>NC_092709.1:332798811-333103531 GCF_047496885.1 Scyliorhinus torazame
GAGTCGAACGTATCTACGGAGGGGAACGGGTACTGGAGCTGCCAGCCATGTCGGGAGCGAAACCCCAGAGGTGGACTTCCTCGGGAAGGCAAAGAGACGTTCATGGGGGCTTTCATTAGTAGCGGTGCACAGGAGCGACCGAATGGAGTGAAGTGCGTCGGGGAGGACCTCCTGACAGCGGGAGGCCGGGAGATTTCTGGACCATAGGGCCAGCTGGACGGCCCTCCAGACCGTCCCATTCTCCCTCTCCACCTGCCCGTTTCCCCAGGGGTTATAGCTGGTCGTCCTGCTCGAGGCAATGCCCCCGTTGAACAGGTACTGGCACAGCTCATCGCTCATGAATGAGGATCCCCGGTCGCTGTGGACGTAGGCGGGGAAGCCGAACAGAGCGAAGATGGTGTTGAGGGCTTTGATGACGGTGGCAGACGTCATGTCGGGGCATGGGACGGCAAAGGGGAATCGGGAATATTCATCGACCACACTGAGAAAGTACGTGTTTCAGTTGGTGGAGAGGAGGGGCCATTTGAAGTCCACACTGTGGCGTTCATAGGGGCGGGAGGCCTTCATCAGGCGTGCACAGTCTGGCCGGTAGAAGTGCGGGAAAAGAATGCCACGGGCCTGTCTGCCTGGTTGAGGGTGGCGGCCAGTGCGATGTCTGATGCATCGCTCTCGACTTGGAAGGGGAACGTCACGTCGACCGCGTGCATCGCAGCCTTTCTACGGTTAAAGGCCTGGTGAGCCATGGCCGTCAGAGGAAAAACAGTGGATTGAATGAGTGGGCGGGCCTTATCCGCATAGTTTGGGGCCCACTGGGCGTAATGCAAAAAGAACCCCAGGCAAGTGTCGGGGGTGATTTGACTGCCCACAGAAGTAGCATTTGGGCCCCCCCCGGGATTTGTTGGCTGCCGCGCGGCACAGGCGTGGGATTGGCTGAGGGCGGTCGCTGATGGGGTCCACGATGGGGCTGCCGTCTGCGGAGTCCACGATGCACAGGGGGGGGGGTGGGCCGCGTGGTTGGGGGCATAGGCCTGGATGTTGCGTGATGCAACCGTAAGTGAAAGTGCTAGTGTTTTGGTCACCGCGAGGTCGAGGGTGGCCCCCTCTAAGAGGTGCTGGTGGATGTAGTCAGACCCCATGCCCGTAACAAATGTGTCTCTCATTAGAAAATTTGAGTGTTCCGTGGCCGAAATGGCCTGACAGTCACAGTCACTAACTAGGGGAAGCAGGGCACGCCAGAAATCTTCCACTGACTCACCGGGAAGTTGATGCCGCGTGGAGAGGAGGTGCCTGGCGTAGAGTATGTTAGTCCGTTGAGCGTAGTTTTCCTTCAATAGCGCCATGGCCTCTGCGTAGGTCGGTGCGTCCTGGACAAGTGGAAAGACGTTGGAGCTCAGCCGCGTGTAAAGGATCTGGAGCTTCTGTGCTTCTGGAATTTCGTCTGGTGCAGACCCGATGTACGCTTCAAAACAGGCCGGCCAATGTTCAAAGTCCTTTTTGGCGTTGTCTACTTGCGGATGCAAATACAGGTGATCCGGCTTGATGCGGAGGTCCATCTTTTGAAAAACTCAGTGTAATAAATTGATGCACGATCAATTACACAAAGATTATACTGAGATCTGTGGCCTCCTACAGCAGCTGACGAAATGGCTGCTGTGCTGGGAGCACACATATTTATACTCCGCCTACTGGGTGGAACCAGCAGGCAGGGATCTACCCCTGTACCTGTAGTACAGGGGCCTTACTGTAAAGCACCTATATCAACATCCTATATATACAATATATACATCAGTATATACACTGCTCCTTAAAGGTTCTTTCTCCTTAAGTTCCCGAATCAGGTCTGCTTCATTGCGCATCAGCAAATCCCGAGTTGGCTCTAGCACAAGATGCTCCAAAAAAACATCTTGTAGACATTCCACAAAGTTCCAGATAACACGATAGAAGATAATGCGGCTGTGGAAATTCATCAAGAAGAGGTTTCTGTTGTACCAGGATTTCCAGTGGACTCTACGTCAGGAGAGGGACACTCATGCATAAATACACAACCTACTCCTGCACCCACAAGTTCAGTTGAACTAAGTCAAGCATCATCAGAGTTGACAGAGTCACAAGTGGTACTGTGACGGTCACAGCGTAGTCGCAAAGCTCATGAAAGACTGATGTATAATTAAGGCATCAGCTCCTTTGTATTTTTGTTTTTAAAGGGGATTAAAATTTAATGGAGGTGCAGTGTTGCAGAGTGTTATTATTATACATCTTATTTAAAGCCGTTGCTGACGTCATCAGTAAGTGCTGTAACGTCATTAGTTGTATTTAACTCCCGTTAGTTCTGATTCTTTTCTAATACTGTTATTTCGATATTTAACCAGCTGCTCCCATTTAAGTTAATACTGTGCTTCAAACTTTGTTATTTTTATACATGAAGAAAGATCAACTTTCACAATGCCTTCTGACTAACTTTTTGCAGTCAAGTAATCTCACCCACCCACTGTAGGCACCTGAACTAGCACCAACAACCGCCAGAGTACCCCATGCATCGAGCCTGCAATCTAGGCGTGGAGGCCTAGATAAACGACATGGCATGGTTCATAAAATTGGAGTGGATAAAGTACGCACTAAGAGGTTCGGCTCAAGGGTTCACCAGGCGGTGGCAACCGTTCCTCGACTATCTCGCAGAGCGATAAGGGAAAATAGGAAAGGTAGCAGCAGCAACTCAGGGGGGAGGGGGGGGAGGGGGGTGGGGGAGGACTCATTTGGGTCCTCAGGGGTTTTATGTGTGTGTTTATATATTAGTTATTTATATTAGATTTTACGAAGTTACTATTTTAGTTACTATTTCTGTTATTTCTTATTTTGTTGTTGGCAGTTGCCGTTAGTTAGCATATTATTTATTTAAAAAACGATCAATGTATATATTATTACAAAGTTGTAAAATGGGAAAATTTTGTTTTTGTTTGATCGAAAAACTTTAATAAAATATATTTAAAAAAAAAGAAAACACCCGACATACAAATGTACGAATTAGGAGCAGGAGTCACCATTCGGCCCCTCGAGCCTGCCCCACCATTCAATAACATCACGACTGATCTAATTGTAACTTCAACCCTACATTCCTGCATACCCCCCCGATAACCTTTCACCCCCCTGTTAATCAAGAATGTATCTAGCTCTGCCCTAAAAAATTCACAAACTCTGCTTCCACTGCCTTTTGAGGAAAAGGTTTCCAAAGGCTCACGACCTTCTGAGGGAGAAACATTTCTCCTCATCGCCTTCTTAAATGAGCGATTCCTTATTTTTAAACAGTGACCCCTGGTTCGAGATTCTCTGGCAAGAGGAAACATCCTCTCCACGGCCACCCTGTCAAATACCCTTTACGATCTCCAAGATTCAATCAAGTCGCCTCTCACTCTTCTAAACTTTAGTAGATACAAACCTAACAGCACCAACCTTTCCGCAAAGGACAACCCGCCCATTTCAGGTATGAGTCCAATAAACCTTCTCTGAACTGCTTCTAATGCATTTACGTTTTCCTTAAATAAGGAGATCAATGCTGTACACATCAATGCTGTACTCGCCAATGCCCTGTACAATTGAAGCATAACCTCCCTACTCTTGCAATCAATTCCCCTCACAATAAAGGATATGAGAGTTTGCATGTGGCTGAACGGGGGGTCAGGTTTATTGTAGGCCAGCCATTACGGTACAGAGTAAGCGGTGCAACAATCACTTGACAAACTTCGTCTGAATATCGAATTTCAACCTCATCTGTGCAAAAGGCTCTGAAAATTGTAACTGCCACATCTACTGCAGACTCTCCCTCCCCCCCCACCCTTCCCACCTCTCCCCCACTCCGGGGCTCATCTATCTAGAAAATTTAGAAGGATGCGGGGGGGAATCTTATAGAAACATATAAAATTATGAAAGGAATAGATAGGATAGATGCGGGCAGGTTGTTTCCACTGGCGGGTGAAAGCGGAACTAGGGGGCATAGCCTCAAAATAAGGGGAAGTAGGTTTAGGACTGAGTTTAGGAGGAACTTCTTCACCCAGGAACTTCTTCACAGGGTGTGAATCTATGGACTTCTCTGCCCAGTGAAGCAGTTGAGGCTCCTTCATTAAATGTTTTTAAGATAAAGACAGATAGTTTTTTGGAGAATAAAGGGATTAAGGGTTATGGTGTTCGGGAGGGAAAGGAGAGCTGAGTCCACAAAAGATCAGCCATGATCTCATTGGCTGGCGGAGCAGGCTCGAAGGGCCAGATGGCCTACTCCTGCTCCTCGTTCTTCTGTGCTGATAAAAAGGAAGGCTGGGTGGGACCTAATGGAGGTCTTCAAAATTTGGCAGAGTCCTCCAGACTCAAAACATTAACTCCCTTCTCTCCACAGATGCTGTCAGAGTTGCTGAGAATTTCCAGTATTTTCTGCTCTTTTTTCAGATTCCAGCATCCACAGTCATTTGCTTTTTGTCTTTAAAATTATGGCCTGCAGTGGTTCAAGAAGAAAGCTCACCACCACTTTCTCAGAGGCAATCAGGGATGGGCTATAAATGCTGGTCTAGCTAGCAATGCTGCCATCCCTTGAATTGATTAAACAAAGTACATTGCTCTCACGAAAATGTGGTTGCACAGGAGTGGGCGGGCCTTTTTTTTAAGGCGAGCATGAAAAAAGGGCAGGGAGACCCCCTCATTCAGGGGTGGCCCTTGAAGCATCATGGACACCAAACACGCTGCCACCCCCTCCAAAGTTCAAAGCAATATCCAGAGCTCTCAATGCTACCCAGTGCACTCAAAGCTGTATCCAGTGTATTTAAAGATATATCCAGGTCCCTCAAAGTTATATCCAAGAAACTTAAAGCTATATCCTGTGGGGTCAAAGCTAGTAACTGCACACAACAACCTTAATTGAAAAATACAAGGAAATTCATGACTTAAATAATATCTGAATTTAATCATTTTTTCAGTAAGTCCCAAAACATTGCTCTGCTCTACAGTACATGCTTGAGAGAACCACCTGATGCCCATCCATTCTCAATTCATTGTGGTCTCAAGGTCTATACTTTCAACCCACTCACGGCCAAACTTCCCCCCCCCACCCAGCCGTCCACCCAACTCTCCCTCACAGCTTTCAGTCCAAACTTTCCCCCCAGCCCTCGACTCTCCCTCCCAGCCCTCCCTCCAAACACCCTCCCCAGGCCTCCATCCAAACACTCCTCCTCAGCCCCCCACCAAACTCACCCCCATCCCTCTATCCAAACTCTCTCCTGCATCCCTCGCCTTCCTTCAGTCTCCAGGCCTTGGACCCAACCAATATTTTAGGCCTTGGGCCCTCCTGAAATCTCAGCCTCCCAGCTGACCTCTCTCATTCCTCCCTCTTCATGACTTCTCCTCACTCCCCTTCCCCTGGACACTTTCCCCCAAGCCATTTGAATTTTCTCTATCCCCCACCAATGAATTCTCTCCACCAACAGCCCCTGACTTCCCCAATATTTAAATAAAAGCAAAATACTGGGTTGCTGGGTTATGGGGATGGGGTGGAGGTGTGGGCTTAAGTGGGAAGCTCTTCCCAAGGGCCGGTGAAGACTCGATGGCCTCCCTCTGCACGGTAAATCCTGTGATTCTATGACATTGAAAATCTGAAATAAAAGCTGAAAATGCTGGAAAGCTTCAACAGAACTGGCAGAGAAAAATAATTAACATTTTAAGTTGGGTTGAAGAAGGCTCTTTTGTTGTTGCTGGCCAGGCCAGCATTTATTGCCCATGCCTGAGGGTACTTAAGATTCAACCACATTTCTGCGGACCTGGAGTCACAAGTAGGCCAAGCCAGGTAAGGATGACAGATTTCCTTCCCGAAAGGACATTAGTGAGCAAAATGGATCTTTATGACAATCAACAAGTTTAGTTAATTCTAGATTCATATTGAATTCAGATTTCACGATCTGCCAAGGCGGGATTTGAACCGGGTCCCCAGAGCATGACTCTGGGTCTTGGGATTACTAGTCCAGCATTAATACCAGTAGGCCACTGCCTCTGAAGAAGAGACATATGGACTCGAAACATTGATCGACTGCAGGACATTCTGGGGGGGGGGGGGGGGGGGGGGGGGGAGGGTGAACAGCCAGCTGTCGTGGTGCACATAGGCACCACCGATATAGGTAAAAAATGGGACGAGGTCCTACAAGCTGAATTTAGGGAGCTAGGAGTTAAACTAAAAAGTAGGACCTCAAACGTAGTAATCTCACGATTGCTACCAGTGCCACGAGCTAGTCAGAGTAGGAATGTCAGGATAGAGAGGATGAATACGTGGGTCGAGAGATGGTGCAAGAGGGAGGGATTCAAATTCCTGGGACATTGGAACCGGTTCTGGGGGAGGTGGGACCAGTACAAACCAGACGGTCTGCACCTGGGCAGGACTGGAACCAATGTCCTAGGGGGGGTGTTTGCTAGAGCTGTTGGGGGAGTTTAAACTAATGTGGCAGGGGGATGGGAACCGATGCAGGAAGTTGGAAGGTAGTAAAACAGGGACAGAAATAAAAGGCAGTAAGGGGGAAAGTGTAAGGCAGAGAAGCCATAGTCAAAAATCAAAAAGGGCGACAGTACAAGGTACAGTGACTGAGGGGAGCTCAGTGAATAGGACCAGGAATACTAAAAGAAATAAAACGGGAAGTGAAAACATTAATGGTAAGCGACGCGGCAGGTTGTTACATGAATATATGGGTTCGACGGCAAGGAAAATTAGGAGAAAGGTTAAGAGGAAATATAACTTAGGAGAGGTTACTGATCGAGGTGTTAAGATTCAGAACAGAGGTAAAAAAGCCAACTGAAAAGTACTTTACCTGAATGCTCGTAGTATTCGGAATAAGGTGAATGAGTTGATGGCGCAAATCATCGTGAATGACTATGATTTAGTGGCCATTACTGAAACATGGTTAAAGGATGGTCACGACTGGGAGTTAAATATCCGAGGGTATCAAACTTTTCGGAAGGACAGGTGGTGTAGCGCTGTTATTTAAGGATGACATCCGGGCAACAGTAAGGGATGACACCGGTGCTATGGAGGATAAGGTTGAATCCATTTGGTTGGAAATCAGGAATAGTGAGGCAAAAAAGTCACTGATAGGAGTAATCTATAAGCCACCAAATAGTAACATTATGGTGGGGCAGGCAATAAACAAAGAAATAACAGATGCATGTAGAAATGGTACAGCAGTTATCATGGGGGATTTTAATCTACATGTTGAGTGGTTTAACCAGGTCGGTCAAGGCAGCCTTGAGGAGGAGTTTGTAGAATGTATCCGCGATAGTTTCCTAGAACAGTATGTAATGGAACCTACGAGGGAACAAGCAGCCCTAGATCTGGTCCTGTGTAATGAGACAGGATTGATTCAGGATCTCATAGTTAGGGATCCTCTCGGAAGGAGCGATCACAATATGGTGGAATTTAAAATACAGATGGAGGGTGAGAAGGTAAAACCAAGCACTAGTGTTTTGTGCTTAAACAAAGGAGATTACAATGGGATGAGAGAAGAACTAGCTAAGGTAGACTGGGAGCAAAGACTTGATAGTGAAACAGTTGAGGAACAGTGGAGAACCTTCCAAGTGATTTATCACAGTGCTCAGCAAACGTTTATACCAACAAAAAGGAAGGACGGTAAAAAGAGGGAAAATCGACCGTGGATATCTAAGGAAATAAGGGAGAGTATCAAATGGAAGGCAAAAACATACAAAGTAGCAAAGATCAGTGGGAGACTAGAGGACTGGGAAATCTTTAGGGGTCAACAGAAAGCTACTAAAAAAGCTATAAAGAAGAGTAAGATAGATTATGAGAGTAAACTTGCTCAGAATATAAAAACAGATAGTAAAGGTTTCTACAAATACATAAAACAAAAAAGAGTGGCTCAGGTAAATATTGGTCCTTTAGAGGATGAGAAGGGAGATTTAATAATGGGAGATGAGGAAATGGCTGAGGAACTGAACAGGTTTTTTGGGTCGGTCTTCACAGTGGAAGACACAAATAACATGCCAGTGACTGATGGAAATGAGGCTATGACAGGTGAGGACCTTGAGAGGATTGTTATCACCAAGGAAGTAGTGATGGGCAAGCTAATGGGGCTGAAGGTAGACAAGTCTCCTGGACCTGATGGAATGCATCCCAGAGTGCTAAAAGAGATGGCTAGGGAAATTGCAAATGCACTAGTGATAATTTACCAAAATTCACTAGACTCTGGGGTGGTCCCGGCGGATTTGAAATTAGCAAACGTGACACCACTGTTTAAAAAAGGAGGTAGGCAGAAAGCGGGTAATTATAGGCCAGTGAGCTTAACTTCGGTAGTAGGGAAGATGCTGGAATCTATCATCAAGGAAGAAATAGCGAGGCATCTGGATGGAAATTGTCGCATTGGGCAGACGCAGCATGGGTTCATAAAGGGCAGGTCGTACCTAACTAATTTAGTGGAATTTTTTGAGGACATTAACAGTGCGGTAGATAACGGGAGCCAATGGATGTGGTATCTCTGGATTTTCAGAAAACCTTTGACAAGGTGCCACACAAAAGGTTGTTGCATAAGATAAAGATGCATGGCATTAAGGGGAAAGTAGTAGCATGGATAGAGGATTGGTTAATTAATAGAAAGCAAAGAGTGGGGATTAATGGGTGTTTCTCTGGTTGGCAATCAGTAGCTAGTGGTGTCCCTCAGGGATCAGTGTTGGGCCCACAACTATTCACAATTTACATAGATGATTTGGAGTTGGGGACCAAGGGCAATGTGTCCAAGTTTGCAGATGACACTAAGATAAGTGATAAAGCAAAAAGTGCAGAGGATACTGGAAGTCTGCAGAGGGAATTGGATAGGCTAAGTGAATGGGCTAGGGTCTGGCAGATGGAATACAATGTTGACAAATGTGAGGTTATCCATTTTGGTAGGAATAACAGCAAAAGGGATTATTATTTAAATGATAAAATATTAAAACATGCTGTTGTGCAGAGAGACCTGGGTGTGCTAGTGCATTGGTCGCAAAAAGTTGGTTTTCAGGTGCAACAGGTGATTAAGAAGGCAAATGGAATTTTGTCCTTCATTGCTAGAGGGATGGAGTTTAAGACTAGGAAGGTTCTGCTGCAATTGTATAAGGTGTTAGTGAGGCCACACCTGGAGTATTGTGTTCAGGTTTGGTCTCCTTACTTGAGAAAGGACGCACTGGCACTGGATGGTGTGCAGAGGAGATTCACTAGGTTAATCCCAGAGCTGAAGGGGTTGGATTACGAGGAGAGGTTGAGTAGACTGGGACTGTACTCGTTGGAATTTAGAAGGATGAGGGGGGATCTTATAGAAACATATAAGATTATGAAGGGAATAGATAGGATAGATGCGGGCAGGTTGTTTCCACTGGCGGGTAAAAGCAGAACTAGGGGGCATAGCCTCAAAATAAGGGGAAGTAGATTTAGGACTGAGTTTAGGAGGAACTTCTTCACCCAAAGGGTTGTGAATCTATGGAATTCCTTGCTCAGTGAAGCAGTAGAGGCTCCTTCATTAAATGTTTTTAAGATAAAGATAGATAGTTTTTTGAAGAATAAAGGGATTAAGGGTTATGGTGTTCGGGCCGGAAAGTGGAGCTGAGTCCACAAAAGATCAGCCATGATCTCATTGAATGGCGGAGCAGGCTCAAGGGGCCAGATGGCCTACTCCTGCTCCAAGTTCTTATGTTCTTATGTGTACCCGAACATGCACCGGAATGCGGCGACTCGGGGCTTTTCACAGTAACTTCATTGCAGTGTTAACAAAAGCCTACTTGGAACACTAATAAAGATTATTATTATGCACGGCTTGGCTTAGGGCCTTTGCATTCATTAAATAAGCGTGACTGCACAGGTAATGTCAGCTGTAGCATCATTACTTAGTTTAAAAGTATATTATCTTGTTGTTAGAGCTCTTTTGTTGTGGCAGTGTGAGGGGCATTGTAAGGCTAATAAGTGTCCTTGGGCGGATTCTCCCCTAACCGGCGGGGCGGGCCGTACTGGTGCCAAGGAGTGACGTGAGCTACTCCGGCGTCGGGCTGCCCGGAAGGTGCGGAATCCTCCGCACCTCCTGGAGCGGGAGGGGTTGGCGCCGCGCCAACCGTCGCCAAAGGGCCTCCGCCGGCCGGTGCGAATTGGCGCATGCACAGGAGCACCAGCGAGTTCTGGCGCATGCGCAGAAATGCTCGAATATTTCCTGTACATGCGCAGGGGGTTTCTTCTCCCCACCAGCCATTGCGGAGCTTTACAGCGGCTGGCGTGGAGGTAAAGAGTGCCCCCACGACACAGGCCTCCCCGCGGATTGGTGGGCCCCGATCGCGGGCCAGGCCACCATGAAAGTTCCCCCGGGGTCGGATCCCCCCGCGACTCCCCCGAGGATACCGCAGGTGGCCCGCAGAGCCAGGTCCCACCGGTATGGACCTGATGTAATATACACCGGTGGGTCTGGCCCAAAACGGGCGGCCACTCGGCCTGTCGCGGAGCGGAGAATCGCCGGGGGGGCCGCTGCCAACGGCCCCCGACCGGCGCAGCGTGATTCCCGCTCCCACCAAAATAACGGCGCCGGAGACTTTGGCAGCGGGCGGCGGGGTGGCGGGGCGGGATTCATGCCGCCCCCCGGCGATTCTCCGCCTCTTGACTCTCCTCATTGGTCTGAGTCTGCATGGTTCCTAGTTTTACTGGACTGAATACATATGGTCAAGTGGCAAAGTTGATTCTCCAGATTTCCTAGTCCTGAAAGACGCGCTGTTCGGTAATTTGGACATTCTGAATTCTCCGTCAGTGTACCCGAACAGATGCCGGAGTGTGGCGACTAGAGACTTTTCACAGTAATTTCATTGCAGTGTTAATGTAAGCCTACTTGTGACAATAAAGATTATTATGAAAGGAAGCGGGGTATACGAGGCAGGGGAACTTGTCTCCCTTCCCTGACATGCCCCCTTTTGTGAGATTCTGGCCTAGTCCCTTTCTGAGATTTGTTCCCCCTGGTTTGCGGTATCCTATTGTCTGGGGGCCTGAATGCGAGTCTTGGTGCTTAGATTTAGTGTTTTCGAGTCTTTCTTAATTGGACTTCATGCTCAATAAAGAAGTGGGCCATCTTCCTCCAAGTGGTATTATATAGATACTTCCAGGTTGTTTCTCCCTTTGAGGATTGGGTTCCCCTGGCGATGATCCTGTGTTGTTTGCGGAATTGTGCTGTTCTGTTTCTGGTATTGGGAGCGAGTGTTGTGCCAGGTCACCTCTGGCTATTCCTGGCGTTCCTCGCTCCCTGAGGTCTCCTTTCTGCTAATTTAGATTTGGATTAGCTGCACTTTTTGGGGTAACCATTATCTTGTTGGGGGAAGGAAGGTCATATCTCTTCCTGAGATATCCCGTTAGTGGGTTTCTTGATAATCTTTCTCCCCTTCGTTCGTGGGGGTTTCTTGCTGGAGAATGGTTTATATTTTCCGGTGTGTTCTGGACCTTGCTCGGTCCCTCTGATAAGGCTAGAGCGGTGTGGGGGTCTGTTATGTTATGAGGCTCGGTGTGACATAGGAATCCATGGATGATTGCCTTTTTTCTCTTTTCGTGTCAATATCCTTAGCTCTCTTGGGCGGTGACCGAACGGGACTACACACAGATAGAAAAAGAGGGCCTGCCGTGATTTTCACAGTCAAAACATTTCACCAATACACGTACGGCTGCCATTTCACCATCGTCACTGATCACAAATTGTTACTCGTTTTATTCAAGGAGGACAAGGCTAGTCCAACTATTGCTTCCACGATGATCCAGCAATGGGCCATTCTGTTGTCCGCCTACGAATACTCGTTCGAACATCGGCTGGGCACCCAGATTGCGCACACCAATGCATTGAGCTGGCTACCCTTACCGACTAGTCCCCCCATCTCCTCCTATGGTGGACGAAGTTAATGTTATGGACTCATTGCTGGTTACAGCATCTAGGATCTGTTAGTGGACCCAAACTGACCCGGTTCTTTTCAAAGTTCAACATCGCATATGGTGGGCAGCATCGACCGCTCCCAGGTGTTGAATGTATCGTATCCTATTGGTCTTCAGAAACCGAGGGAACTCTTCACTCGTAAAAGAGGAATTACAAGCTTGCTCATCCAAAATGTCCGAATTTAATGTGGAGGACGGAGTCCTGCTTTGGCGTATACGTGTCGTCATCCAGCAAAAGGGCCATAGTTTAATACTGCAACACCTCCACAATTGACACCTGAGGGTGTCGAAGATGAAAATGTTATTGTGCAGCTATGTTTGGTGCCAGGCCTGGATGCCAACATTAAACATTTAGCCCAACAATGTACCTACCATCTACCAAGAGCACCAGGAGTTCCCGCCAGCCGTGCCCCTCCACCTCTGTGAGTGACCAGTTTGGCCATGGTTTCGGTTGCGTGCTGATTTTGCTGGGACATTTCAGAGGCCGATGTTCGGTCTCCTAATCGACGCCCATTCCAGATGGCTGGAAGCCCACAAGATGGGAACAACCATCTCTAGGGCTACGATCGAAAAGATGCATTTATTTATTAGTACCCATGGCTTACCCGAGATGATGGTCACAGACAGGCACATCTTTTCCGAGCGAAGAGTTCTCTGAAGACCAATAGGGTATGATACATTTGAATCACCCCATACCACCTGACTTCAAATGGGCTGGCAGAAAGGGTGGTCCCGATGTTGAAATGCTGGTTACAGAAACAGTCGTTGGTGGCAATGGACATGACTGGGGTGGTCCCAGCTGAGATGCTGATTGGGGGGGATCTTCGGACCCACCTTATCATGGTCTTCCCTGACATCGATGGGAAAGTGTGCCACAACCAGGACATGCAAGGGCGTTGTCCCGTTCACATTGACTGCCCAGGTTCTTTGTACCAGGTGATGCATTGTATGTACGATACTTTGCAGACGGCACCCACTGGAGCTCCAGGGCTGTAACCCAACAAACGGAGCTTGTTTCCTAACAAGTACAAGTCCAAGGTTAAGTAATGCGAAACATTTGGATCTCATTAGGTCCAGATGACCAAAGTCCTCGGGAATGAAAAGTTCTTGTCCAGTCGAATCTGATGCCTAGGCTAGACTAGAACCCCAAGGCGGTCAATATGCCAATACGGAAGAGGTTGTCAACACTGATTCAAAGATGGAGATCCAGCTGTTGGTGACGACGGACAGAGTCCACAGTGCAGCACCCATCGAAAGCGACATTCACCTTCCTGGTTCACGCCGCATTACGGGTGCACGATGCACAGCCAGAGATGAAGCAAGTCCGGCAATCTCCATCTCCTCAATCGTCAGGGGATTCTTCAGATGTTGTTGGTGAGGGGTGTCATAACCCGCAAGGGACTTATGAAGTGGCAATTGTTAAAGAGACCTGGCTTGAATATTTCAGCTCATAAATAATAGTATTTTAAATAAAACTTTCTTTTTTTCTTGACCCGGTGTGGAATCCCTCGTGGTCTATTAATTAAACTAAGCGGCAGGTTTCCTTCAATCGAGCCTCTGTGGATTTCTCATCAAATTCCTCCCAGATGCTTATCACACTGTAAGCAATTGGCCTAATTGGACTCTGGATTCCACATGAATGTTGCCCAAACTCAACTCTCAAAAAGACTGGCCTCAGAATCTTCTAACAACACTTTCCCTCTGCTGTTATCAGCATAGATCCACTTCCAGGATTGCCAACTCTTCTTTCAGTATTCTGCTGTCTTGGATTGCATTCAAGCTTCCACACATTCAGCTCTGGGGTGTGGACCTGGGTAGCGTGCTCTTTCGGAGGGTCAATGCTGACTCGAAGGGCCAAATGTTCTCCTTCTGCCCCGTGACAAGCCTGTGGTTCTGTGGAAGGGTGAGCGCTGGGATACTGGGTTATGCTAAGTGCTTAATCAAAGGTCAATCAGTTGGACAACTAATGACTTAATGGTGATCCCCATAATTAAGGTGGAGTTTGAAAGGATGATTCGAGGGAAGATTTTACCACTTGTGGATTACTCCAAACCTAGGAATCATTAATATTAGATTGTCATTAATAAATCCAAAAAAGAATTCAGGAGAAACATTGTTACCCGCAGAGCAGTGAGAATGTGGATGTCAATACAACAAAGAATAGCCGAGGTGGATAATATGGATGCATTTGAGGGGAAGGTAGATAAAGCGACGTGGGAGACAGGAGACAGAAGAATATGATAGAAGAATTATTCCAGAAATTAGGGTGGAAGGAGGCTTGTGCAGAATTAATTCCAGTATAGGTCTTGATTTGTTGCTGAGCTGTTAAATCTGTGCAATAGATGTAAAAGAAACATCAAATTGACACTAGCTCTCCAACTGTAATGCAAGAAAATCTATATCTGGCAGATTTTTAAAAACATTATTCCTTTCTCAGAGTTCCAAAAACAATGCGCAGAGTGGATAGGGAAAGCCCTTAATCCAAAAAGTAATTCCAATTCAAATTGAATCCAGTCATGGTCCCGACAAAAGGGACGTACGAGATTCAAGCTGACAACAGGCTTGAACAACAGATAACATCTGATCTCGGGCTTGATCCTATGCTTGATCTTAGCCAAAAGGCGATATCTGTTAGATTCATTTCTCTGGTATTAATAATCTTTTTGTTTAATCCCTTTAACCATTAAAGACCAGGCACAGAGATAACCAGGTATATACACATTCATGGAGTAGTTGTGTGAATGAATTGTTATATATATTTAACCCCGTGCGTGCGTGGGTTTCCTCCGGGTGCTCCGGTTTCCTCCCACAGTCCAAAGATGTGTAGGTTAGGTGGATTGGCCATGCTAAATTGCCCTCAGTGTCCAAAATTGCCCTTAGTGTTGGGTAGGGTTACTGGGTTATGGGGATAGAGTGGAAGTGTGGGCTTGGGTAGGGTGCTCTTTCCAAGAGCCGGTGCAGACTCGATGGGCCAAATAGACTCCTTCTGCACTGTAAATTCTATGCAATTAAAATACATTATTTATTTTTACTTTTATCAAACTCTCTAATATGTAAACATTACAGTAGAATCAGACCAAAGGTTGACCTCCTTGTCGACCTTTACCCACAATGCAATCAAAGTTTTCTCGGCATATTATGATACCTGCTTGCTGGAATCTTCTCCCATTTTTAAATCCCGAGAAATCAGAAATCCCTGTACTTCACTGGGAACTCCAAGGTTAGTTCACACAACTTCGCGTAGAGCTCACGGGGATCAGCACAATGCTGCGAAGTAATCTGAGACAGTTTATCATCGGCTGAATTGACACTGCTGCAGACACCATGGGCCAAATTGTCTCCTTCTGCACCTTAACTATTCTGTGATCCTGTGAAGCGCTGCCATGGATTCATGGGAGTCTCTCAGGCAAGCCTGCACAGTGACCATACCAGGGTTAAGGTCTGGCAGGATTTTACTGTTCCATAAGGCAAGGCTTCCATTGTGGAGAGAGCAAGTCAGGACTGAGTAAAGGGAAAGGGGTAAGGACTCTCACTGGCAGTGAAGAGCGTGTAAAGTTGTACACAAACTGTAGCCACCTGGGTTGGCCAATTCCCGACTTAAAATGGAGAACAGCAAAGGCTGAAGGGAAATTCAGCCAACACAGGCAGAAACTAGCAGGTGCAAGTTTACTGCGTATTAAACTCTGCAAAAGCCCAGACAGCATCGATACAAGCAGCCATCTGCATAATAATGTAGCAGCCATCTACATACTAATGAGCGATCCCCGGGAACAATCAAGACATTTGAGATAAACAAGGCCAAGCCAGACTCCTTGGCGCCAGCAGGAGACAACACAAAAGAGGTCAACGGACACCTCAAGGCCGCCCATCGATCAGGGAACCGCTCCAGTATTGGAGAAATCAAACCAAGCGATTGGAACGAAGTTCAATCACTTGAAACCAGGTACGGGGTCCGCCCCGAAAGGTGGGAAGCCCCTGGGGACTACAAAGTAAAGCCCCCAAGTTCAAATCGTCCTTCTTGACAGGGTCACTCAGCAACGCGAACCAACTCTTGACAGCGACCTGTTCAGCTGCCGCCAAAAGACCGTAAGTCTCAAGTCAACGCTCGCTACGAGATAGGCGCTCCTAGCTACCAGTCCATACCAGCTTTGAATCCCGCAGACTCAGAACCCGAACGAAAGGCCATTCGTTCCCCTGGCCTGGTGGGCCAGTCCAAAGCTAAGTATAGGCCTGTTAGTTGTAGAAGTAGCTTAGAAAGTAGTGTTTATGCATGAGTAGATTTGACTGTGTGTAAATAAATGTGCTTTGATTTGAATCTTACTAATTGGTGTATTGAGTTATTGATCATTACTTGAAATTGAATCTCGTAGCGGTATCATAAAGATACCTGGCGACTCGAGAGCAAAGGTTATAAAACAGAGGCAATTGAACCAACCAAAAGTTAGCAACATATTACTAGCGACATCCTGACGGGACCTGATCTAGAAGTGGCTTAACCACTCCGGGAGAACCCAAAATTTGAATTAGAAATCCAATTGGGAACAGAAAAACCACAAGTGTTCAAGCAGTTCTGATCAATCCTCATAATTCGGAAGTGTGTCAATGTATGCGTAACTAACAGGGCTATAAGGTAACACTGATTTTTGTTGCGACAAAACTGTCGGGAGTTTGTATTCCGGAACATAGCAAAAGCCGTACCCGTAATTACAGCACCACCTTAGTACCCCTCGTTCCAAATTTAAGAAAGCATTCAGAGAGGAAGGATGGCAATGCAGGCAATGCAACACCTCATGAACCCCGAAGAAAGCGACCAGCAGCAGTAGAGTAGGACAGTGTCCCGTTTGGGAAGAAGAAATCAGAAAGTACCTCAAAGGGAAAGGATGGCCCCTTTGGAGCGAATTCTGTAACAATGAGGAAACAGGTCCCGGGAGTATAGGACATACTTGGTGGGAGAACCTGAGCGAGATTCATAAGAAGAGCTTAGGAAAGGCTCGCAAGCCGATGGCAATCGTGTTTGGCACAATTGCGAGGCACAGAGGAGGTCGTTAGGACCCTCCGAAAAGAGATAGAAAGCATACATCGAATGAGCAAGGTCGATGTCAGCGAGGTAGAGAAAGAGAACGCAGAGTTAAGGAGGAAGTTAACAGCAAAAGAGGGAGAGGTGGATGATGCCAAGGGGGCACACCAGTCTTGTCTGGCGCACTTATGCAGATTCCAAACTCAGTACGAAAAGGCCTATCAGGACACGCAACGTGCAGTCCTGGTACGAGAGGAAACCGAGAAGCAGGTTGAGGCATTGCAGAGGCAGTGTAGTGACCTGAAGATAGCGTTAAGAGTACTCCATGCTGCCACCACGGTGCAAAGACAAAGCTTATTAGACCACGCAAAGTGCCGGAAGCAGATTGCAGAACTGCAATCTCTGCTTTCAGTTCAAAAAGGAATCCAGGAAACCTTTGGATCACAGCTAGATGAGGAAGACGGCCCTGATTGGGAAGAATTGAGTGAGACAGCGCAGAGATATGTTCAGGGAACATGTGCGCAGGGAAAGCCCCAGAAGAGAAATGTGCCCCAACCCCCCACAGAACAGATAGTTCAGGCTCCAATGAACCCAGTCACCACCCACCGCACAGCCACATCGGACGACACGGAATTTCTGTACACCACCCCCTTAACAGTGACCCAATTACGGGACCCGTGCGATAAAATCAAACCGTTCCTCCCCACCTCAGACCCCCACCACTTATTTGCCAGAGTAAAACAGCAGGCGACCAAGTACAGCCTGGATGAGCGAGAGCAAGTAAAGCTCACAGTTTTGAGTTTAGACCCTTTGGTCGTAGCAACCCTTCCCGACCCACAGAATGTCGGAGGAGGCACCCTTGCAGAAATGCATACTGCGATCCTGGACGCGATCGGGTATAACAGGGGTGACCCCGTAGATGGCCTCAACAAATGCAGACAAAAGAAAACCAACCACCCCACAGCATTTGCTGGACGCCTGTGGATCCATTTCGCAGCAGTTTTCGGAGACTTAGAACGCGTCCATTTGACCCCAGACAACATGGCCAAATGGACCCACACCCTTATCTCCCATGCCACAGAAACAGGACAAAAAGCTTGTGCGAATTATGACTCCTCAGAGGAGGCTCATAATGAGAGATGGGTTGTAAAAAGATTGTCCCGCACCTGGGAGCAATCTGTTCAAAACAAACCCACGAACAAAAATCCCAAGGAACAGCAGGCAGAAGCAGACATACACACAGTTAAGGCACACCAAAACCCCGCATGGGTAAATGAAGGCAAGAACAGCCCCCCACAAAAGTCACAGGAGTGTTACAACTGTGGACAGTTGGGGCACTTTGCAAGAGAATGCAATGCCCCACAAAAGCAACAGAGAGCCCAGCAGACAGGCACTCTAAATAAGAACAGGACACAGCCGATACATAGCATTAGCACCCGTTCAGATCAGACGGACCTGAACAGAACGGACTGACGGTGTTTGGGCTCCCCTAGTTGGGTCTGCGACACCCTTTGGGATAGGTCCGGACAACCAGTAGTTGCAGCAAAGATACGGGGACAGCCCATCGAGTTTCTCTGGGACACAGGAGGGTCCCGCACCACAATCAATTCCTCCACCATGTTTCAAAAGGACACGTGGCCCACTACAGCCACCATCACCCTCAGAGGCTTTACAGGCCACTCACAGCAGGGACACATCATAGCCCCTGTACCCATTCAAATCGGCAACATCACCACCAAGCACCCCATAGTTTTAGTCGATCTACCCCACACAGCAGAACACATTTTAGGCATAAATTTTATGAATTCCCACAATCTGTCCTTTGATCCAGTCAACCAGTGTGTCTGGAAAATGGCAAAATCCGCAAGAGTCCCCGCAACGCTCACCATAGGAGAATATGCAAACAAGATTAGCGCAGTAGGCGAATTTTGGTTTGACCTGACTATGATTAGCACGGACAAGCAGGTTCGGGCAGTTTTACAAGAGAACAGGACAGCATTCGCGACCCACAAACACGACTGTGGCCGGATGACTGGTTCAGTACAAATCACAGGACCTGACCCTAGACCCCAAAAGCAATACGGATTTCCCCAAGAGGCAGAGGGAGAAATCGCAAAAGTCATCGACAGCTTATTAGAGCAGGGTGTACTCAGATCAGTAGCCTCCACTAATAATGCCCCGATTTGGCCAGTGTGAAAGCCCAATGGATCATGGCGACTGCCCATCGATTACTGGGAACTCAACAAAGTCACCACCGCAGCAGCCCCCACGGTAGCCACAAGTCCCGAGACCATGCTCAAACAGGGACTCAACTCACAATACTTTACGGTTTTAGATGTCAGTAATGGATTCTGGTCCATTCCATTGGCAAAAGCGTGCCAATACAAATTTGCCTTCACCTTTAAAACACAGCAGTACACGTGGACATGCCTTCCACAAGGATTCCACAACTCCACCTCCATTTTCCACCGACAGCTGGCAAATGGATTATCAAAATTTTCTCGACCCGAATGTCTGGTCCAGTATGTGGACGACCTACTACTGCAGACAGACACCAAGGCAGAGCACATCGAGCTTCTGGACGAACTCCTGGAACTCCTACAAGCAATTGGATGTAAAGTTAACCCCAAAAAGGCCCAGATTTTGGAAAACAAGGTGATATATTTGAGTACAATTATGACACATGGTAAACGCGAGATTGAGCACAAAAGGATTGACTCGATTGCCAAATTGCCCCTTCCCCAGAACGTTTCAGCCCTCCGGTCATTTTTAGGACTGGTTGGCTATTGCCGAAACCACATTGACGGTTTCGCCAGCAAGGCAGCTCCCCTGCCAGACCTCCTAAAGGAAGTAGCCCCTTGGGAATGGCTTCCGCAGCATACGGATGCTGTGGACTCTTTGAAAAGAGCACTCAGTGCAGTCCCCGCACTACAAGTTCCAGACCCGCTTTCCCCCTTTGCTATAGAGGTAGCAAGCACAGACCGCACCCTTTCGGCCGTGCTCCTCCAGGAACGGCATGGACAGTTAAGGCCCGTGGCTTACGCCTCCAGAGTTTTAGATGCTGTGCAGCAGGGATTTTCAGCCTGTGAAAGGCACCTGCTCGCAGTATTCTGGGCAGTACTATATTTTTCATACATAACCGGACCAAACCCCATCACAACCCTGACGGAACACACACCCACCCAACTTTTACTGGACGGACGACTGAAGAACGGTACCGCCAGTCAAATAAGAGCAGCTAGATGGACCCTTCTTTTGCAGGGATGGACATCGCTGTTAAAAGGACAAAGACCCACACATTTTTAGCCGATAACCTACAGTACCCCGGAACCCCCCATGACTGTGACATTATCTCACTGCACCACAACACAGGCCCCTTTATTGCTAAAACACCCCCCAGAAAGATAGGTAGTTCAACCCAGAGCCCCAAGCACACAGACATGTGTGAACCCATTAGGATATATGTGGATGGTTCTTCCACAGTATTAGAAGGGAAGTGCATAACAGGATGTGGCATTTACGTCGAGGACGCGCAGGGATGCGCCCTAGAAGAAATAGCAATAAAACTTCCAGGACACTTAGGCGTGCAGGCAGCAGAACTTGCAGCCATCGCATACATAGTGGAACACCCAGATTCCTTCCCCAGCCCAGCAGACATATATTCGGACAGCCTCTATGTCTGCAACAGCCTTACAGAGTTCCTACCCCTGTGGAAAGCAAGAGGATTTGTTTCCGCAGACGGAAAAACCCTCCCCTCAGCCCCATTATCATTATAGAATTTACAGGGCAGAAGGAGGCCATTCGGCCCATCGAGTCTGCACTGGCTCTTGGAAAGAGCACCCTACCCAAGCCCACACCTCCACCCTATCCCCATAACCCAGTAACCCCATCCAACACTAAGGGCAATTTTGGACACTGAGGGCAATTTAGCATGGCCAATCCACCTAACCTGCACATCTTTGGACTGTGGGAGGAAACCGGTGCACCTGGAGGAAACCCACGCACACACGGGGAGGACGTGCAGATCCGCACAGACAGTGACCCAAGCCGGAATCGAACCTGGGACCCTGGAGCTGTTACTCCGCCACATTTTAGAAAGAGCACAGAACAGGACCTTTGGAATCATCAAAGTTCGTAGTCACCACTGTTCCTCCCCCACCCTGGAAATGTAAAGGCTGACGCATTGGCAAAAGCAGGTTCCAGGCACGGATATTTTTGGACCCCCCCCCCCCCGAAAGCACGCCAGTGAATGCAGTTCAGGTCTCGCAGACCAATATCGAGGATTTAGTGCAGGCCCAGAAGCAGGATAGCAATCTCAGTGAGATTTTAAAAGGAAGATTCCCAGCACCTATTGATAGGTTTAAGAATACACTGACCACACATGACGGTGTGGTGTTAAAAGACACCCTTTATGTGGTTCCTGAACAGGACAGGAATCAACTGATTTGTTTATTCCATGACAGTCATGGACATCAGGGAATTGATCCCACTACAGCCCACCTCAGGCAGCTCTGTTGGTGGCCGCGTTTGAAAGAAGATGTAACCCACTAGGTTGAGAATTGCCTTATCTGTGCCCAGAACAATCGGACAGTTACGCCAAGAAAGCTCAACTTAGTCACACCCGACCCGTTAATGGCCCCTGGACTAAGCTCCAGATCGATTAGATTGGACCATTGCCCCCTTGCAGGAATGGTTATAAGTATGTACTCGTGGTGATAGACATGTTTACAAAATGGGTGGAAGCATTCCCATCCAGAACGAACACGGCAAAGACCACAGCCAAGATTGTAACCCACCACAACTTTACAAGATGGGGACTCCCCCGCACCATTGAATCCCATTTTACGGGCCGAGTCATGAAGAACGTCCTCACGATATTTGGCATTACCCAAAAATTCCGCATTGCATATCACCCCCAGTCGAGTGGTATCGTGGAGCGCATGAATCAGACCCTAAAATCCACCCTCAGAAAAATGGTCCAGCAAAACAACACTACTTGGGATTCAGTCCTCCCCTTTGTGCTGATGCTTTTCAGAAATATGGTTTCTACATCTACAGGTTACACCCCACACACCCTCATGACCGGACGCCCCATGAAAGGCACAGAATTTTTATTAGGATTAGATTTGACCAGCCCCGAAGTGCCGGCCCTCACACACGAGAAAGCAATAGAACAATTAATGGAAAATGTAAAAACGGCTCAGCTAGCAGCCGCAGTGAAATTGGGCACAAGAAAGGAACAGAGCAAGGCCTGTTTCGATAAGACAGTGCATGCGACTGAGTTCAGTGTAGGACAGCAAGTCATGCTCTCCGTATGCAACCCCAGCACATTCCTGTCACCTAAGTATTCGGGTCCATACTCCATTGGGGACAAAGTAAGCCCTTCCATCTACAAAATAAAGTACCCCAATGGAAAGACTGCGTGGTTCCATATTAATCAGCTTAAGGCATATGGAACACAGTCTAACCACGCACATCACATCCTGCTCGACGCAGCAGACCACACCCGCCCACAGCCAACGTAACCCTACCCTCCCCCAACACGTCCAGCCCAGCCACGGACTCAACCCCGACTCCACCCCCGTACTCTAGGCTCCGCCCCGGAACCCCCACAGACTGCAGCAGCAGCGACAGCGACTGTGACTCAGACGACAGCCACAGCACGCCTCCCTACTACCCCCATGCAACAGGACCCACACCCAGCGAATCTGACCATGATTTGAGTGATCCCTTCATGATCACTTTCCTAAACAAACCCCGCCACCGACCACCGACCTACCATGACGCCCCCGATTCCATTCCCACAGAACTGGACACCACCTTTTGGCACCGAGATAATTCATACAGACTCGTCCGGAATGACGAGAGCGATCCCAAATCACACCATGCAGCCCTCTCCGCCCTTATACACTCGAGTGTTTGGCAACCGGGAGAAGATGACGACTTTGAGTCTGACTCCCAAAACGAGAACCCCTTTGTGTGGTAGTATGTATTGGGGGTCATGTGGGACTGGAAGCCCTAATGTCATTGGCTGACAGATCCCGGGTCCTGGTTGGCCGTTGCCCTCTAGCTCCGCCCTGAAGGCGGAGTATAAGAAGCCGGAGTCCTCCCCCGCAGGCCATTCTACTATCGAGCTGCGGGGGAACAGACACGCTTAATAAAGCCTCATCGACTTCACTCTATTCGTCTCACTGAGTCTTTGTGCGCTACAATTTATTAAGCGTGCCTAAAAAGGACTATGGAGCTCAGGATCATTCCGGAATGCCTGAGGATCAGCCCCCACGCAGTGAACGCGGCAGCAGCCTTCAAGCACTGGCAGACTTGCTTCGAGGCCTAACTCAGAACGGCCACCGGCCGGGTCACAGAAGACCAAAAACTACAGGTCCTGCACTCGAGGGTGAGCACGGAGATCTTCTCCCTCATCGAAGACTCAGAGGATTTCCAGACGGCGTTCGCAGCACTGAAAAGTCTCTATGTCCGCCCAGTTAACCAAATCTACGCTCGCTACCAGCTCGCGACGAGACGGCAAGGTCCCGGAGAATCGATGGACGAATTCTACGCCGCGCTGCTGATTTTGGGACGAGCCTGCAGCTGCCCTTCGGTGAACGCAAATGAACACACGGACATGTTAATGCGCGATGCTTTTGTGGCAGGTATGAATTCCTTCCAAATCCGCCAAAGACTTCTAGAAAGAGAGTCGCTAGGACTCTCAGAGACCCGGGCCCTAGCAGCCTCCCTAGACGTGGCCGCACGTAATACCCGCGCCTACGGCCCCGACCGCGCGGCAGCCCATTGGGCTCCGTACGTACCCGTCGCGACAAATCCACCCCCCCCCGGACACCCCACAGGCTTGCGCGGTCCAAACGCCAAGTCGCACCGGGGGCGCCCGCTGTTATTTCTGCGGCCAGGCGAAACACCCCCGACAGCGCTGCACGGCCCGTGCAGCTATCTGCAAGAGCTGCAGGAAAAGGGCCATTACGCGGTTGTGTGCCGGTCCCGCGAGGTCGCCGCTGTCCCGGGAGAACAGGGAGCCCTGCAAGCCATTTACGCTCCCCAACCCCTCCGGCACGCCATGTACGACCCGCAGGCGCAGCCGCTCTGGGTCCCGACCACCGCGGTCCCGGGAGAACAGGGAGCCCTGCACGCCGCTTACGCTCCCAACCCCCCTCCCGCACCCCATGTATGACCCGCCAGCGCTACCGCTTTGGGTGCCGACCACCACTCTCCACGGAGAAGAGGGAGTTTTGCGCGTCCCTAACGCCCCCCTACCCCCCCCCCGCGCCCCACGTCTGACCCGCCGGCGCTACCAACTTGGGTCCCGACCACCGCTGTCCCCGGTGAGGGAGCTCCGCACGGTCCTAGCGCTCCCCAGCGCCCCATGTGCGACCCGCAGATGCCGCCATTTTGGGTCCCGGCCACCACGAGGGGAGGAAAGGTGCCGCCATCTTGGACGACCACCCCAGACCTGCACGACGCGTGGGGGCGGCCATTTTGTCCACCCCCGTCGCCATCTTGTGACCCCCCAGCCACGTGCGATGTATGGGGGCGGCCATTTTCTTCATCCCTGTAAACCCTTACCACCTTACGAAGCATCACCCCGCCGGGCTCATTTTTGACAAGGGGTGAATGTGGTAGTATGTATTGTGGGTCATGTGGGACTGGAAGCCCTAATGTCATTGGCTGACAGATGCCGGGTCCTGGTTGGCCGTTGACCTCTAGCTCCGCCCTGAAGGCGGAGTATAAGAAGCCGGAATCCTCCCCCGCAGGCCATTCTACTATCGAGCTGCGGGGGAACAGACACGCTTAATAAAGCCTCATCGACTTCACTCTATTCGTCTCACGGAGTCTTTGTGCGCTACACTTTGCGACCCTGTTCGCAACCGATAACTGAGGTGTCCAGATGATGTTTTAAAAAGGAACCGCTTGGGAGAAAACGGTGTCCTTTCTGATGGAACCTGCTGCATGGTTTATGTTGTTTGTAGTTGTACTGTTAAATGTTGTATGTAAGACCGGAATTTATTTTCCACAGCCCCACGCTACCACCCTTATGACGCCCACTGGCAGTCAGAGAAACTAGTTTGTCCCGGACGCTCATTCAGAGGAACTAGTTTGTCCACAGAGACTTGTTAATGTCCCAGACGCCAGTTCAGAGGAACTCATCTGTCGACTGAAACACAGACCCCAGTTCGTAACTGCCCTTCTGGTTCGTAGGTAGAACCAATACGGCAACCCCCCACGATGACTACATTTCTTGCCCATTCTTGTCGGTTGCTCAGGCAGTGGAGAAACGGCATTGGGACCCGCCCTGCCTGGGAACCCCCCTCTGGTCAGCTACGCTCGGGTAGAGCACATACGGCATTGGTCGCCGTCCTACCTGGGGATTCCATCCAACTCTTACCCGTCGCGGCCCATACGCACCTCATTTCGGCAATTTCGTTCAAAAAGTTTTGGTTTGTTTTCAGGTAACCCTTAGGTTGCCAACCCTCTGCTATTTACATCCTCAAACATTTGGATGGTAAATCGCACAGTCTGCGAGACGGCTCGCACTGGTTCAGTATTTGTAAGTGTGTCCTGTCCTGAAATTCGGTTTTTGAAAAAAAAATGAGGGAGTCACACAATTTGACCAATTATAAAGGGAGTAATTGGCACTAAAGGACAGACAGGCTATCATACGAGATATTAAACCAAGATATTAACAGACACTATGCTTGATCCCACAGAACTCCAGAAGCTCCAGGACCAGAGAAGAGAAGAGAGGTGAAAGAAGAAGAACCATGAGGACATCCTCCATGTTGCTCATCACCATAATGGACATTTGGTTGCGCGCAAACGCGAACCCCCTGACCTCAACCCCCCCCAGCCGTTAATGATTCACTTCCCCATAGTACCCAGAGCCCAGTCACAAGTGACACCACATCATCTTGGTGTGACAGGTTTATAACCTGGTACTCCCTGTCCTACTTGATAGAATCCCTACAAGTATTGGCGATACTCTGCTGCATCGTGCAGACTATTCGACTGAGAAAATGGAGAAGGAGAGCCTACCGCGCTCGCACCCCGGTATATAGGATAAGATCCCCTATTTTCAGATACGACCAGACCCCCGACCCCCGCGATCTATAATAAAGAACATTCGTTTGCGTTTTTTGTGAATAAAGGAATGTTTCATGAGCGATTGTACAATCCTGAGCTTGACTGCCAAGCCAGGAAAAATGTGTATAATGCTGCTATGATTTTGTGTGTATTGTTTAGGAAGTAAGTATGATTGAATGTTTGAGTGAGTGTAGTTTATTAAGGATAGTTAGAGGTACTGATTTTCTTACTTTGTAATGCATGTCCCTGTTTGACATAGCGCCCCTCAGAATTGTCAGTTAAAAATTTTTTGCATAGTTATGGTCCATGTAGAGGCCATAGAAGAGTGCTCGCCAGGTCAGGGAATGAAGAACAACGCAGTTAGGTGATCCTTCACGCTTCGCATTAGGATCACAAGGAGGGTGTGTAGCCACCTGGGTTGGCCAATTCCCGACTTAAAATGGAAAACAGCAAAGGCTGAAGGGAAATTCAGCCAACACAGGCAGAAACTAGCAGGTGCAAGTTTACTGCGTATTAAACTCTGCAAAAGCCCAGACAGCATCGATACAAGCAGCCATCTGCATAATAATGTAGCAGCCATCTACATACTAATGAGCGATCCCCGGGAACAATCGAAACATTGAGATAAGCAAGGCCAAGCCAGAGTCCTCGGCGCCAGCAGGAGCCAACACAAAAGAGGTCAATGGACACCACAAGACCGCACATCGATCAGGGAACCGCTCCAGTATTGGAGAAATCGAACCAAGTGATTGGAAAGAAGTCCAATCACTTGAAACCAGGTACGGGGTCCGCCCCGAAAGGCGGGAAGCCCCTGGGGACTATAAAGTAAAGCCCCCAAGTTCAAATCGTCCTTCCTGACAGGGTCACTCAGCAACGCGAACCAACCCTTGACAGTGACCTGTTCAGCTGCCGCCAAAAGACCGTAAGTCTCAAGTCAACACTCGCTACGAGATAGGCGCTCCCAACTACCAGTCCATACCAGCTTTGAATCCCGCAGACTCAGAACCCGAACGAAAGGCCATTTGTTCCCCTGACCTGGTTGGCCAGTCCGAAGCTAAGTATAGGCCTGTTAGTTGTAGAAGTAGCTTAGAAAGTAGTGTTTATGCATGAGTAGATTTGACTGTGTGTAAATAAATGTGCTTTGATTTGAATCTTACTAATTGGTGTATTGAGTTATTGATCATTACTTGAATTTGAACCTCGTGGCGGTATCATAAAGATACCTGGCGACTCGAGAGCAAAGGTTATAAAACAGAGCAATTGAACCAACCAAAAGTTAGCAACACAAACACAAATGTGAGGTGAAGAAGTTAACAAATGACCACCCAACTGGAAAATAAGTTCAAAAATGAGGGCACAGCCACAGCTGAGAAAGTTGAGCATTAGCTCAATTGACATGCACCAAGATCAGACAAATGAAGCAATTAGGTCCACTCAAGCAGCATTGATTCCATTGTGTAGTGATTATCACTGGTTTAGCACGGTGGATTAAACAGCTGGCTTGTAATGCAGAACAAGGTGCAGCGTATGTTCAATTCCCATATCGGCCTCCCTGAACAGGCAAATGAAATGAAAATTGCTTATTGTCACAAGTAGGCTTCAAATGAAGTTACTGTGAAAAGACCCTAGTTGCCACATTCTGGCACCTGTTCAGGGAGGCTGGTACAGGAATTGAACCATGCTGCCGGCGTGCCTTGGTCTGCTTTAAAAGGCAGTGATTTAGCCCAGTGTGCTAAACCATCCCCTGTGTGGTGACAAGGGGCTTTTCACAGTAACTTCATTGAAGCCTACTTGTGACAATAAGCAATTATTATTATTATTGTTATTAAGTTTCAGTTATGATTTGCTTTTGGTTTCAGGCAGTATCCCTTTACTGGTCTGCCACGTTAAGTTGTCCCTCATTTTAGTTGATTTAGTTGAATTGGTTATTTACTAATCCAAAAGGGGAATGATTGCTCCCCCGACATTCTCCCAGAGTCTACCGTGGGTTTCCTCCGGGTGCTCCGGCTTCTTCCCACAGTCTAAAGATGTGCATGTTAGGTGCATTGGCTATGCTAAATTGTCCCTTAGTGTCCAAAGGTTAGATGGGGTTACAAGGATAGGACGTTCGCAGTAGCTACAATGCTGCATTTCCAAAGGACACAAGCTGCTTTTATGGGGACAATATAAAACGATAAATTCTCATGGGGTGCAGGGTCAGAGGGAGTGGACAGCTGGAGGGGGGGTGGGCAGGCTTCTCATTGGATTTAATAATAATCACTTATTGTCACAAGTCGGCTTCAATTAAGTTACTGTGAAAAAACCCTAGTCGCCACATTCTGGCACCTGGTATGGGAATTGAACTCACGCTGCTGGTCTTGTTCTGCACTCCAAGCCAGCTGCCTTAGACCACTGTGCTGAACCAGCCCACGCCACGCTTACCTTATAAACTGCCAGCATTAGATCATTAAATCCAATGGCTGGAATTTTACCAGGACCATGGAGACAGGATGGATGGCAGGGAAAGCGGTTGCTGAGGCAGCCAGGATCTTGGGGTTTATAAATAGGGCTTTGGCACATAAAAGCAACAAAGTGATGCAGAACTTCCATGAAACATGAGTTCGCCCCAAATGGAGACTTGCGTCCAATTTTGGGCACCGAATTTTCAGGAGGCTGGAAGCATCTCTGAGACAGTTCCAAAGAGATTTACCGGAATGGTTCCAGGGATGTGGGAATTTTGCCACAAGGTTAGCCTGGTGAAGCCACTGCTGTTCCTCCTTGGAGGGGAGGGTTGGTAGAGGCACATAAGATTATTACTGGGGGACACGGATTTTAAGACTTTGGACCAGGAATGTATGGATGATGTGAGGGAGAACTTTTTACCCAGTTGAGTGGGGCTTACGTTGAAGCCACTGCCTACAGTGATGGTGGAAATGCAGACGATCAATGATTTCAAAAGGAGATGGTGTGAGTAATTGAGGGGAATAGGCTTTATGGGGATAGAGCAGGTAAATCGGACTGACTGGATTGCTCCACAGAGAGCTGGCATGGACTTGATGGGCCAATTGGCCTCCAATTTTGCCAAAGTAATGGAATGGGCTGAATTTAAAGGGGTACCAGAGTCCGACTGCTCTCAGCGAAAAGGTTATGGGGGGCCCCACCCAGGAGGAGAATGGCTGCCCCACAGCCAGTTAACAGTTGACTGGCCGAGAGAGCTACCAGCCAATCAGAAGCCAGCACCACAGCACTGATAGCGCTACCAGGAGTGGTGGCCATTGCCAGTACTGAATTCTGTCAATGAGGAGGTGTGATGTGGTGGATCGTTTTGCATGATTGTTGGGAGGTTGCCGAGGCCATGTTGGCAGGGACTAGGGCTGGAGGCTGGAGACCAAAGACGGGGACAGTGGGGTGGGAGATGTTACACCTCAGGAGGGGACCTCCAATGGGTTCAGAGAGCCAGTGAAGAAGTGGCCTTCTCTGTCCGCCAACAGCTCATGCAGGGAAACAAGGCCCTTGGTGTGGGCCTTTTCTGCTACCAGTTAAATTCTGGCAGCAACAGGATGAGGCCCTCAAGTAGGAATTCATTGCTCAGTTCAGGGCCTCAATTGGTGCACCGGTGGGTGGGTCACCCCTGCTGCTCCTACAATTGCAGTGTGAGCAGGGACGGCTGGGTGGGCATTGGGAAGGGTAGCCGCTGGATTTAGTCAACCCAACCAACCCCCACCTTCAAACCTGGAGCACTAAATACAACATATGACTCCATAGCTGGAATGTTGAAAGGCTCAAGGGTCATGGAGACAGGCTGGATGGTGGAAGGAATGACAAAATGACAGTGGAGAGACACTTGACGTTCCCACCGCCGCAGGTTATTACCAGAGGTGAGAATGGGTTGCCCGCTGAACAGACTCAAGAGGCCAGTTACGCCAATTGGCAGGCTAATTGATGGTCGCTTTATAATGACAAAAGCAATTTACCAGAATTGGAGTGCCCTTTTTTGTACGGGATGGAAACTAAGACGGTTTCTCCGTGGTCTCCCTGTGGGAAAGGCCTTCCTTTCAAGATTCTCTGTGTCCCTCCGCCACTCATAATGTTCACCTTGTCACTCCAATGCTGTTGCTGGTGGGTTCACCTCTCTGATCGGCAGGGCCCGCCTGTCTGGACTTGGACCAGAAATAAATTGGTCTCCTGCTTTGTTGGGCGCCTCAATGTGGAGTCACCCTCTCTTTCCTCTTGCAATCTCAGCAGTGGCCACCTCAATCAGTGGATGTTGAGGCTGCAGAGCTCCCTGCTCTCTGACTGGGCTGAGAGGGGCCTGCCTTCCTGTTTAACTGGCCCACATGTGGTTGCAGTAGGCATAGGCGTATTCAGGATTCTGACCCAGTGACAGTATGGGAACGGCGGTATATTTCCAAATCAAGATGGTGTGTGTCTTGGAGGGGAATTTGCAGGAGGTGGTGTTCCCATAAACCTACTGCCCTTGTCCTTCTGGGTCTAGAGGTCACTGGGCCCACGGCCAATAAATTTACGGCCTATCACTCCACGACACTGGTTTTAATGTGATTGGCAAATGAACCAAACAAGACTTGAAGGAAACGTTTTCTTTCCTGCGTGGTTTAGATCTGGAAATTATTGCCTTAGAGTGTGGTGGTGGCAGATTCAATCGCGGCTTTCACAAGGGAAGAGAGAACATTTTCAGGGTGACGGGGAAAAGGCAGGGGAGTGAGACTCTCATGCAGAGAGGGTCCATGGACACAATGAGCTGAACAGCCTCCTTCTTCACAGTAACAATTCTATGATTCTAAGGTTTCATGTGCTCTGATGTCTCTTGTAATAAATGCTTCCTCTACTCCCTTTGCTCCATTCTGTGCTGCTCCTGCTCATCCTCCTCCTCCAGCGGAAGGTCATTGCACGTGACTGTGTGTTTAGGGAATGACAAGGTGGAAAAATCTGCAGTTGGTCTGACCCTGTGAGAACCAGCCACAAACAAACCCAGATATCAGTAAACAAAACGGCACAACAAAAAGTTCAGACTCTTCCCCCGAGTCCCTTACAACGGCACAATCTAATTCAAACTGGGCCTCTAGTGCTCCATTCACTGACATTTCCACAGCTACTGCTCTACGCCCAACTAAAGCCTTCAGTGTTTCCCACCTTGAACTTTACCCCAGGTGCAACCATCACCACCATTTCCTAAAGTCTAAGGGACACAAACCTGAACAAAGTTACATCAATAGTGAAGTTACATCAGTAGTGAAGCTCCCTTTAATCTACAGGTGGGACTGCCTTCACTCCAGGGAAGTTGAACCTCCTTTAATGGAATCCCTTCCCACTTGTGTACTGTTACCTCTGGAACCTCACGAGAATCTATCGTTGACCTACCTACTTCTCATTAACTTGGCAGCAGGGGGGCACAGTGGATAGCACTGTTGCCTCACATTGCCAGGGAACCCGGGTTTGATTCCGGCCTTGGGTGACTGTGTGGAGTTTGCACATTCTCCCCATGTCTACGTGGGTTTCCTCCGGGTGCTCCGGTTTCCTCCCACAGTCCAAAGACGTGCAGGTTAGGTGGATTAGCCATCCTAAATTGCCCCTTCGTTGTCAAAGGTTAGATGGAGTTAATGTATAGGGCGGGGGAGTGGGCCTGGGTAGGGTGCTTTTTTTCAGGCTCAATGGGCCGAATGGCCTCCTTCTGTGCTGCCAGGATTCTATGGATTCTAGGAAATATTCAAACACTTTGTTACAAGTAACGGATTCCAGTAACTTCCATGCAACTAACTTTGGTATAATAAGCCTCAATCATTTTTTGAAACGTTGAAATGGAATCTCCTGGTAGATCTCACCTCTGTTAAAGTGCTTCCCATTGTCCATTAAAAGCACTTCCACATACTAGCTTCTTTCTAAGAGGTGAGAAAGAACTGAGGATTGAGTCATGCTCATAATTCCCCATCGAGGCGCCTGACTGTCAGCCATTGTGTCCGGCTTAATTGGAGCTGAAATATCTATCCAAATTGGGTTTCTCGGCTCAGGCAGTTTAGGAGAAGGGGATTTAGGAGTTATTTTTGTCACAATATAAATCATTTTTCACATCAATTAACAACAGTGGGGAGTAATATTTCTGCAATTCACAATGTGGCTATAACCTGAGTCCACTCTGCAGACACGTTGATATTATTTCCTTTGAATGTGACAACAGCTCCTGCAAAGAATATCCGACTTGGGGAAGCGCAGCTTGACTAAACCTGTGAAAATTCACAGCAGCCTGGTTAGATTTCAGTGGAGAAATAAGGATGTTTACTTCGCAAAAAAAGAAACCTCTTCACATCCTTCTTCCGTTCTGACTGTTCACTGGAAATAAAACAGAAAGTTTGAAATGTTAAAACCGAGGTGCTAGAGCCATCTCAACATAAGAGTGTAAAACAATAGGACCAGGAGTGGTCCACCTTTAGCCTGCTCTGCCATTGTGGACCATCATGTCTGATCTTTTGTTCTGTCCGCTCTCCATAGCCGTTAATTCCCTGAGAGACCAAGGGTGGAATTTAATGACGGTTGGAGATGCAACGAGAACCCTGGTGCCGCTACAGGAGGCCTGATGCAATCACAAGATAAGCAGGCATTTGCGTAGACATTGAATTAGATGCCCGGTGGGTCAGAAATCCCACCTACTGGCCAAACAGAGGCGGCGAGTGCCCTCTGGGAGCAATGGCAGAAGCCGGCAACGCACTGGGACCCTCACCAGGGATCGTCACTGGATTGCTGGTGAGTCGTAAGTGTGATTGGATGGGGGCCACCTGCAAGGGGCGGGAGATGTGCCGGATGCCAGGGCAGGTGCTGCCTTTCAGCGGGACCACCTCCACTTCTCAATGTCGGACCCCTTGACCGGCACTGAGTGCCGGTGAACAAGGAACCCCTTGGTAAGCTGCTGGCAAAACTTGGCAAAGGGTGCTACGCGATTCTCTGGAGGTACGGGAGACCCATGCCAATCCCGTTAAATCCCTGAGTTACTATTAAATCCAGGAATAATGGGCGAAATTCTCCCCCAACGGCGGGATGCCCGCCGACTGGCGCCAAAGCCGGCGCAAATCAGACGGGCATCGCGCCGGCAAAAAGGTGCGGAAGTCTCCGCATCTTTGGCGGCCTAGCCCCAACATTGAGGGGCTAGGCCGACGCCGGAGGGATTTCCGCCCCGCCAGCTGGCGGAAATGGCGTTTGTTGCCCCGCCAGCTGGCGCGGAAATGCGGCGCATGCGCGGGAGCGTCAGCGGCCGCTGTCAGTTTCCCCGCGCATGCGCGGGAGCGTCAGCGGCCGCCGAAAGTTTCCCGCGCATGCGCAGTGGGGAGAGTCTCTTCCGCCTCCGCCATGGTGGAGGCCGTAGCGGAGGCGGAAGGGAAAGAGTGCCCCCACGGCACAGGCCCGCCCGCGGATCGGTGGGCCCCGATCGCGGGCCAGGCCACCGTGGGGGCACCCCCCGGGGTCAGATCGCCCCGCGCCCCCCCCCCAGGACCCCGGAGCCCGCCCACGCTGCCTGGTCCCGCCGGTAAATACCAGGTTTGATTTACGTCGGCGGGACAGGCAGTTTCTGGGCGGGACTTCGGCCCATCCGGGCCGGAGAATCCAGCGGGGGGTCCCGCCAACCGGCGCGGCTGGATTCCCGCCCCCGCCCAATCTCCGGGAGCGGAGACTTCGGCGGGGGCGGGGGCGGGATTCACGGCGGCCAACGGCCATTCTCCGACCCGGCGGGGGGTCGGAGAATGACGCCCAATTTGTTTCAAGTTGATCATTAATTGCCTTCCTGCTGCAAGGTGGTAGGTTTCCCATGTTGGGCCTTTCTCTCCCCTCGCTAAATGTCAGATAGTATTATTGTCGCACCGGGAATCGGACGCTCAATTCCCACATAATTCTCCATGCCCACCTACCATCTTGCCCACTCTAGGTGGTGGTGTTCCCAGGTGTCTGCTGCTCTTGTCTTTCTAGATGGTGTTGAGCGTGGGTTTGGAAGGTGCTGTCTAAGGAACCTTGGTGAGCTACTGCAGTGCATCTTATAGATGGTACACATAGCTGCCACTGTTCATCAGGGGTGGAGGGTTTGAATGTTTGTGGTAGGAGGAGCAATCAAGGGGCAGCACGGTAGCATTGTGGATAGCACAATTGTTTCACAGCTCCAGGGTCCCAGGTTCGATTCCGACTTGGGTCACTGTCTGTGCGGAGTCTGCACATCCTCCCCGTGTGTGTGTGGGTTTCCTCCGGTTGCTCCGGTTTCCTCCCACAGTCCAAAGATGTGCGGGTTAGGTAGATTGGCCATGATAAATTGCCCTTAGTGTCCAAAATTGCCCTTAGTGTTGGGTGGGGTTACTGGGTTATGGGGATAGGGTGGAGGTGTTGACCTTGGGTGGGGTGCTCTTTCCAAGAGCTGGTGCAGACTCGATGGGCCGAATGGCCTCCTTATGCACTGTAAATTACATATATATATGATTCCAAAGTGTCAGACGAAAGGTTACAGTACAAGGGCTCATGGTATTGGGGTGGTATATTAGCATGGATAGAGGATTGGTTAAGGGAGAGGAAGCAAAGGGTGATGTAAATAGGGAATTTTAAAATTGGCAGGTTGCAACTAGCGGATTGCAGGATCAATAATGGGGCCTCAGCTCTTTACAATCTATATTAATGACTCAGATGAAGAAGTAGAGAGAAATTTAGACATTACAGAGTTTGATGGAAATGCAAGCTGTGAGTAGGACGTAAAGAGGCTTCAAGGAGACAGAGAGATTAAGTGAGTGGACTACAAGTGACAGTTGATGTACAATGTGAGGAGGTGCGAGGTTATTCACTTTGATCATAAGAATAGAAAAGCAAGGTAGGGCAGCACGGTAGCACAGTGGTTATCACTGTTGCTTCACAGTACCAGGGACCCAGGTTCGATTTCCGATGGGTCACTGTCTGTGCGGAGTCTGCACGTTCTTCCCGTGTGTGCGTGGGTTTCCTCCGGGTGCTCCGGTTTCCTCCCACAGTCCAAAAATGTGCAGGTTAGGTGGATTGGCCATGCAAAATTGCCCCTGAGTGTCCAAAAAGGTTAGGTGGGGTTACTGAGTTACGGGAATAGGGTGGAGGTGTGGGCTTGGGTAGGGTGCTTGGGGCAGCACGGTAGCATTGTGGATAGTACAATTGCTTCACAGCTCCAAGGTCCCAGGTTCGATTCCGGCTTGGGTCACTGTCTGTGCGGAGTCTGCACATCCTCCCCGTGTGTGCGTGAGTTTCCTCCGGGTGCTCCGGTTTCCTCCCACAGCCTAAAGATGTGCAAGTTAGGTGGATTTGCCATGATAAATTGCCCTTAGTGTCCAAAGTTGCCCTTAGTGGTGGGTGGGGTTACTGGGTTATGGGGATAGGGTGGAGGTGTTGACCTTGGATAGGGTGCTCTTTTCAAGAGCTGGTGCAGACTCCATGGGCTGAATGGCCTCCTTCTGCACTGTAAATTCTATTAAGGGCTGGTGCAGACTCAATGGGCTGAATGGCCTCCTTCTGCACTGTAAATTCTATGATTCTATGATTCTATACCAGGCCCAACGTGCCCTCATCATTGGCCAAGTGAAAGAGCGGCAGGCAGTACATCCTTGAAAAAACATGTGTGCATCTACTCCAGAAATTGAGTCTGCCCTCAACTGGGGTGAGCATCCACCCACCCATCCTCCACCAAACCCCTCACCATCTGGCCACCGCCTGCCGGCGGGGCATTAGGCAGCACACATAAGGGGCCACTGTATAGCCTATTAGACCTGGTTGGGCACAGAGATAGGCACCATGCTAACATGTCGAACTTTCACCCCCTGCAGACAATGGATATTGGAATTCAGCCAGCAATGGCGGCTTTCCTGCTAGCTGCTGCAGCGCTGGGGGATGCCCTGCGGCTGTACGAGTTGGCGCTGCTTGTAGAGGAGGAAGCTGCAGCAGCGGAGCGTGCAGTAGCGGAACCTGCCCCTGAGGAACAAGAGGCAGCCGCCCAGGTTGGAGAGCCACATGCCCAACAGGTCGAGGAGGAGGAGGTGCCAAGGATGTGTCGCATGAGGCCACGTGTGTGCCGGCAGCTCCTGTCATTCGAGGACCTGCCGGACTGGGCATGCCATTGAAGACTCCGGCTGAGCATGGAGACAGTGCGACATATCTGCCAGATCATGGCGTATCTGGCACCACAGGGGCATGGGGGAGGACACCCGCTCCCGGTGGCCGTCAAGGTAACGGTCGCCCTGAACCTTCCCGTCACGGGGTCCTTCCAGGCGCCAAGTGATGACTTGTCCGGGATCTCACAGACCTTGGTGCACAGGTGCATCCACACAGTCACGGAGGCCCTGTATGCACAGGCTGTGTGAACCGAGCCGACAAGGATGCCCGGGCAGCGGGGTTTGCCGCCATCGATGTTAGACATTTTAGTTGCTGTGCCATGAAGAGTCTAAAGTTCTGCTCCTTTTTCACAAACACACATTTATTTAAACAGCCTTTGCACAAAACTCTAACTATACATCACCTGACAGAGGCCACCTGAAGCCCCTTTACATATCAGTGTCAATTAATGGATACTTAACATACATGAGACAACTAATTGCAATGTCTCTCAACCCATTACTTAACAGTCTCCCTTTCCTTGGAGAAAAAAAATAATTAAGTGTCAACAAAATTTCAAGAAACTCAAAAACAGACACATGATTTCCCCCCCTTTTATTTTTTTTTTGTTCGGACGAGAAAGAAAAAAAAAACAGTCACAGAAACAAGCGCCCTTCATTAACAATATCCAAAAGTTTCTGTGAACTCGTCCCTCTTTTCGTAAAACAGTCTGACAGTTGAAAGCTCCTGTCGACCCATTTAATTTTTGTTATTTCCCCTCTGTCCAACATCTGCTTCAAACTTGCGATGTCTATCCGTAACTTCTTTTCATTGACACTTTTTGTAGAGTGCACATTTTCCCACAGGGATTTATTGTCAATTAAATGAAAATCGCTTATTGTCACAAGTAGGCTTCAATGCAGTTACTGTGAAAAGCCCCTAGTCGCCACATTCCGGCGCCTGTTTGGGGAGGCTGGTACGGGAATTGAAGCGTGCTGCTGGCCTGCCTTGGTCTGCTTTAAAAGCCAGCGATTTAGCCCAGTGTGCTAAACCAGCCCCTGTGATGTGACAGTCAATAGGTATATTACCCAAATCCCCTAATCCCAAAATTCCTGTCAATATCATACTTATATAAAAGGCCATATCCACCGCCTCTACAAGGCTTAACGTCTCAGCAGCCAAAGTGCTTTTTACCACTCTCCTTATTTTCTTTGGTTCCCACACAAACGGGCAACATTTACCATTGTTCCCCAAAAGGAAAATTATAAAACCTCCTGCACTTGAAACCACATCACATAAATTTGCGTAGGACGCATCACTAAAACTATGAGTTTCAAGTGCCTGAGGTCACCTAAAACCAGGAACTTCAAAACACACTCCTGCATTTTTAGTTTGGCCAATGCTTTATTTGCTCTTATTATGCCTTCTGCTTTCGGATCATTCATTTTTGTACTCAACTCTAAGACATCAAAACTGACGTCCGGTCTAGTCTGTCTACGTAACCAGTTCAGTTTCCCAATTAAACTTCGCAGTTGCTCTTTTTCTATCTTTGAAACCATTGTGTCTTTTTGTGAAACTCGGCCACGACTAATTGCTATTGTGCTGATGCTTTCCAAATAAGATTGCTGATGTAAAGTTGCCCCTAACTTAATCTGTCCAATTTCCAGTCCAATATATTTAAATGCACCAGAAGCCTGACTTCCAACCCTGAATTTTTTCCTCAAACCAGAGATTACAATAGCTTCAAAATCACTAGTCCCACCCCACAAAAAATCATCGACATGCATCATAAAAATGCCAGGAAGATTTCCTTTATATTGCCAGTAAAACATTGCAGGATCTGCTTTCAACTGGCAACCGCCTAACTTTAACAAAACTGACCTTACCGAAAAATTAAAGATTTATTTGGAGAGTGATGACATGAATGAAACCAATTGTCCACCTTGACACCTGCTGAAGAAACTTGCCTTGCCCACTACGGAGTCAGGAACAAATGTTCCTTACGACACAGCAAAAATCCTCGCTCGCATAAACTATCCACGCCTCCTCGAATAAAAAGATCAGACTTATGGCCAAAGCTCTGCGAATTCCTGAAGCGATGCCTTTCATCCCTAGCCCCCAATGCGGCTTCATTTACTGGGAAGGTTTGAGAACTAGTTGGAACAGAGGCAGATCAGGAGGAACGGGAGAAAGGAGAATATTGCAATTAGTTCCTTTGACAGATACAGTGGCTGCAATGTCCTCGTTCTCTGCTACAAACACATGGTACTGCTTGTCACTTTGGTGCCAATCGCCTGCCAACTCTCTCCGGGGCAGACTGCAGGGGTCCTTGCACTCCAGCTCAGTGTGTTGCTACCATGTCAGGTGGTAGAGTATTATTTAGGTACATTGGAATATCAGGAACAACACGTTTCTAGATTTAAAAAAAAATTCTGGCTGGAATAATCCATTGCGGCACTCTCAGTTATCAGAATTCACACTGAAATCAAGCTTCCACTGATGGACAAATGCAGCAAAGTTGATTCATTCCTCACTCAGGATTTTTACTGGTCCTAACTCCTTAATCTTGCTGCAGCTGTCCTTAAGGACCTAAAAGGACAAAAGTTTTCTATATCCTGTGGGTTTCTGCCCAGTCGTACATTTGCCTACATCCACCCACGAGGTGTCAATGAGCACCCAAAGGAAGAAGGTGCATAAAGTCAAACTGCCCGGCTGATTTCCAGGTTACAATGACAGGTTATCAGGTAGAATTGTCAAATTTGCAAAGTGTGATAACACTGCACTTGGCAGTCTGGTGGAGAAATTTCACCCCTCATTTGTAAACAGAAAGGTGTTTTGATTTTAATTTCCCCATATATAAGTAGTTCCCAACGCCTCAAATTTTGGTGTGATCCAATTTCTATTAATAACCTCACAGCAAACTTGAGATAGGGTAAACTCAGAGGGTTACTTTATTCACACACAATTAAAATATGGTAGGGGTGGTGCTACATCGCCCTCGGTGCATTTATGCAACAAAAGAGAGATAAAGAAAGAAAGGTTTTACAAGGCTAAGGCCACATAGCAAGTAATCATTGTTTGATGTGAGTCCAGAGTTCAGGATCAAAAACCAATGGTGTACTTCAACAGAGTCAGCAAGCTGCAGATTGATGCTGGATTATTCACTTCCACGATGGGATCGGCACATAGAGATGAATTAGTCTTATAGGTGATGGGACAGAAATTCAGGAGTTCTGTTAGAAACAGTGTAGATGGGGGCCATGCATTCACCGAGAACAAACCTTTCCTCTGAGGTGCTGCTTGGTGGATGGAGGATGGCCGACTGCTTTGCAGCTCCATGGGTTCCTCCGGCTAAGGGATCAAGTAATATGACTTCCAGTTGCTCTATTTTAACTTTGATAAAGGATATATATTCCTTTGTCTGCATTCTTGAGATTATTAATGTTTCAACCATTGAAAATTCGAAAGGGGCAGCATGTGGCATAGTGGTTAGCACTGGGACTATAGCGCTGAGGACCCGGGTTTGAAACCCAGCCTTGGGTCACTGTCCGTGTGGAGTCTGCACATTCTCCTCATGTCTGCGTGGGTTTCATCCCCATAACCCAAAGATGTGCAGGTTAGGTGGATTGGCCAAGTTAAATTGCTCCTTAATTGGAAAAAATAGAAATTGGGTACTCTAAATTTATGAAAAACAAGAAGAAGAAACAAGAAACAAGGATGTCAGGCAGGCTTTCAGGGAGCTAGGATGGAAGCTCAGAACTAGAACAAACAGAGTTGTTATCTCTGGGTTGTTGCCCGTGCCACGTGATAGTGAGATGAGGAATAAGGAGAGAGAACATTTAAACACGTGGCTACAGGGATGGTGCAGGCGGGAGGGATTCAGGTTTCTGGATAACTGGGGCTCTTTCTGGGGAAGGTGGGACCTCTACAGACAGGATGGTCTACATCTGAACCTGAGGGGCACAAGTATCCTGGGGGGGAGATTTGTTAGTGCTCTTTGGGGGGGTTTAAACTAATGCAGCAGGGGCATGGGAACCTGGATTGTAGTTTTAGGGTAAGGGAGAATGAGAGTATAGAGGTCAGGAGCACAGATTTGACGTCGCAGGAGGGGGCCAGTGTTCAGGTAGGTGGTTTGAAGTGTGTCTACTTCAATGCCAGGAGTATACGAAACAAGGTAGGGGAACTGGCAGCATGGGTTGGTACCTGGGACTTCGATGTTGTGGCCATTTCGGAGACATGGATAGAGCAGGGACAGGAATGGATGTTGCAGGTTCCGGGGTTTAGGTGTTTTAGTAAGCTCAGAGAAGGAGGCAAAAGAGGGGGAGGTGTGGCGCTGCTAGTCAAGAGCAGTATTACGGTGGCGGAGAGGATGCGAGATGGGGACTCTTCTTCCGAGGTAGTATGGGCTGAAGTTAGAAACAGGAAAGGAGAGGTCACCCTGTTGGGAGTTTTTTATAGGCCTCCTAATAGTTCTAGGGATGGAGAGGAAAGGATGGCGAAGATGATTCTGGATATGAGCGAAAGTAACAGGGTAGTTATTATGGGAGACTTTAACTTTCCAAATATTGACTGGAAAGTATATAGTTCGAGTACAATAGATGGGTCGTTTTTTGTACAGTGTGTGCAGGAGGGTTTCCTGAAACAATATGTTGACAGGCCAACAAGAGGCGAGGCCACGTTGGATTTGGTTTTGGGTAATGAACTTGGCCAGGTGTTGGATTTGGAGGTAGGAGAGCACTTTGGGGACAGTGACCACAATTCGGTGACGTTTACGTTAATGATGGAAAGGGATAAGTATACACCGCAGGGCAAGAGTTATAGCTGGGGGAAGGGCAATTATGATGCCATTAGACGTGACTTGGGGGGGATAAGGTGGAGAAGTAGGCTGCAAGTGTTGGGCACACTGGATAAGTGGGGCTTGTTCAAGGATCAGTTACTACGTGTTCTTGATAAGTATGTACCGGTCAGACAGGGAGGAAGGCGTCGAGCGAGGGAACCGTGGTTTACCAAGGAAGTGGAATCTCTTGTTAAGAGGAAGAAGGAGGCCTATGTGAAGATGAAGTGTGAAGTTTCGGTTGGGGCGATGGATAGTTACAAGGTAGCGAGGAAGGATCTAAAGAGAGAGCTAAGACGAGCAAGGAGGGGACATGAGAAGTATTTGGCAGGAAGGATCAAGCAAAACCCAAAAGCTTTCTATAGGTATGTCAGGAATAAGCGAATGACTAGGAAAAGAGTAGGACCAGTCAAGGGCAGGGATGGGAAATTGTGTGTGGAGTCTGAAGAGATAGGCGAGATACTAAATGAATATTTTTCGTCAGTATTCACTCCGGAAAAAGACAATGTTGTGGAGGAGAATGCTGAGCCCCAGGCTAATAGAATAGATGGCATTGAGGTACGTAGGGAAGAGGTGTTGGCAATTCTGGACAGGCTGAAAATAGATAAGTCCCCGGGACCTGATGGGATTTATCCTAGGATTCTCTGGGAGGCCAGGGAAGAGATTGCTGGACCTTTGGCTTTGATTTTTATGTCATCATTGGCTACAGGAATAGTGCCAGAGGACTGGAGGACAGCAAATGTGGTCCCTTTGTTCAAAAAGGGGAGCAGAGACAACCCCGGCAACTATAGACCGGTGAGCCTCACGTCTGTAGTGGGTAAAGTCTTGGAGGGGATTATAAGAGACAAGATTTATAATCATCTAGATAGGAATAATATGATCAGGGATAGTCAGCATGGCTTTGTGAAGGGTAGGTCATGCCTCACAAACCTTATTGAGTTCTTTGAGAAGGTGACTGAACAGGTAGACGAGGGTAGAGGAGTTGATGTGGTGTATATGGATTTCAGCAAAGCGTTTGATAAGGTTCCCCACGGTAGGCTATTGCAAAAAATACGGAGGCTGGGGATTGAGGGTGATTTAGAGATGTGGATCAGAAATTGGCTAGCTGAAAGAAGACAGAGGGTGGTGGTTGATGGGAAATGTTCAGAATGGAGTACAGTCACAAGTGGAGTACCACAAGGATCTGTTCTGGGGCCGTTGCTGTTTGTCATTTTTATCAATGACCTAGAGGAAGGCGCAGAAGGATGGGTGAGTAAATTTGCAGACAATACTAAAGTCGGTGGTGTTGTCGATAGTGTGGAAGGATGTAGCAGGTTACAGAGGGATATAGATAAGCTGCAGAGCTGGGCTGAGAGGTGGCAAATGGAGTTTAATGTAGAGTAGTGTGAGGTGATTCACTTTGGAAGGAATAACAGGAATGCGGAATATTTGGCTAATGGTAAAGTTCTTGAACGTGTGGATGAGCAGAGGGATCTAGGTTTCCATGTACATAGATCCCTGAAAGTTGCCATCCAGGTTGATAGGGTTGTGAAGAAGGCCTATGGAGTGTTGGCCTTTATTGGTAGAGCGATTGAGTTCCGGAGTCGGGAGGTCATGTTGCAGCTGTACAGAACTCTGGTTCGGCCGCATTTGGAGTATTGCGTACAGTTCTGGTCACCGCATTATAGGAAGGACGTGGAGGCTTTGGAGCGGGTGCAGAGGAGATTTACCAGGATGTTGCCTGGTATGGAGGGAAAATCTTATGAGGAAAGGCTGATGGACTTGAGGTTGTTTTCGTTGGAGAGAAGAAGGTTAAGAGGAGACTTAATAGAGGCATACAAAATGATCAGGGGGTTGGATAGGGTGGACAGTGAGAGCCTTCTCCCGCGGATGGATATGGCTGGCACGAGGGGACATAACTTTAAACTGAGGGGTAATAGATATAGGACAGAGGTCAGAGGTAGGTTCTTTACGCAAAGAGTAGTGAGGCCGTGGAATGCCCTACCTGCTACAGTAGTGAACTCGCCAACATTGAGGGCATTTAAAAGTTTATTGGATAAACATATGGATGATAATGGCATAGTGTAGGTTAGATGGCTTTTGTTTCGGTGCAACATCGTGGGCCGAAGGGCTTGTACTGCGCTGTATTGTTCTATGTTCTATGTTCTAAAAAGAAGAAAATTCGAAAGGATGTGCACGGTCCTTTACCCAAGCCGGCTAGTAGACTTTGTTGGTCAGGACTGGCTTAAGAAATGTAAATGGCCTTTCTATAACTCCCATTGAATCATGCTGTCCACAGGGTTGTTAGCACGTCTTCAAAGATAACAAGGCACAAATTCATTTGATGCTGCTGGATGAGTTCCTATTGGTCGAAGATCACAGCTAGAAAGTTCCTTTTGTTCATAGCTTCAGCCTTTTTAAAGACTTAGGAAGTAGCCATGTTGGTATATATATATATATATTTCATACAAATATAGGGAGGGTTTTCCATGCCCTCCCACAATGTTTTTCTTGGTGGCAGTAAGCGGTACGCCGTGTCCAGTGGTGGGATGCCCTGGTCCCACCCCTGTCAATGGGATTTCCCACTGAATCCACCCCCACCACCGAGAAACCTGTAGTGGGGGCTTCACCATCTGTGGGACTGGGAGATCCCACTGGAAAGGATAATGGAAAATCCCCCTGTGGTGTGAGGGCTTAGACGCATTAAAAAAGCAGCATAGATTCTCTGCTCGTACTCAAAACCTCTATTTATAAAGCCCAAGATCCCATATACTTTGCTAATGATTCTGTCAATATGTCCTGCCACTTTTAAAAATATTTGCACAGCCTTAACTGTGATGTTTCTTGTATAGTTCTCCAAGATAGCTAAAAGTCGTAGTCTTTACAAATCAAAGCTAGTTTATTTTACACTACTTTAAATGGTTCACCCACTCTATTGCGTAACAGCTAACAAAATAACAGTATTGAATCTATGTTACCGGAATCTATTATGTCTCTCTAATACAACCAACACTCTATCTCAACCTCGCACTATCCATAAGCTTCTCCCAGAATGCTCAGAGACACAGCCTTTTATAAGGCTGCTCAGTGATGCCATCTAGTGTTGAGATACATGACCATCATCATGTTAACCCGTTCCTCTCAGATTATACATATCATTACATTAACCACTTCAGCCATGAAGACTAATTGTGGCTGAGCAGGTTGGGAGATGAGGCCTCACATTGCTTCTTCGGCATTACTCTCCCTATATATATAAATATATATTGCCTTTGTCTGGGTGTCAACATACTTCTTTTTTCTTTTGCGTGATGTGAACATTACCCGCCAGCCCAGCAGTTTTTACACATCCCTGGAATGCCCTTGCGAAAGTGTGATGAGCTCTCTGAACCACTGAAATCCATCCACACTGTTGCAAAGAGAGAAGTTCCAAGGAAGGGATGACAACATAGTCATCCCTTTTAATTTGCCGCTATGTTTATTTAATTTAGATAATTTGGTTTCCATCAAAATAGTTGGTGCAGAGTCAATCATAACTTTCAAAATGGAATTGGACAAATTGACAGGGTTACAGCGGAGGAGCAGGGGAATGGAATCTATTGAATCGCACTCTCACGGAGATAGCGCAGCCATGATGGACTCCTTCTCTGTTCCGTAAGATTCTCTGAAAGTGGGCATGGTCCTCGCATTAGAAGATGCATCCCTACTTTTGGTCGATGGGGAAACAAGGCATTGTGCAGGTCACCGATGCAGGTGATTAGGCTGGCAGCTTGTCTTCAAATGTACGTGATGGCCTGGAGTCAAAGTAAGTGGAAGTGTGTTGGCCTTCATAGCGAGAGGATTTGAATAATAATAATAATAATATTTATTATTGTCGCAAGTAGGCTTACATTAACACTGCAATGAAGTTACTGTGAAAAGCCCCTAGTTGCCACACACCGGCGCCTGTTCAGGTACACTGAGGGAGAATTCAGAATTTCCAATTCACCGAACAGCACGTTGAAAGCGGCCCCCCCGGCGATTCTCCACGCTCGATGGGCCGAGTGCCCGCCGAGTTCCGCCGAGTCCCGCCGGTGTGGTTTACATATGGCCCTACCCGACGGGACCTCGGAGTTCTGGCTGCGGGGGCAGTCCTGGTGGGGAGGCGGGGAGATCTGACTCCGGAGGGGGCCTCCACGGTGGCCAGGCCCGCGATCGGGGCCTACTGATCGGTGGGCGGGTTAATTCAGGGGGGGGGGGCTTATGTTTCTCCGCGCTGGGCCCTGTCGGGCTCCGCTATATTGCCCGGGGGCCGGTGCGGAGACGGCAACCCATGCGCATGCGCAGACCCGCGCCTGCCGTGTCGTGCCTGCTTTCGAGCACACAGTACTCCGGCGCCGTACTAGCCCCCGAAGAAGGGGTGAATCCTGGGCCCGGAGGCCCGTTGACGCCGGTTTGACACTAGCGTCAACACTTGGCCGGGATTTCGGAGAATCTCGGACTCTATGTTTTAAAGGAGCAGTTAGATATAGTATTCAGGCCGAAGAGGATCAAAGGATATGGGGGAAAAGCAGGATTAGGGTATTGAGTTGGATGATCAACCATGATCGTGATAAATGGCGGAGCAGGATCGAAGGGCCGAATGGCCTCCTCCTGCTCCTATTTTCTATGTTTCTAACCGGCAATCCCACAGGGGCTTGCTACACGCCCCTGGTCCCCCTGCTTTGAGCTAAAGTCAGACCTGGCATTTTAGTCACACGTTGAGTAATAGTTACTTGGGTAATGTACAGCAGAGCAGGCAAAAAAGCCCCAGGACGCTACTGTCACAAAGGGGATAGCACTTTTCATAACGGAGTGAAAATTCTAAAAAGAAAGAGAGAAGTTGGATGCGTGCCAATTTAAAGAGAGGGAATTCAATCCTTGCGCACTCAAAGCCTGATTTATAATAAAGTATCACAGCTAAAGTACATTCAGGAGGAGTCACCTCCACAGGGACCCTTCTGTTTCCATAATGCTTAATAATTAATTACAAATGTAGTCACTCAGACAAAAAACACTGGAGATAGTTTCTCTGCTGACCATGCATGAACAAATGCACTTACTGAGGATACAGTTAATGATCCTGCAGAATAGGGGCTGGAGTTCATTAAAGGAGCAGGGAAAAGCGAGGGGCTTTATTTTTTCTCCGATTAAACTGCTGAGGATTTCCATGCTGTGGCTTAATACTGCAGAATAGTAGCATATAAAAAGAGTAAGCTTTGAATTCTGAAGGTGTGAGAAACACATTGCGCCCCATATTAACCAGGAAAAGAGGCTAAATTGTGCGGACAAACCCGAAACGCTGGTTCTGGGTGGATTGACTGCAATAGCGTGACCACGAATTTGACTGTCCTGCCAACCTAACTGGCCCAATCTGTGTGAAATCGCATCGATGCCCAGTTACTGGCTTGATGCAGCCACAGCTGCTGACTGGGAAGTTCCATAGGTGTCTCCTGAAGATTGCTAGAATGATCCTGAGTTGTAAAGATTGAGGGCGATAGTGAGCTTCACCACCACCAGCAACAGATGGTCACCAAATCTCAGTGACCTTAAATCCTCGAACATTTTGAACTGCTTTGACACTACCTGCCTGGACAGACACAGTCCTAGTAAACCCTGATGTTCCGACATCTCCATAATAATAATAATCTTTATCGTCACAAGTAGGCTTACATTAACACTACAATGAAGTTACTGTGAAAAGCCCCTGGTCGACAAACTCCGGCACCTGTTCGGGTACACTGAGGGAGCATTCAGAATGTCCAAATTACCTAAAAAGCACATCTATCGGGACTTGCGGGAGGAAACCGGAGCACCCGGAGGAAACCCACGCAGACACGGGGAGAACGTGCAGACTCCGCACAGACAGTGACCCAGCGGGGAATCGAACCGGGAACCTTGGAGCTGGGAAACAACAGTGCTAACCACTGTGCTGCCGTGCCACCTGTACCTGTGTCTCCACTGGCAAACCCAGTCGGCACAGCAAACGCCTTCGGTGCCATGACCTGACAATTATGACCCTCTTCGCTCTCCTCATCATGTCCCTTTCCACCCTCATAGGCAAGCTGCGCCTCTGGGTTATTGGGGAGCCTTAGAGTTAAGGTATTGCGCCCTCTGCCTCTATCTGTCTCTCTCAAGCTCCGCCTCCTGAAGGAGTCAAACGGGTGTGCTGGGGACGCAACACTAAATGTTGCATTCAGGTCTCAAAGCCTCTTAATCCTGTAACTCTGCTGGCTGAACTCTCACCTCCTAATCAGCTGGCCGACCACTGAGTCTCAATCCCTCCATCAACCATAACATTTAAAAACCTGCTCAAAATGACAGTCAATTGATTTCTTAACAAGCTCGATTATCTGCCCACTAACTGTGTTTGCGTAACTTACCTCTTCACTCACCTGATGATGGAGCTACGCTCCAAAAGTTTGTGATTCCAAATAAACCTGTTGGGCTTTAACCTGGTGTTGTAAGACTTACTTGGCCACTAATGTTAGGCATGATCTTGACCCTGTTGTCTGATCACCTACTGAAAAATTGACTGGCGGAGGGAATGTGTCAGGGTTCTGTTCCGACCCCCCTCCCCCCTCCCCCGACCCCCTCCCACCACCACCACCCCCCACCCCGGCATTGTACCAGAACGTCCTCTTTTGTTATATTCATTCGTGGGATATGGGCATCACTGGCCAGGCCAGCATTTTTTGCCCATCCCGAATTGTCCTGTCCAATCCTTGGGGCAGGTGAAATCAGTCTGCAAAGTTCATCTGTGTTGGGGAGTAAGGCCAGAGGGGCGCTCACAGGGAACCATGTTACGACCCGTCCCCGGGCGCGGTCCCCCAATTTGTTACGCTCGCAGGTGAGGAGGGATAAACTGGCTCTCCTCCTTTATTCAACCCCCCTCAGTTGGTTGTGACAATGTTAATTTAAAAACGATCCTTTACTTTGTGGATACCTTTCCCCAGTCCAAGTATATTCACGCTCTAAAATGAGCCAATTTAACCAGGCTTTCTTGAGTAAAAGAAAGAGAGAGTTTAGTAGTTACTAAAACATGAGTAAAAATAATGAAACAGCAACATGCATTCACACAGATTAGAAATGAGAAGGGCGAGGCAGCATAGTGGCGCAATGGTTAGCACTGCTGCCTCACGGCGCCGAGGTCCCAGGTTCGATCCCGGCTCCGGGTCACTGTCCGTGTGGAGTTTGCACATTCTCCCATTGTTTCCGTGTGTTTCGCCCCCACAACCCAAAGATGTGCCGGGTAGGTGAATTGGCCACACAAAATTGCCCCTTAATTGGAAAAAGTGAATTGGGTGCTCTAAATTTCAAAAAAACGAAATGAGAAGGGCGAGGCAGCACGGTGGCACAGTGGTTAGCACTGCTGCCTCACGGCGCTGAGGACCCGTGTTCGATCCCGGCCCTGGGTCACTGTCTGTGTGCAGTTTGCACATTCTCATCGTGTTTGCGTGGGTCTCACCCCCACAACCCAAAAATATGTGCAGGGTAGGTGAACTGGCTGAACTAACTTGCCCCTTAATTGAGAACAAAAAAGAATTGGGTACTGTGATGAACGGTTACTGTACCCTTAACACCATGTAAGTGATGCCCCTTTAAGACCAGGTTTGGAACCCTGGGGGACTCCGCCTCCTGCTCTGCCCACCAGGGAGCCGTATATAAGGTGACACCCTATAGATCATAGAATTTACAGTGCAGAAGGAGGCCATTCGGCCCATCGAGTCTGCACCGGCTCTTGGAAAGAGCACCCTACCCAAGGTCAACTCCGCCACCCTATCCCCATAACCCAGTAACCCCATCCAACACTAAGGGAAATTTTGGACACTAAGGGCAATTTATCATGGCCAATCCACCTAACCTGCACATCTTTGGACTGTGGGAGGAAACCGGAGCACCCGGAGGAAACCCACGCACACACGGGGAGGATGTGCAGACTCCGCACAGACAGTGACCCAAGCCGGAATTGAACCTGGGACCCTGGAGCTGTGAAGCAATTGTGCTATCCACAAGGCTACCGTGCTGCCCCAAATGCGGCACTCAGTAAGCACATGTCTCTGTAGCTGGCTAGTTCTCTGCTTATTAAAGCCTTCATCTACCATTCTACGCTCTCGTGTCGTTATTGAGGGTACTACAATTTAATAAGTAGACTATGTTAGGATGGACGCCTGTCTCAAGCCAGAAAAGCTCAACCTGGAAGCACGGACACCGGAGGCCAAATAAATGTTTAAGTACTGGCTCCGCTGCTTCGAGGCCTACCTGGAATCCTCGGAAGCTCCCGTCCTAGGGCCTCGCAAGCTGCACCTACTCCACGCCCGTGTGAGCCGTAGAATCTCCGCCATGAACGAGAAGGCGACCACTTACGATGAGGCGATCAAGATCCTGCGAAAGCGTTTCGTCAAACCCATAAACGAGGTACATGCACGGCACCTGCTCTCTACCTGCCAGCAGCGTTCAGGGGAAACGCTAGACGAGTACGTGGAAAAGTTTACTGCACTCGCCAGGAACTGTAATCATCAGGACGTGAGGGCGGAAGTCCACATGAACCTGCGCATCTGAGATGCGTTCGTGTCTGTCATCCGTTCGATCTATATCAGGCAGCGACTCCTCGAAAATGGAGCTAAAGACCTTCAGGACATGGTAACGCTCGCCACCTCACTGGAAGTGGCCCACCTTACTGGAAGTGGCCCGCCACGACCCAGGCACGTACCCCGCAGACTCTGCGAGTCCCCCTCGGACTTCCCCAGACTCGGCCATGCTATGGGCCTGCGCCGCGCGGCGACCTGCCCAGACCGGGGGCACTCCGTGCTATTTCTGTAGGCAGGTCCAGCATCCACGTCAACGCTGCCCAGCCCGCTCCGGCATCTGCAGCGACTGCGGAAAGAAGAGGCATTTCGCGAGGGTCTGCCTGGCCAGACCCAAGGCCCAGAACCGAAAAGCTCACCAGGCCCGAAAATCAAGCTCACAGGCCCGCAAGCCCCACAACGCGACTGCGCACCGGCCGGTCACACCCCTTTCTGACACGTCATCGGCCTCGTGCGAGTCATGGGGGTGGCCATCTTGGCGACGGCCATATTCTAGGCCCGACACGTGCGACCGACGGCGGCGGCCATTTTGTGAATCCGATTCAGCTGAGGACTCGGACTACCTGCAACTGGGAGCGACCACCCTCGACCAATCGCGGCCAAAGCACCCGCGGAACTCCATGATGCAGGTCCAGATCAACGGGCGCGACACTGCATGCCTCTTCGACTCCGGGAGCACGGAGAGCTTTGACCACCAAGAAACGGTAAGGCGCTGCTCCCTGCGCACCTATCCTGCTTCCCAAACCATAGCTCTCGCCTCCGGGTCCCACTCAGTCCAAATCAAGGGGTATTGTATTGCGAATCTCGCGATCCAGGGCGCCGAATACGCTCGTTTCAAGCTCTATATCCTCCCTCACCTCTGCGCCCCCCTGCTGCTCGGTCTGGATTTCCAGTGCAGCCACCGAAGCCTGACACTGAAGTTCAGTGTCCCCCCTCACTATATGCAGCCTTGCAACACTGAAAGTTGCACCCCCCTCACTATCCACGAACCTCACCCCCGACTGTAAGCCCATCGCCACCAGGAGCCGGCGCTACAGTGCCCAAGATATGACTTTTATCAAGTCAGAGGTCCAGCGTTTACTGGAAAAGGGGATCATCGAGGCTAGCAACAACCCCTGGAGAGCACAAGTGGTGGTAGTACGGTACGGGGAAAAGAAACAGATGATCGTGGGCTATAGCCAGACCATAAACTGCTTCACGCAGCTCGATGCGTACCCCCATCACCGTACAGCAGAGATGGTCAATCGGATCATTCAATACGGTGTATTCTCCACTGTCGACCTAAAATCCGCCTACCACCAGCTCCCTATCCAACCGAAAGACCGCCTCGATACTGCTTTCGAAGCCGGCTGGCTTTTTCACTTCCTCAGGGTCTCCTTCAGCGTCACAAATGGGGTCTCCGTCTTCCAGAGGGCGATGGACCAAATGGTGGATCAGTACGGCCTGCGGGCGACTTACCCGTACTTGGATAATGTCACCATCTGCGGCCGTGATCAGCAGGACCATGAAGCGAACCTTGAAAGGTTCCTCCAGACCACCCGGGCCCTCAACCTGACCTACTTACAAGGAAAAATGCGTTTTCCACACAACCCGACTAGCCATCCTCTGCTACGTCGTGGAAAACGGGGTCCTAGGTCCCGACCCCGAACGCATGCGCCTCTTAAGGAACTCCCCCTCCCCGTAGGCTCAAGGCCCTCAAACGGTGCTTGGGGCTTTTCTCCCATTACGCCCAATGGGTCCCCAGATATGCGGACAAAGCCCGCCCACACATAAAGACCACGACATTTCCCCTGACGGCTGAGGCCCGGTCAGCCTTCAGTCGCATCAAGGCCGAAATCATCAAGGCCGCTATGCACGCGGTGGACAAAACCACCCCTTTTCAGGTAGAGAGCGATGCGTCAGACATCGCCCTGGCTGTTACCCTCAACCAGGCAGGCAGGCCAAGAGCATTCTTCTCCCGGATCCTCACCGCCTCCAGGATTCGGCACTCTGCAGTCGAAAGGAGGCACAAGTCATTGTGGAGGCTGTGCGGCACTGGAGGCACTACCTAGACAGTAGGAGGTTCACCCTCGTTACCGACCAATGGTCGCTAGCCTTCATGTTTGATAACGCACAACGGGGCAAAATCAAAAATGATAAAATCTTGAGGTGGAGGATCGAACTCTCCACCTACGCGTACGATATTAAGTATCGTCCAGGGGAGCTCAATGAGCCCCCAGATGCCCTGTCCCTCGGCACGTGCGCCAACGCGTAGGAGGATCGCCTGCGGGTCATCCACAATGACCTCTGTCACCCGGGGGTTACCTGGCCCGCCCACTTTATCAAGCCCCGCAACCTACCTTACTCCACCAAGGAGGTCAAGGCCATGACCAGGTCTTGCCAGATCTGCACGGAGAGCAAACCGCACTTCTACCGGCCAGACAAGGCTCGCCTTGTAAAGGCCTCGGGCCCTTTGAGCGACTAAGCGTGGACTTCAATGTTCCCCTCCCGTCCACCAACCGCAATTCACAGTTCCTAACCATCATCGACGAGTTCTCCCGCTGTTTGGTTTCCCCGCTTATATCCACAGCGACTGGGGTACATCGTTCATGAGCAATGAGCTGCGTCAGTATCTGCTCAGCAAGGGCATCGCCTTGAGCAGAATGACCAGTTATAACCCGCGGGGAAACGGGCAGGTGGAGAGGGACACCACAACAGTTTGGAAGGCTGTCCTTCTGGCCCTACGGCCGAGAAGTCTCCCAACCACCCGCTGGCAGGAGCTCCTATTCAATGCCCTCCATTCCATTAGGTCGCTCCTCTGCAGGGCCACGAATGAGACCCCTCACAACCACTTGTTTGTCTTCCCCAGGAAGTCCACCTGTGGAGTCTCTCTTCCATCTTGGCTGCCGACGCTGGGACCTGTTCTTCTCCGGAGGCACGCGAGGAGCCATAAAACGGACCCCCTGGTCGAGAGGGTCCAACTGCTAGATGCGAACCCCCGATACGCCTAGGTCGCGCACCCCGACGGCAGGCAAGGCACGGTTTCGCTCCGGGATTTGGCACCCGCTGGTTCCCCTACTGATGCCCCCCTCCTCGCGATTTCCCTATGGGACCTGGCACCTGCTGGTACCCCCACTGATGCCCACCCCTGGACCCCCACTCCATCGGTAGACACCGACCGCGCCCCCCCCCCCCAGCGCCCCCCCCTCCACACTCCCCGCCAGCGCCCGCAACGCTACCCCCATCCCCAGCTATTCCCCCAGCTATTCCCCCTGTCCCCCGGCCCCCTACCCCAACCCGGACAAAAGCTCCGACCACCGTGCTCCCGGATATACCCTCACCAAAGACGTTCGTGCCCGCCGCACCACCGCCCGAGCTGAGAAGGTCGACGAGGACGATCAGGCTGCTGAATAGAATAGACATGTAATTCCACTTCACCCCCGACGGACTTTGCGTTTTTTTAAAATAGGGGGTGAATGTGATGAATGGTTACTGTACCCTTTACACCATGTAGGTGATGCCCCATTAAGACCGGGTTTGGAACTCTGGGGGACTCCGCCTCCGGCTCCGCCCACCAGGGAGTCATATATAAAGTGACGCCCTGTAGGCGGCACTCAGTAAGCACACATCTCTGTAGCTGGCTAGGTCTCTGCTTATTAAAGCCTTCATTTACCATTCCACACTCTCGTGTCATTATTGAGGGTACTACAGGTACTTTAAATTTATAAAAAAGAAATGAAAAATGAATCCAAAAATAAAAATTTAAAAAGATGTACAAAATAATCTCTGGTTTGTCTGTGAGAAGTAGATAGTGGAACGTTGCGGCTGTTAACTTAGGTGATTCCAGTAGCTCTAACTTTGGCTGTTAAGCAGTTGGTTTGGCGATTCCAGGTTCTGCAGGTTAGCTGAAAGGAGTTGTCCCATTTCCTTTTTGATTGTGGCTTTGCTGACTTGTGACTTGCTTCCAATAATCAGAGAGAGAGAGAGACTCTTTTACCTGCAAGCGCAGGGATGCCTAGTGGGATATTCTTCAGCTGCGACCTTCACAACACTAGAGGTACAACAGTAAAACTAGAACAGCTGAGCGCACAGAGTTCAGGGTTGTAGTTGGGTTTTAATCCCTTTTCTTATGTACTCTTGGAAGGGGAAGAACACAAACTTGTGTTCTATCCAGAAGCAGCTTTCTTTCAACTCACATGGTCTGGGATATTACTCATAAGAGAGTGTTTCTGCTGAGCTGGTAATCAGTTTTCATTATCACCAGAGGAGATTACAGTTCAGTTTTTGCATTGCATCTCTTCCTTTGAGGTGTCTTTGTCTGAAACAAGGTCCGATATTCCATTGTCTCCCTCATGACTGAGTATAATCCACGTAAGAGGTTTCCAGACAGTCACTGGATTACATTCTCAGAATTTAGATAGACTTTCCAAGATGGTGCCGGAGCGAGGCGACTCTCTGCGAGCTCTCCCCAACAGATTCACTTTTTACTTAACTTATACTCGTTCTAATCTTTTAAAAATTAATTCTAAAACTAACATTATTACTAACCTCCCTCTTTTATCTTCTCTTGCAGGCTTGAACATCCTCCGAGGCCCTTGGAGATCTTTTGACCCGACCCGACCTGACCTCCGCGACCTGGAAGAAGATCGGGCCCAAACCGAAAGTGAAGCCCCGACCTCGATTTGGAGCCGACCCGGACCTCGGAGCTCCCAACCCGGCCTAACTACCAACGCCAGCCCCCGGATCGCCTTGCCCGGTCCCCGGAGGCCCCGACCCAACTCGCGACAGCAAGACCGAGAGACCCACCCAGCGACCCGACCCAGAGACACCCGCCCAACAACCCAACCTACCTGGTGATGGAAGAAAGAAAAATCCACGTGGAGGCCCGACCGGGCCAACTTCAAGATCCGACCCCAGGAGCGCCCAGGGAGGGTACAGACCACGGGACCCAGCCCAACCTGCCTCAGGAAGCCCCTGCCCATGACACAGGACCCCCGAAACGGCGAAGACCCTGCGCGAGGACCCAAACACGCTGCAAGGTATTCCCGCGCCTGCAGAATGCCAGGACCCATCCGGATTGCAAACATGCCCCCCTAGCAACCCCTCTACCTCAACCAGTGCCTGGTCCCCGCCAGCACCCTGGACCTCGCCAGACGCAACCACCTATATTCCACAAGGGCTGACATCTCCCATCAGATCCGAGGATCATCCAGCAGCAGCCGCCGACCGAGGAAGCGAGGGAAACGCGGCGGTCTGCAGGTTAACAGACGAAGCCTGTGTGGCATATAAGGAAAGTAGGAAGGAACTTAAGCAAGGAGTCAGGAGGGCTAGAAGGGGTCATGAAAAGTCATTGGCAAATAGGGTTAAGGAAAATCCCAAGGCTTTTTACACTTACATAAAAAGCAAGAGGGTAGCCAGGGAAAGGGTTGGCCCACTGAAGGATAGGCAAGGGAATCTATGTGTGGAGCCAGAGGAAATGGGCGAGGTACTAAATGAATACTTTGCATCAGTATTCACCAAAGAGAAGGAATTGGTAGATGTTGAGTCTGGAGAAGGGGGTGTAGATAGCCTGGGTCACATTGTGATCCAAAAAGACGAGGTGTTGGGTGTCTTAAAAAATATTAAGGTAGATAAGTCCCCAGGGCCGGATGGGATCTACCCCAGAATACTGAAGGAGGCTGGAGAGGAAATTGCTGAGGCCTTGACAGAAATCTTTGGATCCTCGCTGTCTTCAGGGGATGTCCCGGAGGACTGGAGAATAGCCAATGTTGTTCCTCTGTTTAAGAAGGGTGGCAGGGATAATCCCGGGAACTACAGGCCGGTGAGCCTTACTTCAGTGGTAGGGAAATTACTGGAGAGAATTCTTCGAGACAGGATCTACTCCCATTTGGAAGCAAATGGACGTATTAGTGAGAGGCAGCACGGTTTTGTGAAGGGGAGGTCGTGTCTCACTAACTTGATAGAGTTTTTCGAGGAGGTCACTAAGATGATTGATGCAGGTAGGGCAGTAGATGTTGTCTATATGGACTTCAGTAAGGCCTTTGACAAGGTCCCTCATGGTAGACTAGTACAAAAGGTGAAGTCACACGGGATCAGGGGTGAACTGGCAAGGTGGATACAGAACTGGCTAGGCCATAGAAGGCAGAGGGTAGCAATGGAGGGATGCTTTTCTAATTGGAGGGCTGTGACCAGTGGTGTTCCACAGGGATCAGTGCTGGGACCTTTGCCCTTTGTAGTATATATATAAATGATTTGGAGGAAAATGTAACTGGTCTGATTAGTAAGTTTGCAGACGACACAAAGGTTGGTGGAATTGCGGATAGCGATGAGGACTGTCTGAGGATACAGCAGGATTTAGATTGTCTGGAGACTTGGGCGGAGAGATGGCAGATGGAGTTTAACCTGGACAAATGTGAGGTAATGCATTTTGGAAGGGCTAATGCAGGTAGGGAATATACAGTGAATGGTAGAACCCTCAAGAGTATTGAAAGTCAAAGAGATCTAGGAGTACAGGTCCACAGATCACTGAAAGGGGCTACACAGGTGGAGAAGGTAGTCAAGAAGGCATACGGCATGCTTGCCTTCATTGCCCGGGGCATTGAGTATAAGAATTGGCAAGTCATGTTGCAGCTGTATAGAACCTTAGTTAGGCCACACTTGGAGTATAGTGTTCAATTCTGGTCGCCACACTACCAGAAGGATGTGGAGGCTTTAGAGAGGGTGCAGAAGAGATTTACCAGAATGTTGCCTGGTATGGAGGGCATAAGCTATGAGGAGCGGTTGAATAAACTCGGTTTGTTCTCACTGGAACGAAGGAGGTTGAGAGGCGACCTGATAGAGGTATACAAAATTATGAGGGGCATAGACAGAGTGGATAGTCAGAGGCTTTTCCCTAGGGTAGAGGGGTCAATTACTAGGGGGCATAGGTTTAAGGTGAGAGGGGCAAAGTTTAGAGTAGATGTACGAGGCAAGTTTTTTACGCAGAGGGTAGTGGGTGCCTGGAACTCGCTACCGGAGGAGGTAGTGGAGGCAGGGACGATAGGGACATTTAAGGGGCATCTTGACAAATATATGAATAGGATGGGAATAGAAGGATACGGACCCAGGAAGTGTAGAAGATTGTAGTTTAGTCGGGCAGTATGGTCGGCACGGGCTTGGAGGGCCGAAGGGCCTGTTCCTGTGCTGTACATTTCTTTGTTCTTTGTTCTTTGTTAGACTGAAGCAATGCAGTTTCACGACCCCTCTCCCCAGCATACTCCTGGCAAATGTCCAAGCGATCGAAAACAAGCTGGATGAACTTAACATCAGACTTGCCTCTCAGAGGGAAGTAAGAGACTGCTGTGTGCTTTGTTTCACAGAGACATGGCTCACCCCCGCCTCACCGGATTGTGCCATACAACCTGAAGGCTTCTCAATTCACCGGGCGGACCGCACGGCATCATCAGGCAAAGCGAAGGGTGGAGGGGTTTGCCTCCTCATCAACTCCTCCTGGTGTTTGGATGTGGCGACTCTGGCGACCTACTGCTCCCCAGACCTGGAATACCTGACCGTGAAGTGCCGCCCATATTATCTTCCACGTGAGTTCACTTCAGACATTATCACAGCGGTCTACATCCCACCCCAGGCAGAAGTGAGGAAGGCGCTGGATGAACTGTACACAGTTATAAACAACTGCGAACCAGAACACCCGGAGGCCTTGTTCATCATGGCCGGGGACTTCAACAAGGCCAACCTCAAGAGTGGACTGCCAAAATTCCACCAGCACATCTCCTGTCCCACCAGGGGCGACAACACTCTTGACCACTGCTACTCAAAAATCAAGGGCGCCTACCGTTCCATCCCCCGACCGCACTTTGGGAAATCAGACCATAAGACGGTGCTCCTTCTCCCGGCATACAAGCAGAAACTCAAGCGGGAGAATCCAGCTAAGAAGGTCGTGCAGTGCTGTTTCGAGGAAACGGAAGAGCTCTTACGTGACTGCTTAGAGACAGTGGACTGGTCCATATTTAAGAACTCAGCGACCAACTTAAATGAGTATGCCACCACTGTCACAGACTTGATCAGCAAATGTGTGGATGACTGCGTGCCAAAGAAAGCAGTACGTACGTTCCCCAACCGGAAACCATGGCTCAATCGTGAGATTGACTCCCTACTGAAGGACAGATCTGAGGCGTTTAAGACAGACGACCCTGACCTATACAAGAAATCCAGGTACGACTTCCGCAAAGCCATCCGAGATGCCAAGAGAGAATATCAAACCAAGTAGAGTCACAGACAGACTCTCGGCGGTTGTGGCAAGGACTAAACAACATAACGGGCTACAAAGCGAAGCTGAACAGTCTCTCTGGCAGCAGCGCAACCCTCCCCGATGAACTCAATGCATTCTATGCTCGGTTCGAGCAGGTAGCCAACAATCCGCTGTCGAGTGCCCCAGCAGCCCATAATTCACCCATACCCACCATCACAGCTTCCAAAGTCAGATTTGCCTTCCTGAAAGTGAACCCTCGGAAGGCGACGAGCCCGGTCAGGATCCCTGGTCGTGCACTCAGAGCCTGCGCGGACCAGCTGGCAGAGGTATTTGCGGACATCTTTAATCTGTCCCTACTCCACTCCGAGGTCCCCACCTGCTTCAAGAAGAACACCATCATACTGGTACCAAAGAAGAACCAGGCAACGTGCCTCAATGACGACCGTCCAGTGGCCCTGACTTCAGTCGTAATGAAGTGCTTCGAGAGGTTGATCATGAAGCGCATCACCTCCATACTCCCAGAACGCTTTGATCCACTGCAATTCCCATATCGCTGCAACCGGTCCACATCAGACGCCATTCCCCTGGCCCTACACTCATCCCCAGAGCATCTCGAAAACAAGGACTCCTACATCAGACTCCTATTTATTGACTACAGCTCTGCCTTCAACATCATAATCCCAGCCAAGCTCATATCAAAGCTCCAAAACCTAGGACTTGGCTCCCCACTCTGCAACTGGATCCTCGATTTTCTGACCAACAGACCACAATCAGTAAGAATGAACAACAACACCTCCTCCACAATAGTCCTCAATACCGGCGCACCGCAAGGCTGTGTACTTAGCCCCCTACTCTACTCCCTGTACACACACGACTGCGTGGCAAAACTTGGTTCCAACTCCTTCTATAGGTTTGCTGGCGATACGACCATAGTGGGCCAGATCGCGAATAACGACGAGTCAGAATAGAGGCGGGAGATAGAGAACCTCGTGGAGTGGTGTAGCGACAACAATCTCTCCCTCAATGCCAGAAAAACTAAAGAGCTGGTCATTGACTTCAGGAAGCAAAGTACTGTACACACCCCTATCAGCATCAGCGGGGCCGAGGTGGAGATGGTTAGCAGTTTCAAATTCCTAGGGGTGCACATTTCCAAAAATCTGTCCTGGTCCACCCACGTCGACGCTACCACCAAGAAAGCACAACAGCGCCTATACTTCCTCAGGAAACTAAGGAAATTCGGCATGTCCACATTAACCCTTACCAACTTTTACAGATGCACCATACAAAGCATCCTATCGGGCTGCATCACAGCCTGGTATGGCAACTGCTCGGCCCAGGACCGCAAGAAACTTCAGAGAGTCGTGAACACCGTCCAGTCCATCACACGAACCTGCCTCCCATCCATTGACTCCATCTACACCTCCCGCTGCCTGGGGAAAGCGGGCAGCATAATCAAAGATCCCTCCCACCCGGCTTACTCACTCTTCCAACTTCTTCCATCGGGCAGGAGATACTGAAGTCTGAAAACACACACGAATAGACTCAAAAACAGCTTCTTCCCCACTGTCACCAGCCTCCTAAATGACTCTCTTATGGACTGACCTCATTAACACTACACCCTGTATGCTTCATCCGATGTCAGTGCTTATGTAGTTACATTGTATATGTTGGTGTTGCCCTATTATGTATTTTCTTTTATTCCCTTTTCTTTCCATGTACTTAATGATCTGTTGAGCTGCTCGCAGAAAAATACTTTTCACTGTACCTCGGTACACGTGACAATAAACAAATCCAATCCAATCCAATCCAATTTACATTCTCAGCCATCCTTGGCTTATATGTCATTTAAAAAAAAACACATGTCTAACCTAAAAGTTCAATATGTCCGTAAGTAATTTGCGCTATGATCCATCATCATGACAATAATATTGGAAAACTGGCTGACTGTAGATTGGAAGTGCTTTAGGATGATTGATGTTGGAATACAAAAACTCCCAATGGCCTGTTCAATTTATGTTTGAATGCTATAAAGCAGAAAAGTCCACTTAAGAAGACTTAATGCACTTGTACAGATCCTGAATGAATTATATGATCTTCAGACTGATTGCTCTTTTAAGTGGTTTGTCTCGGCCACTCCTGGGGATATTAAGAGTCGAGCATTCAATGTGCATGTGGGGCTTGCAGGTCTCTCAAATCCTTTTCTCTCGAAGAAAGGAGATAAGTGAACAAATTGTATTTTAGTAACACGATTTAATAATCATTTGTCCTCATTCGAGTCCTCAAATTACAAATCTGTTGAATTTAATTCCATTACATTCCATGGGAGGATTTGAATTCACTATCGCAAAGTGTTCTGTACAATATCCACTAAACTACCATGCTATGTTGAATAAGGCCGACTCTGCTCGAACTGTTAGAAGTAAGGACAATTAATCTGCTCATATGAAAGTGTTTTGTCCAGGATCCAATTGAAACTAGGATCTAGGAGTACAGGTCCACAGATCACTGAAAGGGGCTACACAGGTGGAGAAGGTAGTCAAGAAGGCATACGGCATGCTTGCCTTCATTGGCCGGGGCATTGAGTATAAGAATTGGCAAGTCATGTTGCAGCTGTATAGAACCTTAGTTAGGCCACACTTGGAGTATAGTGTTCAATTCTGGTCGCCACACTACCAGAAGGATGTGGAGGCTTTAGAGAGGGTGCAGAAGAGATTTACCAGAATGTTGCCTGGTATGGAGGGCATAAGCTATGAGGAGCGATTGAATAAACTCGGTTTGTTCTCACTGGAACGAAGGAGGTTGAGGGGCGACCTGATAGAGGTATACAAAATTATGAGGGGCATAGACAGAGTGGATAGTCAGAGGCTTTTCCCCAGGGTAGAGGGGTCAATTACTAGGGGGCATAGGTTTAAGGTGAGAGGGGCAAAGTTTAGAGTAGATGTACGAGGCAAGTTTTTTACGCAGAGGGTAGTGGGTGCCTGGAACTCACTACCGGAGGAGGTAGTGGAGGCAGGGACGATAGGGACATTTAAGGGGCATCTTGACAAATATATGAATAGGATGGGAATAGAAGGATACGGACCCAGGAAGTGTAGGAGATTGTAGTTTAGTCGGGCAGTATGGTCGGCACGGGCTTGGAGGGCCGAAGGGCCTGTTCCTGTGCTGTACATTTCTTTGTTCTTTGTTCTTTGTTTGTTGAAACTCTTACTTAGTAGAATTAAAAATATTATTTCATGGGATGTGGGGGTTAGCGGTTAGGTCAGCAGTTTTATTCCAATCCTCTTCCTTCATCTAAGATCGTTGAATCTCTACAGTATTGAAGGAGGCCATTTGGCTCATCGAGTCTGCACCGATTCTCTAAAAGAGCACCCCACCTAGGCCTGCACTCCCAACCCCCATCCCCGTAATCCCACCGAACCTTTGGACACTTAGGCGCAATTGTATCACAATTAGATGGTCAATCAATCTAAGCGGCACATCTTTGGACTGGAGGTGCACTAAAGCAGGCTTTTGGCTGTTTCCATAACTAATAATTTATGGACAGGTTGCTAGTCTGTCGCCAGGGACTTCTGTAGCTCGAGGGACACCACTCCACATCAAGCGTGGCTGACCAGGAGTGTCTCACACTCTTAGCTCTAGCCATTAAAGTGTTGGAAAGGTTTTTAGGTTGACCATGTTTGACCGTGTTATGAAGGCACTTTCCTTGACCATCAAGTCCTGTAGTGGGACTCAAACCTGGAGCCTCTGGCAGGGACGCTACCCACTGTGCCACAAGACCTCCCAGCAGTTTTATTGCCCATTCTTACTTGCCCTTGAGAAGGTGGTGGTGAGCTGCCTGCTTGAACCGCTGCAGCCCATCTGGTGTAGGTACATCCATAGTGCTGCTAGGGAGGGAGTTCCAGGATTACGACCCAGCAACAGTGAAGGAACGGCGATATAGTTCCAAGTCAGGACAGTGTGTGGCTGGAAAGGGAACTTGCAGGTGGTGGTGTTCCCACGTAACTCCTTCTAGATGGCAGTGGTCATGGATTTGGAAGGTGCTGTTGAAGGAGGCTTGGAGATTTGCCACGGTGCCCCTTGTAGATGGTGCACACTGCTGCCATTGTACATCGGTGGTGGAGTGAGTGAATGTTTGTGAATAGGGTTCAAGTTTTGTCCTGGATTTAAGCTTTCCCCATTTTCCGTTCACTCCTGAATTCCTGATATGGACAAGCTCATTACTATTTTTAACCATTCATGCCGCGCAACTGAGAGTTTGGCTGATCTCAAACTTCACAGCATGAAATTGAATAAACTCCCTCAGAATTTCACAGCGTTACACTCTATACGCATGGGGGACAAAGTGAAATTAAGTTGAGTTCCCCAAGGATGAAACCTTGGTGAAACATCGACAAAACAGCAGGCCTTCAACACAGCAAAACCTTTCTCAGAGTTTAGTTGGAGTCTTCCAAAGTAATATAAGGAGATATCAAGGCAGATATCCAAGATCTTGATCAAAGAGGTTTTCAGGAAAGTCTTAAAGGGGGACCAACTCCCAACAGTAATGATGTCCGTCTACGTCATTTTACCAGGAATTTTGTCTATCTCCACTCTGGGGGTCGGGGGGGAAATTCCATGAAAATTGGAGCCCACTTAGCAGTTTAGCTAAAACAGTGAACTCAAGATGTCGCACAATATAATTTCGACCTCAATGAGTTTTAAGATGCCGCACAATATAATTTTGACGTCAATGAGTTTTGTCCTGTGTCTGCCCTTGCTAAATGTTGCCAAAGCAGCCAGCTTCCTCGGAGGAGGCTGGAGGGCCACAATCTTTCCGATTTCATAGGCTTTTTCCCAGTTAATCCATCTGCGAAGTGTAAAACGGAACATCAGAGGCCTGGGGGATTCTCAGCAATTCCTACTTATTCCAACAGACAACCTACGTTTCATGCATCTTTTTAGAAATTCATTTTTACGGGATGTGGGCTTCGCTGGCCGGCCCAGGATTTATTACCCATCCCCAATTGCCTGAGGGAAGATGGTGATGAGCTGCTTTCTTGAGCCGCTGCAGTCCATGTAGTGTAGGTACACCCACTGTGCTATTAGAGAGGGTGTTCCAGGACTTTGACCCGGTTACATGGTAGAGACCTTGGGTTTGGAAGGTACTGTCTGAGGAACCTTGGCAAGTTTCTGCAGTGCATCTTGTAGATGGTACACACTGCTACCACTGTTCGCCGGTGGTGGAGGGAATGAATGTTTGTGGAAGGGGAGCAATCAAGTCGGCTGCTTTGATTTGGATGGCGTTGAGTTTCTTGACCTGAAGCAATTGCACACCCCCTGCCCCCCTCTGTAATTATAACACAATGTTGTGTGTTCAGATTAATTTGAATTTTTATAATGAATCTCCATCATATATGTTAAATTAATAGACTTTCCGAGACTGTTAACAGAATTGTCCATACTTTGCCAATTACCAATGGCTTGAACGACTCTTAGCACTAAAAATTAATGAAGTATTTCTTTCCTGCCACATGCAATTAAATGACGGGCTTGGAATACGTTAATGCTTTATATATGCTTGGAAATTTTTATTCCAGAGAGCTTTTGATGTTCAGTTGAATATATTCAAGACTGAGTTGATAGATTAATGGGCACAGACGAAATCAATGAGCCCACAGGGAGAGTGGATTTGATGTAAGATTTCAGCTAAGATCATCAGAACTGGGTTAGCATAATCATGATGATGAGGTATTTGCCCAGAGGCTTGAACTATTGATCCAAAGACATGAGTTGGAATTGCACCACAGTTAACTGGGTGATTTTAATGCAGTTACTTAATCACTTAAATGTGGAATTGAAAGCTAGTCTCAGTAATGGTGTCATGGAACTATTATTGCCTGCCATTAAAAAAAAACCATCTGGTTCGGCTCATGTCCTTTAGGGAGGGAAATCCGCCATCCTTACCTGGTCTGGCCTACACGTGACTCCAGACCCACAGCAATGTGGTTGACTCTTAAATCTCTAAATGGCCTAGCCAGCCACTCTGCTAAAGGTAATTCAGGATAGCCAACAAACAGTGGCATTACTAAGGGCACTGGAATCCACAAATGAATCTTTACACATTTAAAACGATTGGGGTCACTGCCACTCTTTACCCCTTGATAGAAAAGTTGGACTTGAGCCGACTTTTAAAAAGGCTGGCAACCGCACCCCTCCCCCACTGCGATAATTCACTGGGGGCAGCCTCAAAGAGTTGAGAGTGGGACTTCTGTCCCATAGGGACAAGATCCTGGCCTTGAGTGCTGATGGACAATGGTACCTGAGTAGACCCAGCAGCTCCAATAGCAAGTAGCGTCCACGTCTAGTGACTACGAGGGATTACAGAAATGGTGGAGAAAATCTGGTGTTTTTGACCGGGGATGGTAAGGTGCTGGAAGTGGGGGGGAATCTGAAGGCCGATGGTGCGAGGTGCAAAGGGGTACCATCTTGGGGCTGTGTCCAAGGACACCTTGCAAAGGAGATAAGTCCCCTTCCTCCCTGCAGCTTGCATCCATTCATATCCCTTCATGCTTCAGTGGCCAAAGTGGTGAAATCCCAATGTTTTTAAATGTTGACCACATCAAAGAGATGCAAGTGCACTAAGTGCATTCTAATCACTCAAGCGTGTGATTTCATTTCCCTCAATCCCATGCACTTTAATTTTATATGCTAATTTTTTATGTGGGACTTTGTTCAAAGCCTTCTGATGGTCGAAATAAAGCACATCCACTGGCTCACCCTCAGCAACTTTACTATTTACATCCTCGAAGAATTCCAGAAAAATTGTCAAGCATGATTTCCTTTTTGTTCAATTATCCGACTGTTTTACAAGTGTTTTGCTATTATATCCTTCATAACACACCTAGAATTTTTCACTACTGATGTCAGGCTGACTGTCTATTGTCATGTGAGAGTATCTTTATGAAATGGGTGTTTATAAATGGGTGTGTATATAAATTTCTGTAGTGAGAGGACCTTTAAGAAATGGGTGTTTACCACTGCAGTGATGTCAGAGAGTGGGTGGAGCTGGGCTGTCTGTCAGCTTTTTACTTTAATTTTTGAGCAGGCTGCAGGGTGTGTTTTAGTTTCGTTTTCAGAGCTGGATAGCTGCAGTCACAGCCAGAAGGTGTATGAATCTCTCTGTAATCTAAAAACTGTCAATCGATCCTGGTGATTTAAAACTAATAACAGTAGTGACTTAAACCTGATGTGCTTAACGGTGTTTTAAGTCTTATGGAAGTTAAAAGGAAAGCTGAAAGGATAACTCAGTGTTATATTCTTTGGAGGTTGCATTTGAATTAATGGTTGCTAAGGTGTTCACTGTATGTTTAAAAAAGGTTAACTTGAGTTCATAGAATAAACATTGTTTTGCTTTAAAAAATACTTTTCCATTTCTGCTGTACCACACCTGTAGAGTGGACCGTGTGCTCCCCATACCACAATCTATTGGAAAGGTTTATAAGAGATAGGCTGTATAATCATCTGGAAAGGAATAATTTGATTAGAGATAGTCAACACGGTTTTGTGATGGGTAGTTCGTGCCTTACAAACATTATAGAGTTCTTTGAGAAGGTGACCAAACAGGTGGATGAGGGTAAAGCAGTTGATGTGGTGTATATGGATTTCAGTAAAGCGTTTGATAAGGTTCCCCATGGTAGGCTACTGCAGAAAATACGGAGGCATGGGATTCAGGGTGATTTGGCAGTTTGGATCAGAAATTGGCTAGCTGGAAGAAGACAAAGGGTGGTGGTTGATGGGAAATGTTCAGACTGGAGTCCAGTTACGAGTGGTGTACCACAAGGATCTGTTTTGGGGCCAATGCTGTTTGTCATTTTTATAAATGACCTGGAGGAGGGCGTAGAAGGATGGGTGAGTAAATTTGCAGATGACACTAAAGTCGATGAAGTTGTGGACAGTGCGGAAGGATGTTACAAGTTACAGAGAGACATAGATAAGCCGCAGCGCTGGGCTGAGAGGTGGCAAATGGAGTTTAATGCAGAAAAGTGTGAGGTGATTCATTTTGGAAGGAATAACAGGAAGACTGAGTACTGGGCTAATGGTAAGATTCTTGGCAGTGTGGATGAGCAGAGAGGTCTCGGTGTCCATGTACATAGATCCCTGGAAGTTGCCACCCAGGTTGAGAGGGTTGTTAAGAAGGCGTACGGTGTGTTAGCTTTTATTGGTAGAGGGATTGAGTTTAGGAGCCATGAGGTCATGTTGCAGCTATAAAACACTCTGGTGCGGCCGCATTTGGAGTATTGCGTGCAATTCTGGTCGCCGCATGATAGGAAGGATGTGGAAGCATTAGAAAGGGTGCAGAGGAGATTTACCAGAATGTTGCTTGGTATGGAGGGAAGATCTTATGAGGAAAGGCTGAGGGACTTGAGGCTGTTTTCGTTAGAGAGAAGAAGGTTAAGTGGTGACTTAATTGAGGCACACAAGATGATCAGAGGATTGGATAGGGTGGACAGTGAGAGCCTTTTTCCTCGGATGGTGATGTCTAGCACGAGGGGACATACCTTTAAATTGAGGGGAGATAGATATAAGACAGATGTCAGAGGTAGGCCCTTTACTCAGAGAGTAGTAAGGGCATGGAATGCCCTGCCTGCAACAGTAGTGGACTCGCCAACACTAAGGGCATTCAAATGGTCATTGGATAGACATATGGACAATAAGGGAATAGTGTAGATGGGCTTTAGAGTGGTTTCACAGGTCGGCGCAACATCGAGGGCCGAAGGGCCTGTACTGCGCTGAAATGTTCTATGTTCTATATTCAAAGTTGTGGGTCAGGTGAACTCCATGATACACTTTGGGGATCTCTAAACACTGGCCCATAACAAATTGGGGTCTCGAGGGGGATAAAAGTCTATCTATTGGATTGGCTTAGTGAACTTAAAGACAGTGAGGGGTGAGCATATTGTGGGTGCTTTTCAGGTGTGGTATTTCAGTTTAAGTAGTGAGTGTGTTGTGGACAATGGCTCTTTCAGAGGTTCTGAAGTTTTTGGGGGTGGAGACGGTCACACGCAGTACCTACGGACAGAGACTAAAAGCAGACTTTTAGATTTGGCAAAAACATTGCAGTTAACATTACCTGACAAAATGCGAAAAGATGAGGTAATTATGGTGGTGGCTAAGCATTTAAAGTTGTCTGCGATACAGTTTGACTCATTGGAAATAGCAAAAATTCAGTTGCAAATTAAACAAATGGAACGTGAGAAACAATTAAAGCAGCTTGAATACAAAAGGGAGAGAGAGAGGAAAAAGAAAGAAAAAGAGAGAGAGAGGAAAAAGAGAGCAGAAAGGAAAACAGAAAGAATAGCCCTAGCAGAACAAAAAGAAAGAGAAAGGGAGGTACAAATATGGGAAAAAGATAAAGAGAGAGAGTTTGAACTTCAGAAAATGGCCATGAAACATGAGTCAGTTAAAATTGGCAGACGTAAAGGGACACGTACAGTTGGTGGATAGTGATGAGGATAGTGAGAAAGAGCGTCATTGTCAAAGGCTTGGTGGGAATCTATTTAAATATGTCCAAGCATTGCCAAGATTTGATGAGAAGGAAGTAGAAGCATTTTTCATTTCATTTGAGAAGGTAGCTAAACAAATGAAATGGCCACAGGACATGTGGGTATTACTGATTCAAACAAAGCTGGTAGGTAGGGCTCGTGAAGTGTTTGCATCACTACCGGAGGAGGTATCTGAGACGTATGAGGAGGCGAAAAAATCCATCTTAGATGCATATGAACATGTGCCTGAAGCCTACAGACAAAGGTTTAAAAATTTAAGGAAAGAATTTGGTCAAACATACATGGAGTTTGAAAGGATCAAACAGAGTAATTTGATAGGTGGATAAGGGCTTTGAAAATAGACCAAACGTATGAAGCTCTCAGAGAAATTATACTTTTGGAGGAGTTTAAAAATTCAATTCCTGATGTAGTGAGAATTCATGTGGAAGAGTACAGGGTTAAAACTGCGAGATTAGCAGCAGAAATGGCAGATGATTATGAATTTGTTCATAAATCAAAGTTTGGTTTCCGACATCAGTTTCAGAGGGATAGAAACTGGGGACATGACAAATACTCAAGTGGTAAAGGTGATCTGATGGGAGATAATAAGGAGAGTGTACCTCAGATTAAAAAAGAAATCCAGGAGGGTGGAAGAGACATGAAAAGTTTCAAATGTTTTCACTGTAATAAACTAGGCCATGTAAAGTCTGTGTTGGTGGTTGAAGAAAAGCACTGGGGAGGCTAATGTGGTAAAACAGGATAAGACAGTGGGGTATTTGAAAGAGGTAAAAGAAAGCCCAAATGAAGCGAAGGAGGTGCAATAGATTGTACAGCCTGATCAAGAGGTGATTGATAAGAAGGTGCCAGATCTCTTTAAAGAATTCACTTGTGTGGGTAAAGTTTACTCATGTGTATTAGGAGGAGCAGGTAAAGATGTCATAATTTTGACAGACACGGGAGCTAGTCAATCTTTAATGGTAAGAGATGAGGAGTTATGTAGTTTGGGAAGAATGTTGCCAGAAAAGGTGGTCAGATGTGGAATTCAGGGTGAGAGGAGTAGTGTTACATTATATAAGGTAAGGTTGGAAATTCCAGTGAAGAATGGTGAAGAGGTAGTAGGAGTAATAGAGAAACTATCTTGTCCAGGAATACAGTTTATCTTGGGTAATAGTGGGATCGCAGGTGGGAGTGATGCCTACTGTGGTTGATAAGCCAACTTCAGACAACTGAAGTGTTGAAGGACGAATATCCTGGGATTTTTCCGGATTGTGTGGTAACAAGGTCGCAAAGTCACAGGTTAAGACAAGAGGAGAAATCAAAGAGTGAAGATGAAGTTGAGGTGCAATTATCAGAAAAGATTCTTGATCAGATGGTTGAAAAAGAAAAAGAACAGGTGGAGGATGAGGTGGATATTTTTAGTTCAGGAAAAGTGGCGGAGTTACAACAGAAAAATGTAGAAATAAAACGGATGTATCAGAAAACATACACGGAAGAGGAATCTGAGTGTATACCAGATTGTTATTACCGTAAAAGTGATGTCTTGATGAGAAAATGGACACCATTACATATGCTGGCAGATGAAAAGTGGGCAAAAGTTCATCAAGTAGTATTGCCGTTAGGGTATAGAAAGGAGGTGTTGCGAGTTGCACAGGAGGTACCAGTGGGAGGTCATTTGGGAATAAGGAAAACTCAAGCTAAAAAAAGCCTTGGGGATTAGGATGGGCAGGCACTGAGCTTGTAGCCCGAGAAGTACTCCGACCTCCGCCGGTTCGTAGCCACACTCGCCACTGGGGCCCTATATAACAGCCTGACCCATCGTATGAACCCTCCCCCGAACCCAAACCTCCCAAGCACTTCCCAGAGATACTCCCACTCCACCCGATGCAAGGCCTTCTCCGCGTCGTTAGCCGCCACTACCTCCGCTTCCCCCTCCACCGAGGGCATCATGATCACATTTAAGAGCCTCCGCACATTCGTGTTTAACTGCCTGCCCTTCACAAACCCCGTCTGGTCCTCATGGATCACCCCCGGGACACAGTCCACAATCCTCGTAGCCAGAACCTTCGCCAACAACCTATCGGCCTATACGATCCACATTGCAATGGATCCTTATCCCGCTTCAAAATCAGCGAGATCAGCGCCCAGGACATTAGAAGTCCCTAAATACCTTGTTTATTCTCACTGCACTCTGCACCGTATTTCTCCCTCTATCTCTAATTCCACCAATCTCCCTCGCTGCCTCCCTCTTACGAAGCTGATGTGCCAGCATCCGGCTCGCCTTCTCCCCATACTCATATGGCTCCCCCTGCATTTTCCTCCACTGCGCCTCTGCTTTTCCCGTGGTCAATAGATCAAATTCCATTTGGAGGTTTCGTCGTTACCTAAGCAGCCCCTCCTCGGGGGCCTCTGCATAGCTCCTATCCACCCTTAATATCTCCCCCACCAATCTCTCCCTCTCCCTCCTCTCTCTTCTCAATATGGGCCCTAATGGAAATTAGCTCTCCCCTAACCAACGCATTCAGAGCCTCCCAGACTATCCCCACCTGCACCTCCCCATTGTCGTTGGGCTCCATGTATCTTTGAATACACCCCTGGATCCGCCCGCACACCTCCTCATTTGCCAACAGTCCCACATCCTGGCGCCACAACGACACCCGCTTCCCCACCAGTATCGCAACCCCTCTATTCTTCGCATCCAGCCCCGAGTGAAAGACCTGCCCTACCCATCCCTTTCTCAGCCTGACCTTATCTGCCACCTTCAAGTGTGTCTCCTGGAGCATGACCACGTCTGCCTTCAGTCCCTTTAAGTGCGCGAACACCCGGGCCCTCTTGACCGGCCCATTCAGGCCCCTCACATTCCAAGTTATCAGCCGGATAAGGGGGTTACTCACACCCACCCCCCCTGTCAACTAGCCATCCCCTTTTTTAGGCCAGCCATGTGCCCGCGCCTCCCGTACCCTCCAGTCCCCCATGCGGCAGACCCCCGCCCCGACTCCCTCTTCTACCACCAGCTCCCCTTTGGCCAATACAGCAGCAACCCAGTTCCCCCCCGCCCCCCTCCACCTCCCAGATCACCGTCCAGCCATTTTACTCCCCCATTACACTCCCGTAAGTTAGCTGACTCCTGCTGACACCGGCCCCTCCCGCCATTCCAATGACCCCCCCAGTGTGGGAAACCCCCACCTCCCCCTGTCGATCAGTGTGCGCTCTCCTCCAGCGCCACCCTTCCCCCAAGGCCCCGCCCCCTCTCTTCCTTCGCATGGGAAAAAGCCCACGCTTTCCATCCGAGACGGCCCCGCTCCCTATGGCGCAGCTCCTTTTTCTGCGACCTCGCCCCAGCTCCCCAACCCCGGGCATCCAACCCTCCCTTCATCAGCGGGGACCTGCCCCTACAGTACTGGCGGCCACACTCTCACACAGCCCCCACATCATTTCCACTCACCTCTTCCCATTTCCCCTCTTCCCAACCTGAAACCAGAAGAAGAACACCCCCAAAATACAGTAAACATCCCCCCCACAACAAACTCTCAGTTTGAGTCCAGCTTTTTAGTCTGAATAAAGGTCCACACCTCATCTGGCGTCTCAAAATAGTGGTGACGGTCCTGAATCGTGACCCACAATCGCGCTGGCTGCAGCATTCCAAACTTCACCCCCTTCCGATGAAGAACCGCCTTGGCCCGATTAAAAGCAGCCCTCTTCTTGGCCACCTCTGCACTCCAGTCCTGGTGGACATGGATCTCTGTATTCTCCCACCTGCTGCTCCGCTCTTTCTTCGCCCATCTCAGGACGCACTCTCTGTCCATAAAGCGGTGGAACCTCACCACTACAGCCCTTGGCGGCTCGTTGGCTTTAGGCCTCCTTGCCAGGACTCGATGAGCCCCCTCCAGCTCCAGGAGCCTTGGGAAAGCTCCCCGCGCCCATCAGACTGTTGAGCATTGTAACTACATATGCCCCAGTGTCGGACCCCTCCACTCCTTCAGGGAGTCCCAGAATCCGAAGATTCTTCCTCCTCGACCTGTTCTCCAGGTCCTCAAACTTCTCCTGCCACTTCTTGTGTAGCGCCTCGTGCGCCTCTACCTTCACCGCCAGGCCCAAAATCTCATCCTCGTTCTCTGAGGCCTTCTGCCAGACCTCTCGAATCGCCGCCCCTTGGGCCTTCTGGGTCTCCACCAGCTTTTCGATAGACGCCTTCTTTCGGCGCCATCATTTCTGCTCTCAGCTCCGCAAAGCAGTTTTTAAGGAACTCTTGCTGCTCCCGCGACCACTGCACCCAAGCTGCTTGAGCTCCACCCGCCGCCATCTTGCTTTTCCTCCCATGCTCTCTTCGCTGCTCCAAAACCACTTTTTTGAGCGCTCCACTCCTGGTTCACTCCATACAGTGTTGGGGGAATCTTACTATCACCTTCCCACACTGGGAACCATCGTACAAGTGCCGCTGGGGCTCCTCAAAAGGTCCCAAAAGTATGTCCTTGGTGGGAGCTGCCGAACCTGCGATCTACCTAAGCATTACCACAACCGGAAGTGGTTTTAATGATTCTAACTCAAAGCGACAAACCAAATCCAGGTGACTGTGATTTTGACATTCCTCAAATTAAATTGGAAAATGAGGATGTTCTTAAAAATTGGGATAAATAGTTGAGTTACCTTCCAGAGGAAAAATGAACTGACCTGAAAGAGTTACTTGGGCAAGTTTGTGGAGATAAATTGGGAAGTACTAAAATGGCTATACATGATGTAGATGTGGGAAATGCTGTTCCAATCAAACAACATCCATACAGACTTAACCCTTTAAAATTGGCACAGGTTAACAAAGAGATTGAGAGTATGCTTAAAAATGGCATAATTTAAGTGGGTTGCAGCCAATGGAGCTCACCCATAGTGATGGTACCAAAACCAGACGGTACCCAATGGTTGTGTGTGGACTATAGAAAGGTTAATGCAGTTACAAGAACTGGAGGTTTGGAGGATTGCATTGAGAAAGTGGGACAATCAGCTTTAATTTCCAAACTGGATTTAATTAAAGATTGCTGGCAGGTACCTTTATCCGAAAGAGCGAAGGAGATTTCAGCTTTTGTGACTCCAGATGGTATATACCAATTCAAAGTTATGCCATTGGCATGAAAAATGCCCCAGCCACATTTCAACGGTTAACTAACCAAATCATTTCAGGATTACCCAATTGTGCGGTATACATCGACGATCTGGTAATTTTCAGCCAGACATGGACAGAACATTTGAAACATCTGATAGAGTTATTCGATCAACTTCAGGAGGCCGGTTTGGTGATAAACCTAGCCAAAAGTGAATTTGGAAAAGCCCAAGTCACTTTCCTTGGTCATACAATCGGACAGGGCCGATGGTCACAGGGGATGTGAAACCAACAGTTATTGAGATGTTTTCAATACCCTCAAGACGAAGGGAAATAATGTGATTTCTTGGCATGAGTGGATTTGATCGAACATTTGTGCAAAAAGATTTGTAGCGTGATTGCTCCACTGATGGACTTGCTAAAGAAACATCGAAAATTTCAGTCGACAGCGGACTTTCAACAGGCTGAACAGACTGCCTGAAAGCTGTGATAATCAATGCTTCTGTGTTGGAGAATTACAAGGAACACTGTGACCAGATTGAACTAAAGTATCTGACTTTAAAGCGAAATGCAAAGGCGTAGAGAAATGGACGGATCGTGCAGAGACCTTCTTGTTCAAAGAGACTGTCAATCAAGAAGTATTTCAGTTGGAGGAAGAAAAATGAAAAAGAAAATGGACTATATTATTATATCTGTTTGCGTGTGTTGTTTTTTGAAACAAAAAGGTATATTCACTGTGTGCATTTCTTAAAGGATAGTGAAAAGGTGAAAAATAAAACCATCTTGAAGTTGATGGTTTATTTTTTTTTCTTGGGGGGAGGTGTCATGTAAGAGTATCTTTAAGAAATGGGTGTTTATAAATGGGTGTGTATATAAATATCTGTAGTGAGAGTACCTTTAAGAAATGGGTGTTTACCACTGCAGTGATGTCAGCGAGTGGGTGGAGCTGGGCTGTCTGTCAGCTTTTTACTTTCATTTTTGAGCAGGCTGCAGGGTGTGTTTTAGTTTCATTTTCAGAGCTGGATAGCTGCAGTCACAGCCAGAAGGTGTATGAATCGCTCTCTGTAATCTAAAGACTGTAAATCGATCCTGGTGATTTAAAACTAATAACAGTAGTGACTTAAACCTGATGTGCTTCTGGTAAAAGGTGTTTTAAGTCTTATGGATGTTAAAAGGAAAGCTTAAAGGATTACTTAGTGTTGTATTCTTTGGAGGTTGTATTTGGATTAATGGTTGCTAAGATATTCACTGTATGTTTTAAAAAGGTTAACTTGAGTTCATAGAATAAACATTGTTTTGCTTTAAAAAGTACTTTTCCATTTGTGCTGTACCACACCTGTAGAGTGGGCCGTGTGCTCCCTATATCACAATCTATTAAAAGTTGTGGGTCAGGTGAACTCCATGAGACACTTTGGGGTTCTCTAAACCCTGGCCCATAACACTATAATTCCTTGTTTTCTTTCTACCTTCCTTTTTAAACAGTGGGGTTACATGAGCTACCCTCCAATGTTCAGGAACTGTTCCAGAGTCTATAGAATCTTAGAAGGTGACCACCAATGCATCCACTATTTCTAGAGCCACTTCTTTAAGTTCTCTGGGATGTCGATTATCAGGCCCTGTGAATTTATCAGCCTTCAACCCCAACAATTTCCTCAACACCATTTCCCTATTAATGTTGATTTCCTTCAGTTCCTCCCTCTCACTAAACCCTTTGTTCCCCCACATTTCTGGTATGTTATTTGTGTACGCCGTTGTGAAGACTGAACAAAAGTATATATTTGGTCAGCCATTTAACCCATTATAAATTACCCTGTTTCGGACTGTAAGGGACCTATTATCTAAATGGAGAGAAACTTCAAAATGCTTTGATGCAGAGGGATCTGGGTGTTCTCATGCATGCATCGCAGAAAGTTAGTATGCAGGTAATGAGGAATTTTGACATTCATTGCTAATGGAATAGAGTATGAAAGTAGGGAGGAGCTGTTGTGACTGGATAGCGCATTGGTGACACCGCACCTGGAGTACAGGAGGGAGATAGAGAACCTAGTGGAGTGGTGTAACAACAAAAATATCTCCCTCAATATCAGCAACACGAAAGAGCTGGTCATTGATTTCAGGAAGCAAAGTACTGTTCACACCCTGTCTGCATCAATGGTGCCAAGGTGGAGATGGTTAGCAGCTTCAAATTCCTAGGTGTGTACATCACCAAAAATCTGTCCTGGTCCACCCACGTTGACGCTACCATCAAGAAAGCACAACAGAGCCTATACTTCCTTGGGAAACTAAGGAAATTTGGCATGCCCACATTGACTCTTACAAACTTTAAAGATGCATCATAGAAAACATCTTATCTGGCTGCATCACAGTCTGGTATGGTAACTGCTCAGCCCAAGATCGTAAGAAATTTCAGAGTCGTGAACACAGCCCAGTCAATCACGCGAACCCGCCTCCCATCCATTGACTCCATCTACACCTCCCGCTGCCTTGGGATAGCGGGCAACATAATAACTCTTCCAACTTCTTCCATTGGGCAGGAGATACAAAAGTCTAAAGAACACGCACTAACAGATTTAAAATCTTCCCTGCTGTTTCCAGACTCCTAAATGATCCTCTTATGGACTGATGGGCTTATGGACTGATCTGATCTCGTTCCACATATTCTCTACTGAATAGTACTGCACTCCTGTATGCTTCACCCGATGCCGGTGTCTATGTATTTACATTGTGTATTTTATGTTTGCCCTATTATGTCTTTTCTTTTCATGTACGGAGTGATCTGTTTGAGCTGCATGCAGAAAGATACTTTTCACTGTACCTTGGTACACGTGACAATAAATCCAATCCAATCCAATCCAACTTGGCTCAGAAACATCATCTAATAAAGTTGGTTATTCTTCAGCTTCTACAGATGTTACTGGTTCAACTGGTGCAGAATCTGATTTTGACTCAGTCGTGATCATAGGCTCTGGGATTTCCAAACATTTATTGTCAGATGTCAGAGGGACTGGGAAAAAGCAGTCAGTGCAGGGATCCCCTGCGGTCGTTCCCTTGAGAAACAAGTATACCGCTTTGGATACTTGTGGGGGGACGACTTACCAGGGGTAAGCCATGGGGTACGGGCCTCTGGCACGGAGTCTGTCCCTGTTGCTCAGAAGGGAAGGGGGGAGAGGAGCAGAGCATTAGTAATTGGGGACTCTATAGTCAGGGGCACAGATAGGAGATTCTGTGGGAGCGTGAGAGACTCACTTTGGTATGTTGCCTCCCAGGTGCAAGGGTGCGTGATGTCTCGGATCGTGTTTTCCGGGTCCTTAGGGGGAGGGGGAGCAGCCCCAAGTCGTGGTCCACATTGGCACTAACGACATAGGTAGGAAAGGGGACAAGGATGTCAGGCAGGCTTTCAGGGAGCTAGGATGGAAGCTCAGAACTAGAACAAACAGAGTTGTTATCTCTGGGTTGTTGCCCGTGCCACGTGATAGTGAGATGAGGAATAGGGAGAGAGAGCATTTAAACACGTGGCTACAGGGATGGTGCAGGTGGGAGGGATTCAGATTTCTGGATAACTGGGGCTCTTTCTGGGGAAGGTGGGACCTCTACACAGAGGATGGTCTACATCTGAACCTGAGGGGCACAAATATCCTGGGGGGGAGATTTGTTAGTGCTCTTTGGGGGGGTTTAAACTAATGCAGCAGGGGCATGGGAACCTGGATTGTAGTTTTAGGGTAAGGGAGAATGAGAGTTTAGAGGTCAGGAGCACAGATTTGACGTCGCAGGAGGGGGCCAGTGTTCAGGTAGGTGGTTTGAAGTGTGTCTACTTCAATGCCAGGAGTATACGAAACAAGGTAGGGGAACTGGCAGCATGGGTTGGTACCTGGGACTTCGATGTTGTGGCCATTTCGGAGACATGGAGAGAGCAGGGACAGGAATGGATGTTGCAGGTTCCGGGGTTTAGGTGTTTTAGTAAGCTCAGAGAAGGAGGCAAAAGAGGGGGAGGTGTGGCGCTGCTAGTCAAGAGCAGTATTACGGTGGTGGAGAGGATGCTAGATGGGGACTCTTCTTCCGAGGTAGTATGGGCTGAAGTTAGAAACAGGAAAGGAGAGGTCACCCTGTTGGGAGTTTTTTATAGGCCTCCTAATAGTTCCAGGGATGGAGAGGAAAGGATGGCGAAGATGATTCTGGATATGAGCGAAAGTAACAGGGTAGTTATTATGGGAGACTTTAACTTTCCAAATATTGACTGGAAAATATATAGTTCGAGTACAATAGATGGGTCATTTTTTGTACAGTGTGTGCAGGAGGGTTTCCTGAAACAACAAGAGGCGAGGCCACGTTGGATTTGGTTTTGGGTAATGAACCAGGCCAGGTGTTGGATTTGGAGGTAGGAGAGCACTTTGGGGACAGTGACCACAATTCGGTGACGTTTACGTTAATGATGGAAAGGGATAAGTATACACCGCAGGGCAAGAGTTATAGCTGGGGGAAGGGCAATTATGATGCCATTAGACGTGACTTGGGGGGAATAAGGTGGAGAAGTAGGCTGCAAGTGTTGGGCACACTGGATAAGTGAGGCTTGTTCAAGGATCAGCTACTGCGTGTTCTTGATAAGTATGTACCGGTCAGACAGGGAGGAAGGCGTCGAGCGAGGGAACCGTGGTTTACCAAGGAAGTGGAATCTCTTGTTAAGAGGAAGAAGGAGGCCTATGTGAAGATGAAGTGTGAAGTTTCGGTTGGGGCGATGGATAGTTACAAGGTAGCGAGGAAGGATCGAAAGAGAGAGCTAAGACGAGCAAGGAGGGGACATGAGAAGTATTTGCAGGAAGGATCAAGGAAAACCCAAAAGCTTTCTATAGGTATGTCAGGAATAAGCGAATGACTAGGGAAAGAGTAGGACCAGTCAAGGATAGGGATGGGAAATTGTGTGTGGAGTCTGAAGAGATAGGCGAGATACTAAATGAATATTTTTCGTCAGTATTCACTCAGGAAAAAGATAATGTTGTGGAGGAGAATGCTGAGCCCCAGGCTAATAGAATAGATGGCATTGAGGTACGTAGGGAAGAGGTGTTGGCAATTCTGGACAGGCTGAAAATAGATAAGTCCCCGGGACCTGATGGGATTTATCCTAGGATTCTCTGGGAGGCCAGGGAAGAGATTGCTGGACCTTTGGCTTTGATTTTTATGTCATCATTGGCTACAGGAATAGTGCCAGAGGACTGGAGGACAGCAAATGTGGTCCCTTTGTTCAAAAAGGGGAGCAGAGACAACCCCGGCAACTATAGACCGGTGAGCCTCACGTCTGTAGTGGGTAAAGTCTTGGAGGGGATTATAAGAGACAAGATTTATAATCATCTAGATAAGAATAATATGATCAGGGATAGTCAGCATGGCTTTGTGAAGGGTAGGTCATGCCTCACAAACCTTATTGAGTTCTTTGAGAAGGTGACTGAACAGGTAGACGAGGGTAGAGCAGTTGATGTGGTGTATATGGATTTCAGCAAAGCGTTTGATAAGGTTCCCCACGGTAGGCTATTGCAAAAAATACGGAGGCTGGGGATTGAGGGTGATTTAGAGATGTGGATCAGAAATTGGCTAGCTGAAAGAAGACAGAGGGTGGTGGTTGATGGGAAATGTTCAGAATGGAGTACAGTCACTAGTGGAGTACCACAAGGATCTGTTCTGGGGCCGTTGCTGTTTGTCATTTTTATCAATGACCTAGAGGAAGGCGCAGAAGGGTGGGTGAGTAAATTTGCAGACGATACTAAAGTCGGTGGTGTTGTCGATAGTGTGGAAGGATGTAGCAGGTTACAGAGGGATATAGATAAGCTGCAGAGCTGGGCTGAGAGGTGGCAAATGGAGTTTAATGTAGAGAAGTGTGAGGTGATTCACTTTGGAAGGAATAACAGGAATGCGGAATATTTGGCTAATGGTAAAGTTCTTGAAAGTGTGGATGAGCAGAGGGATCTAGGTGTCCATGTACATAGATCCCTGAAAGTTGCCACCCAGGTTGATAGGGTTGTGAAGAAGGCCTATGGAGTGTTGGCCTTTATTGGTAGAGGGATTGAGTTCCGGAGTCGGGAGGTCATGTTGCAGCTGTACAGAACTCTGGTACGGCCGCATTTGGAGTATTGCGTACAGCTCTGGTCACCGCATTATAGGAAGGACGTGGAGGCTTTGGAGCGGGTGCAGAGGAGATTTACCAGGATGTTGCCTGGTATGGAGGGAAAATCTTATGAGGAAAGGCTGATGGACTTGAGGTTGTTTTCGTTGGAGAGAAGAAGGTTAAGAGGAGACTTAATAGAGGCATACAAAATGATCAGGGGGTTGGATAGGGTGGACAGTGAGAGCCTTCTCCCGCGGATGGATATGGCTGGCACGAGGGGACATAACTTTAAACTGAGGGGTAATAGATATAGGACAGAGGTCAGAGGTAGGTTCTTTACGCAAAGAGTAGTGAGGCCGTGGAATGCCCTACCTGCTACAGTAGTGAACTCGCCAACATTGAGGGCATTTAAAAGTTTATTGGATAAACATATGGATGATAATGGCATAGTGTAGGTTAGATGGCTTTTGTTTCGGTGCAACATCGTGGGCCGAAGGGCCTGTACTGCGCTATATTGTTCTATGTTCTATGTTCTATGTTGGCCTTTCAGATTCCGACTCTGCAAATTCTCTTTTTGAGGCGAGGATTTGAGCTGTGTGTCTCCTCCAAACGCTTGTGTCATCGGTTTGCACCAATATAGGAAATAGGGCCTGTTTTTGCGAGTATTGTGGCAGGCACCTACTCATCACTTGAAGAGTAGTTCCTCGGTAAAATTCTTTCTACTTGAACAAAACCTCTTGGTTTCAATGTCTGTTCATGGCGAATAATTTGGTTTTGTTGTTGTCACTCTGCAATGGTGTTAGCCGGTAAGATTAAATTTGGTTCTCACCTTCCTTTTAAAACAATATTGCCGACAGGTATTGGGTTGTTGCATGGACAGTGTTTCTATGATGTGGAGATGCCGGCATTGGACTGGGGTGAGCACAGTACGAAGTCTTACAACACCAGGTTAAAGTCCAACAGGTTTGTTTCGATGTCACTAGCTTTCGGAGCGCTGCTCCTTCCTCGGTCGAATGAAGAGGTATGTTCCAGAAACACATATATAGACAAATTCAAAGATGCCAAACAATGCTTGGAATGCGACCATTAGCAGGTGATTAAATCTTTACAGATCCAGATCTGGATCTCTGGATCTGTAAAGATTTAATCACCTGCTAATGGTCGCATTCCAAGCATTGTTTGGCATCTTTGAATTTGTCTATATATGTGTTTCTGGAACATACCTCTTCATTCGCTTGAGGAAGGAGCAGCGCTCCGAAAGCTAGTGACATCGAAACAAACCTGTTGGACTTTAACCTGGTGTTGTAAGACTTCGTACTGTGTTTCTATGAATTGGCCGAAAGGTCGTACTCTGCCCAGTGACAGGAGGTGATTTAATCCTATCCCAGTAGGATGGTTCTCAGAGTCGGTGCAAACCGATGACGCAATTGTTCGGAGGATCCGCACAGGCCCTAGACACAGAAAGACAAGGACCTGCTTTCTCTCCCTTTCTAGAAAGGCTGTGAGTGCTGTATTCCTGAACCTGCAGAGAACCTGAATGAATGAATCTACAGGAAAACCATTATAGGCTGCAAACAAAGGCTCCCTCTCTCTGCAGAAAGGCTGTGAGTGCTGTATTTCTGTAACTACAGAAGTCTGAATGAATCTACTGTAACTGAAATCAAAGTTTGAAGAAGACTAAGTTGATAAAAACCACCACCTGAAACAAAGACTCTTTTTCCCTTTCACTTACGATTTTTTACCACCTTTGTCCTCTCTGTGTTTGTCTGTGGTGTGTATAGTGGGTGGGAGTCAAGTTAAAGCATGGAATTAGGAATTAGATAATAGTTAACCAGTTGTATTTGCTGCAGATTTAATTACAGTTCTGGTTATAAATAAACAGTAATTGTATTTAAACTTACAAACCTGATGACTGTAATTATTGGGTAGCCAAGGGTCAAAGACGTCAGGTATTTTTCTAAGAATTATTGGTTAGTTCATTCTGGGTCAAGTTGGGCTCGAATTGGCTGCCCACTAGCCCCAGGTTTCATAACAGCAGCATGATTTGGGATAATTTTCCATAGTAATTGATGAGTCGCAAAGAAGATCTCAGTTACAAACATATTCTGTGGCATTAGTGCATCTAATTTCGTAGTCAACTTCTTAGGTTCCGTGTGAAGCCCGTCCTTATCAATTATATACAGTTACATGTTTCACATTCCAGCATCTACAGTAATTTGCTTTTATCTGATCAGTTACATGATCAAGACAGCAAATCGATGACTGGAAAAAATTGCATTTCACTCTCTTCACGCAAAGATTGCCGGCAAGATTCTCCATTCCAGACACTAAATGTTGACACCGGGGCAGAATTCGTGTCCTTCCACAACAGAAAAACTGGACCGATTCAGCTATTGCTGAGGGGCTCGCACCGGCACCACGTGGAACACAATCGATTCCAATGAGAAACAGTGTGGGCTTTTCTGGATTCGCGATTGACACTCAGGAGGCTGACAAACTGTAGCCGCATATACACACTTCACTCCCCACACACACCATCCCAGTCAAAGATGGCAGCAAGATGCACGTATCCACATTTCATGGACTCCGAGCTCAAGAGCCTCCAGGACGCCTTGGAAGAGAGGCAGGCCGCCGAGTATCCTGGCCAGTGAAGGAAGCAGCCAGCTGCCACCGATCGCCGGGTCTTGGCGCAGATGGCAGAGGTGCAGTGCAGGGATAGAAAAATAAAAAAATCTTTATTATTGTCACAAGTAGGCTTACATCGACACTGCAATGAAGTTACTATGAAAATCCCCTCGTCGTCACACTCCGCAGCCTATTTGGGTACATGGAGGGAGAATTGAGAATGTCCAATTCACAAGGTGACACAGTTCAGGTCAGTGACACAGCCCTGTGATGGAGTTCAGTGACAGAGCCCTGTGACAGAGCTCAGTGACACAGCCCTGTGATGGAGTTCAGTGACAGAGCCCTGTGACAGAGCTCAGTGGCGCAGCCCTGTGACAGAGCTTAGTGACACAGCCCTGTGATGGAGTTCAGTGACGCTGCTCTGTGACAGAGCTCAGTGACACAGCCCTGTGACAGAATGCAATGACACAGCCCTGTGACAGAGCTCAGTGACACAGCCCTGTGATGGAGCTCAGTGACGCTGCCCTGTGACAGAGCTCAGTGACACAGCCTTGTGACAGAGATGAGTCACACAGACCTGTGACAGAGCTCAGTGACACAGCCCTGTGACAGAGCTCACTGACACAGCCCTGTGACAGAGCTCAGTGACACAGCCCTGCGACAGAGCTCAGTGTCACAGCCCTGTGACAGAGCTCAGTGACACAGCCCTGTGAGAGAGCTCCGTGACACAGCCCTGTGATGGAGCTCAGTGACACAGCCCTGTGACAGAGCTCAGTGTCACAGCCCTGTGACAGAGCTCAGTGACGCTGCCCTGTGACAGAGCTCAGTGTCACAGCCCTGTGACAGAGCTCAGTGACACAGCCCTGTGATGGAGCTCAGTGACACAGCCCAGTGACAGAGATGAGTGACACAGACCTGTGATGGAGCTCAGTGACACACACCTGTGACAGAGCTCAGTGACACAGCCCTGAGACAGAGATGAGTGACACAGCCCTGTGACTGAGCTCAGTGACACAGCCCTGTGACAGAGCTCAGTGACACAGCCCAGTGACAGAGCTCCATGACAGAGCTCCGTGACACAGCCCTGTGACAGAGCTCCGTGACAGTCCTGAGACAGAGCTCAGTGATGCAGCCCTGTGACAGAGCTCAGTGTCACAGCCCTGTGATGGAGCTCAGTGACACAGCCCAGTGATGGAGCTCAGTGACCCAGCCCTGTGATGGAGCTCAGTGACACAGCCCTGTGACAGAGCTCAGTGACACAGCCCTGTGACAGAGCTCAGTGACACAGCCCTGTGACAGAGCTCAGTGACACAGCCCTGTGAGAGAGCTCAGTGTCACAGCCCTGTGACAGAGCTCAGTGACACAGCCCTGTGAGAGAGCTCAGTGTCACAGCCCTGTGATGGAGTTCAGTGACGCTGCTCTGTTACAGAGCTCAGTAACACAGCCCTGTGACAGAATGCAATGACACAGCCCTGTGACAGAGCTCAGTGACACAGCCCTGTGATGGAGCTCAGTGACGCTTCCCTGTGACAGAGCTCAGTGACACAGCCTTGTGACAGAGATGAGTCACACAGACCTGTGACAGAGCTCAGTGACACAGCCCTGTGACAGAGCTCAGTGAAACAGCCCTGCGACAGAGCTCAGTGTCACAGCCCTGTGACAGAGCTCAGTGACACAGCCCTGTGATAGAGCACCGTGACACAGCCCTGTGATGGAGCTCAGTGACACAGCCCTGTGACAGAGCTCAGTGACACAGCCCTGTGATGGAGCTCAGTGACGCTGCCCTGTGACAGAGCTCAGTGACGCTGCCCTGTGACAGAGCTCAGTGTCACAGCCCTGTGACAGAGCTCAGTGACACAGCCCTGTGATGGAGCTCAGTGACACAGCCCAGTGACAGAGATGAGTGACACAGACCTGTGATGGAGCTCAGTGACACACACCTGTGACAGAGCTCAGTGACACAGCCCTGAGACAGAGATGAGTGACACAGCCCTGTGACAGAGCTCAGTGACACAGCCCTGTGACAGAGCTCAGTGACACAGCCCAGTGACAGAGCTCCATGACAGAGCTCCGTGACACAGCCCTGTGACAGAGCTCCGTGACAGTCCTGAGACAGAGCTCAGTGACGCAGCCCTGTGACAGAGCTCAGTGTCACAGCCCTGTGATGGAGCTCAGTGACACAGCCCAGTGATGGAGCTCAGTGACCCAGCCCTGTGATGGAGCTCAGTGACACAGCCCTGTGACAGAGCTCAGTGACACAGCCCTGTGACAGAGCTCAGTGACACAGCCCTGTGAGAGAGCTCAGTGTCACAGCCCTGTGACAGAGCTCAGTGACACAGCCCTGTGAGAGAGCTCAGTGTCACAGCCCTGTGACAGAGCTCAGTGACACAGCCCTGTGAGAGAGCTCAGTGTCACAGCCCTGTGACAGAGCTCAGTGACACAGCCATGTGAGAGAGCTCAGTGTCACAGCCCTGTGGTGGCCCTATTACTTTTGCCTTCTTATTTTTGAATTCTGAGTGAAACACAGATGAATCGCTCCATTGCACTTTCCTGGGAAGATTGCACAGCGCCTTTACTGCCAGCCACCTTTTCATTTAAATTTGTGAACACAGCCCCGATAACCAAATTACTTTTTTATCTATCATCTGGCCACACAAGTGAGGCATTTGACTGTAATTGCTATTAGGTCTCGTACCTGCGGCAATTAGCACTTTCTCTTAGCCTGGTTCAGCTCCATTAGTTGTCCCCATTACTTATGTAACAATGCTTTGAGGTTTGAAGGCCTTTTTTAGTTGTTCCAGCCTTAACACTTAAATCACATTGATTTAACTCATTGCTATTCAGCAAGAATCAGGGGGCCAACTGGCCATTGAATGATTGCAGAGCTGATCAATAACTGCACCATGGAGTCATTACTTCCATCGGGCAGAAGATACAAAAGTCTGAGAACATGCACTAACAGATTCAGAAACAGCTTCTTCCCTGCTGTTACCAGGCTTCTGAATGACCCTTTTATGAACTGAACTGATCTCTCTACACATCTTCTCCATTAAAAAGTAGTACTACACTCTGAACGCTTCGCCCATTGTCTGTGTCTATGTATTTATAATTTGTCCTCTGTTTGTCCTGTAAAAACTTAAGTAATGAATGTAAATAACTACATTTCCAATGGAAAGGGTGTGTTAATATGCAGAAGCAATCTTGTCTATAATAATGGGCACGACCTCCAACCAGCAGGTGGCAGCGTAAACCTACCTTGTGGCTCTGTATCTAGGGGAGTCGGGAGTAAGTTGTGTTGGTGGATAGACGTATTTTGCAGTAGCTCTAAAATAGATAGATAATGTTAGTAGTTAGATATATATTTATTCCAGTTATCTTTACCACGCAGTTGTTTCATAATTAATGATTTGAACCAGATGTTGTGTTGTGCATCATTCATACCGGCCAGTGAACAGAATATGACATTAGTGAGCAGTATTCTTGAACCACTGCAGTCCATATGGTGTAGGAACAGCCATCATGCTGTTAGGGAAGGAGTTCCAGGATTTTACCCAGTGATGATTATTGAAGTAGGGGAGGTGGTGGAAATGAGGTAGCCACTTCGCTATGGTACCTGATTATATGAAGATGAGCCACACACTTTCAATGGTCACTTGTACCCAATTTGCTGTGGGCCTCGATTAGTCACACAAGGTGGCAGAGATGAACCTCCATGTTAGTAATGGCGCACAATCATTGATGGCATATTGCTAACAGAGTCTGTGGTGCTCACAGGCTTTAAGATCACTGTTTGGTTCTTGTACACCAATGTAAAATAATCATTGGAGATGGGTTTCATAGGAATTTCATCAAAGCCTACAATGAAATGCAGGTATTCAGATCTATCCGTGGCTTTTAGATAGGGGGGCCAGTTGTGGGGGGTGTGAGCAGTTCCTGTACTGCCTATCAGGAAAGTTAGCAAGGGTTTAAAAACAGCGAAGTATAAGAAAAGACTCTTCAATTGATCTAAACAGTCTCAAAAACCATCATCTGTCAATTATCTACACCCCCCAATATCCGTCCAATTCCACCTCACATTTTGTCTTACCTTCTCCCCTTGCTTGTGCGGACCGAGCTGCGCATTCACCAAGTTTTATTCAATTACTTAAGTTTTGCACTTTCCCTCTTCAAAATTTGAGCAGTTGCTATTTATTGACAAAGCAGGAGTGTCGTCAACAGGTGAAAATGTGACAAGGTGACTTTTGTCCCTTCCCCCACTTACCCCCCCCCCCCCTCCCCCACTACACCCCCCCTCTCCGCACTTCCCACCTCCCACTTCACCAACTGGGGTAGAGTGCCTGACCCAGCGGATTTGACCTCTGCTCTTGATTTACGAGGTCAGGGATTTAAAGCCGCGCCCCAGTGTCCTAAGCTGTAATTATTATTTAAATGATTGGGCAATGTGGAGGACAGAGTCCCAGGTACGATTCCCGGCTTGGGTCACTGTGTGGGGTCTGCACGTTCTCCCCGTGTCTGCGTGGGTTTCCTCCGGGTGCTCCGGTTTCCTCCCACAAGTCCTGAAAGACGTGCTGTTAGGTCATTTGGACATTCTGAATTCTCCCTCTGTGTACCTGAACAGGCGCCGGAGTGTGGCGACTAGGGGCTTTTCACAGTAACTTCATTGCAGTGTTAATGTAAGCCTACTTGTGACACTAATAAAGTTTACTATTATTATTATTCCTTCCAGAGTCTATAGTCACTTTCCCACTTAACACCCAGCCATATATCGGTAAGGCTGGGAATGAGTCTGTGACCGAAGTATAAATTAAAAACAAAAAAATGCCGGAAACTGGCAGCACCTGTGGAGACAGAAACAGAGTTAAAATGTTGAGTCTGGATGACGCCTCTTTCGGCCTAAGTAGAGTAAAGGGGCAGGTGGATTTCCAGCTCCATTTTGTCTCTGTTGGAATGATCACCGAATAGCCTTAAAGCCTCTATATAGCTACTGAACTTTAATTATGCCTATTTTTACTGTTCTTTGTCATAATGATCCACAAGTTGGTCTTCCATTAAATGGGCTGGGTTATACTGGGGGTCATATTCCCCATCCCTCCCCCAGCCCGATCAGGAAGTTGGTCACCAGCCCGCCCACCCGAAACCTGATTGCCCCACTGCAATGTCACACTGGGAGCAGCTTTAATTATTTCAAAGTGGGACTTCCAACCCCATCTGGGGGAAGTCCTGCCCGGGACAGCTGTCCACCAATCAGATTGAACAGTAGCTCTGTAGGCCCAGCAGCGCCAGGTTCGAATGGTGGCCACTGCTAGGACTGCAGGCAGTCCATGAGAAGAAGATTGATGGGGCCCAGACTTTGGCGAGGCCTGACAGCTTCACCCAAGTGAGGGCAGGGGCAGGGGCGGGGGTGGGGGGGTGGGGGGGGGGCAGGGCAGGGGTCGGAGGTTATGGAGGAAAGTTTAAGAAGAGGAATATGATTCAGGGTGAACCCAATGGGTGCAAGAGAGGCCTCAAAGGGAAAATAAATCCCTTTTTCTGACCATAACACGCACAGCGAAGTTCCAGGCTACCGTTTCCCCTGCTTTCCCGCCATGAGTAGAAGAGAGGCTATGGTGCAATGGGGCCCTTAAGTGTACCATTTAAACTAGTATGGCAGAGGGGTGGGCACGGGAGCAATAGGTCAGAAGGTGAGAGCATTGAGGGAGAACTAGGGAATAGGGACAGTGTGGCTCTGAGGCAGAGCAGACAGGGAGAAGTTGCTGAACACAGGGGGTCTGGTGGCCTGAAGTGCATATGTTTTAATGCAAGGAGCATTACGGGTAAGGCAGATGAACTTAGAGCTTGGATTAGTACTTGGAACTATGATGTTGTTGCCATTACAGAGACCTGGTTGAGGGAAGGGCAGGATTGGCAGCTAAACGTTCCAGGATTTAGATGTTTCAGGCGGGATAGAGGGGGATGTAAAAGGGGAGGTGGAGTTGCGCTACTTGTTCGGGAGAATATCACAGCTGTACTGCGAGAGGACACCTCAGAGGGCAGTGAGGCTATATGGGTAGAGATCAGGAATAAGAAGGGTGCAGACACAATGTTGGGGGTATACTACAGGCCTCCCAACAGCCAGCGGGAGATAGAGGAGCAGATAGGTAGACAGATTTTGGAAAAGAGTAAAAACAACAGGGTTGTGGTGATGGGAGACTTCAACTTCCCCAATATTGACTGGGACTCACTTAGTGCCAGGGGCTTAGATGGGGCGGAGTTTGTAAGGAGCATCCAGGAGGGCTTCTTAAAACAATATGTAGACAGTCCAACTAGGGAAGGGGCGGTACTGGACCTGGTATTGGGGAATGAGCCCGGCCAGGTGGTAGATGTTTCAGTAGGGGAGCATTTCGGTAACAGTGACCACAATTCAGTAAGGTTTAAAGTACTGGTGGACAAGGATAAGAGTGGTCCGAGGATGAATGTGTTAAATTGGGGGAAGGCTAATTATAACAATATTAGGAGGGAACTGAAGAACATAGATTGGGGGTGGATGTTTGAGGGCAAGTCAACATCTGACATGTGGGAGGCTTTCAAGTGTCAGTTGAAAGGAATTCAGGACCGGCATGTTCCTGTGAGGAAGAAAGATAAATACGGCAATTTTCGGGAACTTTGGATGACGAGTGATATTGTAGGCCTCGTCAAAAAGAAAAAGGAGGCATTTGTCAGGGCTAAAAGGCTGGGAACAGACAAAGCCTGCGTGGAATAGAAGGAAAGTAGGAAGGAACTTAAGCAAGGAGTCAGGAGGGCTAGAAGGGGTCACGAAAAGTCATTGGCAAATAGGGTTAAGGAAAATCCCAAGGCTTTTTACACGTACATAAAAAGCAAGAGGGTAGCCAGGGAAAGGGTTGGCCCACTGAAGGATAGGCAAGGGAATATATGTGTGGAGCCAGAGGAAATGGGCGAGGTACTAAATGAATACTTTGCCTCAGTATTCACCAAAGAGAAGGAATTGGTAGATGTTGAGTCTGGAGAAGGGGGTGTAGATAGCCTGGGTCACATTGTGATCCAAAAAGACGAGGTGTTGGGTGTCTTAAAAAATATTAAGGTAGATAAGTCCCCAGGGCCTGATGGGATCTACCCCAGAATACTGAAGGAGGCTGGAGAGGAAATTGCTGAGGCCTTGACAGAAATCTTTGGATCCTCGCTGTCTTCAGGGGATGTCCCGGAGGACTGGAGAATAGCCAATGTTGTTCCTCTGTTTAAGAAGGGTAGCAAGGATAATCCCGGGAACTACAGGCCGGTGAGCCTTACATCAGTGGTAGGGAAATTACTGGAGAGAATTCTTCGAGACAGGATCTACTCCCATTTGGAAGCAAATGGACGTATTAGTGAGAGGCAGCACGGTTTTGTGAAGGGGAGGTCGTGCCTCACTAACTTGATAGAGTTTTTCGAGGAGGTCACTAAGATGATTGATGCAGGTAGGGCAGTAGATGTTGTCTATATGGACTTCAGTAAGGCCTTTGACAAGGTCCCTCATGGTAGACTATTACAAAAGGTGAAGTCACATGGGATCAGGGGGGAGCTGGCAAGGTGGATACAGAACTGGCTAGGCCATAGAAGGCAGAGAGTAGCAATGGAGGGATGCTTTTCTAATTGGAGGGCTGTGACCAGTGGTGTTCCACAGGGATCAGTGCTGGGACCTTTGCTCTTTGTAGTATATATAAATGATTTGGAGGAAAATGTAACCGGTCTGATTAGTAAGTTTGCAGGCGACACAAAGGTTGGTGGAATTGCGGCTAGCGATGAGGACTGTCGGAGGATACAGCAGGATTTTGATTGTCTGGAGACTTGGGCGGAGAGATGGCAGATGGAGTTTAATCCGGACAAATGTGAGGTAATGCATTTTGGAAGGTCTAATGCAGGTAGGGAATATACAGTGAATGGTAGAACCCTCAAGAGTATTGAAAGTCAAAGAGATCTAGGAGTACAGGTCCACAGGTCATTGAAAGGGGCAACACAGGTGGAGAAGGTAGTCAAGAAGGCATACGGCATGCTTGCCTTCATTGGCCGGGGCATTGAGTATAAGAATTGGCAAGTCATGTTGCAGCTGTATAGAACCTTAGTTAGGCCACACTTGGAGTATAGTGTTCAATTCTGGTCGCCACACTACCAGAAGGATGTGGAGGCTTTAGAGAGGGTGCAGAAGAGATTTACCAGAATGTTGCCTGATATGGAGGACATTAGCTATGAGGAGCGGTTGAATAAACTCGGTTTGTTCTCACTGGAACGAAGGAGGTTGAGGGGAGACCTGATAGAGGTATACAAAATTATGAGGGGCATAGACAGAGTGGATAGTCAGAGGCTTTTCCCCAGGGTAGAGGGGTCAATTACTAGGGGGCACAGGTTTAAGGTGAGAGGGGCAAGGTTTAGAGTAGATGTACGAGGCAAGTGTTTTACGCAGAGGGTAGTGGGTGCCTGGAACTCGCTACCGGAGGAGGTAGTGGAAGCAGGGACGATAGGGACATTTAAGGGGCATCTTGACAAATATATGAATAGGATGGGAATAGAAGGATACGGACCCAGGAAGTGTAGAAAATTGTAGTTTAGTCGGGCAGCATGGTCGGCACGGGCTTGGAGGGCCGAAGGGCCTGTTCCTGTGCTGTACATTTCTTTGTTCTTTGTTTTGTTCTTTGTATTTAGGTCACGTGGGCTGCCTGAGACCCTCCTTGCCCACTGTAATATGGGAGATAGGTCAAAAGTGGACAGGAATGTGGCGGGAAAGCCGCCTGATTCATTTTTCAAACCCCCTCCGCCCCCACCTTCAAATACACCAGCTGGGGGGGCCTACCGTATCTGCCAAAGGCCTCTATTTCATTCACAATAACAGAAACAAGGGTCTGAGATTTATACTGGCAATACAATCTATTATCCCTTTCTTTGTGTTGTTTGCAAATCCAAACCTGTGTGTGCAAAGAATAATAAGGGCATTGTCATTTTCAGAGAAAAATCTCTGCTCTTCAGAACATGACTTCAGGGCTGGGTCTTAATGATTAAAAGCAGCCTGGAGCCACCAGATGGGTACGGCAGTCTTGGCACCAACTCTATCAGATCTCTGGGGCTTACATTTCTCTTTAATGGGACTTTAATGCTGTGACCATTGCTGCACAAGAAGTTCAACCTGAAACCTGATGGAATCCTTCAGGCGAATGGAGCAGACGAATTTGCATCAATGCTTCTTTCTCTTTGTGTCCAAGTACTTCAGCATGACAAATTACTGAATGTCTTGTTGCAACCGCAGGCGAAAGAACTAAAGTGTCACTGGCGGAATAAGATCTTCCATTTTTTTGTCCTTTGGTATATATGTTACACATTTTCAACTTTGCATGATTCCTTTGAATTCACAGAATCTCTACAGTGCAGAAGGAGGCCATTCGGCCCATCGAGTCTACACTGATCCTCCGAAAGAGCGCCCTACTTGAGCCCACTCCCCCACCCAATCCCCATAACCCCGCCGAGATAGACATCTTTGGTCACTAGGGAGCAATTTAGCATGGCCAATCCAGACCAACTCTGCTATGGAGTAGTACAGAGGGGCGGTGCAGTGTCGAGGGTTTGTGTCCACTGAGGAGATGCTGCACTCAAATTCTGCTTCCCTACTTTGTTGGTCCAGGTGGATATTAAGAACGCTTGTGACCAACACTTGTGCAGTTCATTGAATGCCTTAGACACAAAATATTTGAGTGACCTGATAAATGCAAGTCTTTTTGAAAAATCCCGAATAAAGCTTGTTCTGCATTCTCCCGACTCAGGCATGGTCTGAGGTGAGGTATTGCTGTTGTTTCTGGAAGAGTTATCCTCAAAGATCCGAGTGAAATAAGATGTTTACGTATTAAACTCCTTTCACAACCTCAGGATGGCTCAATGTATTTTTAGCCATTGAAGTACTCTGGAAGTGCAGTCGCTGCAGGAAATAGGGTGGCCTATTGTGCACACAGCAAGCTCCAGCACATCTGACAGTGCAGCTTTCCTCCTGCTCAGTTGCAGTATAACTATTGTTATTTCTTTATCCATTTTGTTTATCTATCACAACGTCAATTTAAAAATCTCAATCCCAACTCCAGCTGGTCAGTTGTTTTATTGGAGGATGGGTTGGGAGGTGGGGAACCAACCCACTCTCAAAGGCAGACTGATCAGTCAAATCACTCAGGGAGGCTGCAGGCCTCCATTTTAACAGGATTTAATTTTTAATGTATAGGAGCCAGATTTCCCCGGGCTCAGGAGGGTGAATGTAAAGATAATTGAAAAGGAAATGAGGCAAGTGCCTTTAGAGCACTGCTTGTGGGCTAACAGGATTACTACTTTACTCACTCCGCTAACACACAGAACCGTCTGTCATGATATGCAGACATGCAGATAATGATAGACAGACAGCCACAGACAGGCAGCTAATGAACACAGAGAACAGGACATGACCAACGAGCAGGCAGGACACTCAGGGGTGGGATCTCATTATAAAAGGCACGAGGCACTCACACTCCGCCTCTTTCCACTGATGAACATCCACAGAGTCAGTCAGGGTGTATGTACAGTATCACACCTCCAGCACATGGCTAAGAGCTAGTCTGGTTCAGTCAGACAGAGTAACCACACTTAGGTTAGCAGAGAGTCAAACTCATAGAGAACTGTGCTAACTGTGCACCTGGTTCAATAAATCAGATTGAGCTAACTTCAAGGTCTGGAGTATCTTTTAATTAAAGCTGCATCCAGTTGCAGCCTGTGTTATCCCAGAGTACATAACACATCACCGCCGGAATCTTCTTCTTATCTGGCGCCTACTCGCCTGCCTGACAAAAACATTTTTCTTAGTTTCACTTTCCATCGTGCTCACAATTGGACAGCATTTATTAAACAATCCAGATCTCGTTACGCCTCGTGAGATCCAACGAGGCATCGTGATCTGCATCCCGCCCCAATGAGTGGGAACCAGATTTGCATATTCAAGTGTGCAGTCAGGCTCACTTGAATGTGCTCTCACCGGAGATACCCAAGGCGCGGGATCTAACCCCTGTGCCTCTGCAACCCTTTAGAGTGCCAATTAGCACTGGGCTCTACCAAAGTGGACCAGGCCCACTGGTACTTGAAGGGGGTCTTCCAGGTAATTGGCTACCCCTGGGTGGTTGGGCTCTGGGAAAGGTGCTACTCTGGCACCCCTGATGCTATGTGGGCACTGTGGCAATGTCACCTGGGCAGCCTGGCAGTGTCACCTGGGTGCCACCTTGGCACTGCCAGTCTAGCACCATGGCATTGGCACTTGGGTGCCACCTTGGTGGTGCCTGGGTGGCATCGTGCCGGTGATTGGGCCAAGCAGCACCCTTCCCAGGTGGGGTGAGGGTGCTCGAGGGTCCCCTCATTGATAAGTTGGGGGATCCAAAGGTCGCGATGCGGGGTTCAGAGATCAGGAAGCCATTTATCCATTCCTGCATTGGTCAGTGGAGTTTGTTAGTGCAGTAAATGGGACTAAGTGTGGCCTAAGCGGAGCATTCCTCACCAAGGCCCAGAAACGAAGCAGAGTCCCATTTAATAATGGGGTTGTTCTCGGCGCGGCAAGTGCCGGAAACACCCATCATTGGACTCTGTTTGAATCCCCCAGTATCAACATCCTCGGGGTTACCATTGACCAGAAACAGAACCGGACTAGCCATCTCAATACCATGACTATCAGGTAAAAGGCTAGGAATCCTACAGTGAGCAACTCACCTCCTGACCACCCCAAAAGCCTGTCCACCATCTACAAGGCACAAGTCAGGAGTGTAATGGAATACTCTCCAGATGCCTGGATGAGTGCAGCTCCAACAACACTCAAGAAGCTCAACACCATACAGGACAAAGCAACGCACTTGATTCCTACTCCTTCTACAAATATTCAATCCTTCCACCACCAATACACAATGTGTACCATCTGCAAGATGTACTGCAGGAACTCACCAAGCTTCCTTCGACAGCACCTTCCAAACCCACGACCACGGCCATCTAGAAGGACAAGAGCAGCAGATACGTGGGAACCTCACAACTTGGAGGTTCCCCTCCAAGTCACTCGTCACTGTGACTTGGAAACATATCACTGTTTGTTCACTGTGGCTGAGTCAAAATCCTGAAAGTCCCTAGCTAACAGTACTGTGAGAGTACCTAGACAAATAGACGGCGGCGGCTCAAGAAGGCAGCGCACCATCATCTTCTCAAGGGAAAATAGGGATGGGCAATAAATGTCAGTCTAGCCAGTGTCACCCACATCCCATCATTGAGTGTAAAACAACAGTTTCTGTTCTCTCCTGCCCCTGCAGGTAACAGCAGGAATGTTCAAATCAAAGCAGTCATCAGTTAACACCAATACTTGGACTGAAATACCACTTAATAAGGGCGCAAAAAGAAATACAATGAAATATTTGCCCATGTTCTCCAAGCTGACAGCAAATGCTTAATAGCTGATATAGTAAGAGGAGATTAGCAACAGGGGATGTGGGTGGATTCAGCTGAGATTATGAAGAAAATGGCAGACTTGTCAAATGCGTACTGTTGTATCAAAGTGAAGGAAGAGAACCAAGTCCCCGTGATAAAAGAATACCTAAAAATAAATCAAAAGCAGGAACTTATTGGATTTAATATAAGTAATAAAATGGTAATGGAGGAAATGACAGGCTTAAGATAGACAAATCCCCAAGACCTGATGCTTACATTCCAAGGCTATTATAGTTGAGGAAATTGCATCTGCATTAATTACCATTTCCAACAGCAAGCCAGATTCAGAAACTGCAAATACCACTCCATTTTCTGAGCAGGGAGAGGTGCTCAGAGAAGCCAGTCCACATCCAGACTGGGCAGTTGAGGTATTGTTGGAGTCCGTCAGAGGGAGTGCTTTTAACCCCCTATAAAACAGATGTAGTTTGGATTAGTTGGGATAGTATATGTTTTCAACTCTCAAACATGGCCCCCAAATATCCAGCCCCAATTGCAATGGAGGTAGGACAGGTTGGCATACTAACTCACTTCCGCAGCACGGTAGCATTGTGGATAGCACAATTGCTTCACAGCTCCAGGGTCCCAGGTTCGATTCCTGGCTTGGGTCACTGTCTGTGCGGAGTCTGCACATCCTCCCCGTGTGTGCGTGGGTTTCCTCCGGGTGCTCCAGTTTCCTCCCACAGTCCAAAGATGTGCAGGTTAGGTGGAATGACTGTGATAAATTGCCCTTAGTGTCCAAAATTGCCCTTAGTGTTGGGTGGGGTTACTGGGTTATGGGGATAGGATGGAGGTGTTGACCTTGGGTAGGGTGCTCTTTCCAAGAGCTGGTGCAGACTCAATGGACCGAATGGCCTCCTTCTGCACTGTAAATTCTATGATTCCAGCAGGCGGTTGACTATTTGTTTATTTTTATTCATTTACGGGACATGGGATTCACTGGCCAGGCCAGCATTTATTGCCCATCCCTAATTTCCCTTGAGAAGGTGGTGGTGAGCTGCCTCCTTGACCCGCTGCAGTCCCTGTGGTGTAGGTACACACACAGTACTATTAGGGAGGAAGTTCCAGGATTTTGACGCAGCGACAGTGAAGGAACGGTGATATATTTCCAAGTCGTGGTGGTGAGTGACTTGGAAGTGAAAGTCCAGGTTGTGGAGTTCTCTTTCATCTGCTGCCCTTGTCCTTCTAGGTTAAAGTCCAACATGTTTGTTCCAAACACTAGCTTTCGGAGCACTGCTCCTTCCTCAGGTGAAGGAAGGAGCAGTGCTCCTAAAGCTAGTGTTTGAAACAAACATGTTGGACATGAACCTGGTGTTGTAAGACTTCTTACTGTGCTCACCCATAGGCTACTGCAGAAAATACAGAGGTATGGGATTCAGGGTGATTTACCAGTTTGGATCAGAAATTGGCTAGCTGGAAGAAGACAAAGGGTGGTGGTTGATGGGAAATGTTCAGACTGGAGTCCAGTTACTAGTGGTGTACCACAAGGATCTGTTTTGGGGCCACTGCTGTTCGTCATTTTTATAAATGACCTGGAGGAGGGCGTAGAAGGATGGGTGAGTAAATTTGCAGGTGACACTAAAGTCGGTGGAGTTGTGGACAGTGCGGAAGGATGTTACAAGTTACAGAGGGACATAGATAAGCTGCAGCGCTGGGCTGAGAGGTGGCAAATGGAGTTTAATGCAGAAAAGTGTGAGGTGATTCATTTTGGAAGGAATAACAGGAAGACAGAGTACTGGGCTAATGGTAAGATTCTTGGCAGTGTCGATGAGCAGAGAGGTCTCGGTGTCCATGTACATAGATCCCTGAAAGTTGCCACCCAGGTTGAGAGGGTTGTTAAGAAGGCGTACGGTGTGTTAGCTTTTATTGGTAGAGGGATTGAGTTTCGGAGCCGTGCGGTCATGTTGCAGCTGGAGAAAACTCTGGTGCGGCCGCATTTGGAGTATTGCGTGCAGTTCTGGTCGCCGCATTATAGGAAGGATGTGGAAGCATTGGAAAGGATGCAGAGGAGATTTACCAGAATGTTACCTGGTATGGAGGGAAGATCTTATGAGGGAAGGCTGAGGGACTTGAGGCTGTTTTCGTTAGAGAGAAGAAGGTTAAGAGGTGACTTAATTGAGGCATACAAGATGATCAGAGGATTGGATAGGGTGGACAGTGAGAGCCTTTTTCCTCGGATGGTGATGTCTAGCATGAGGGGACATAGCTTTAAATTGAGGGTAGATAGATAGAGGACATATGTCAGAGGTATGTTCTTTACTCTGAGAGTAGTAAGGGCGTGGAATGCCCTGCCTGCAACAGTAGTGGACTCGCTAACACTAAGGGCATTCAAATGGTCATTGGATAGACATATGGACGATAAGGGAATAGTGTCGATGGGCTTTGGAGTGGGTCGGCGCAACATCGAGGGCCAAAGGGCCTGTACTGCGCTGTAATGTTCTATGTCCTATGTTCTATGTTCTATGTCCTTCTAGATAGTAGCAGTCAAGGTTTGGAAGGAGCTGACTTTGGAGTTTTGGCAAGTTCCTACGTGCATCTTGTAGCGCTGTTCTTTGGTGAAGAAGTGAATGTTTGTAGAAGGCGGACCAATCAAAGAGACTGCTTTGTCCATTTTATCAGTCCAACTCTTAGTCCAATTTAAGATAAAAATAATGTTATAAAGTAGCTTGGATGGTAAAGAAACATCTGTATTCCTTCATGTCTCCTGGACACTGTGCTCGATCAATGCTGTTTGGCCCCACGTTAAGATTGTTGTGTGTCTGTTAATTGTTCACAGTTTGTTGAATTGTGCAGTACATTCCAGAACATTACTTACATTACACTATTAGTCTCAAGATTGCAGTGATACAGCAACATACCCACCACGCCAACCTTCTCTGTTATGTTAGTGTCCTCCTCTATTTCTGTAACCTGGACCATCTGGATTTCTAAAGGGCTAGTCATCCCTAACAAGCCTATCAGAATCGTTTGAGGAGATAACAAACATAGATAAAGGAGTGTCTATGGGTGTTACTTACATGGACTCCAGAAGATATTTGACAAGGTTCCACATGAGAGACTGGTAATAAAAATGAGAGAAAATGGAATTTGGAAATTACTTCATAGGTCACGGAGAGGCTTTAAGATTGAAGGGAATGTACGCAAATTGGCAAGATATGACAAATGACAACCATCAGGGGTCAGGGAGGTGGTGGCATAGTGGTATTGGCGCTGGACTAGTCATCCAGAGAACCAAGATAATGATCTGGGGCCCTGAGTTCAAATCTCACCACGGCAGGTGGTGTAATTTAAACTCAATAAAAATAATCTGGAATTTAAAGTCTGATGATGATCATGAAACCATTGTCGATTGTCGTAAAAAAAAATCTGGTTCTCTAATGTCCTTTAGGGAAGGAAATCTGCCATCCTTACCTGGTCTGGCCTACATGTGACCCACAGCAATGTGCTTGACTCTTAACTGCCCCCTCGAGGGAAATTAAGGATGGGCAATAAATGCTGGCCTGTCCCATGAACGAATAAAAAATAATCTGTCCTGGGATTAACTTGGTGTCCTAGTCGCCACATTCCGGCACCTGTTCGGGGAGGCTAGTAAGGGAATTTAACCGTGCTGCTGGCCTGCCTTGGTCTGCTTTCAAAGCCAGTTATTTAGCCCTGTGCTTAAATGAAGGGATAAAGAATTTGCTGATAACTCCAAGTTAGATTGCATAGTTAATCGAGTGGATAGGAGCAACAAGTTACAAAGGATATTAATTGATTAAATGAGTGAGCAAAACTATGGCAGATAGAATTCAATTGAGGAAATTGCGATATTAATGTTCAAGTACAGAAATCACTAACATTTAGTGGACAGGTGTTATAACCTTTCTGTTGTAACAGAAAACCTGTAGGTGAAGGTTATAACTGGAGTCAATCTTTCTGCACTTTCACAAGCAACTATTTAACCAGTTACAGATTACGAACAGGTACCTTCTGAACCAATAACCACAGTTTATGTTCCTGATGGTTTACTGCGGACACTGGACATTGCAAAGTAATGTACAACCATTGTAGTTTATTTTAAATTACCTGCCCTGTTGTAGGGTTCCAGCTGGCTCAATTGGTCAGGTGTCGAGCATATGGTTCAGAATCATGTCACCAGTATGGTGTTCAGTCGCTGCTCCAGCTGAGGTAAACGCGAGGCCTGTTTTCTCACCCTGCCCTGCTGTACCATTGTGGAGCTTCGGGGGCCCTCAACCAACCGAGAAGTTACCATTGTAACGTCGGGAAGCATTCCTGCACACAGCAGTGTGAAAGCGATCAGGCAATTTGCTTTAGTGGTGCTGAATTGAGGGATAAATATTGGCTAGGACACTCCCCCTAATCGTCTTTGAAAAATAGTTTTTTATTTAACCTGAGAGGACAGATGATTCCTCGGTTTATTGTCTCTGCAAAACCAACGGCCCCTCCGAGTACACCCCGAGCTTTGATTTTTATGCTCAAGTCCTGGAGTGGACTCTGAACCCAGAATCTTGTGACCCAGAAGTGCGAGTGTTACGAAGGGAGCCGAGCCAGATTCAATATTAACTTTCGAAAGAAAACTGGATAATACTCGGTGTAGCGCACAAAGACTCCCGAGAGACGAATAGAGGTGAAGTCGATGAGGCTTTATTAAGCGTGACTCGTTCCTCGCAGTTCAGCAACAGACTGGAGCTGCGGGGAGAATGCCTGATTCTTATACTCCGCCTTCAGGGCGGAGCTAGAGATCAACAGCCAACCAGGACCCGGGATCTGTCAGCCAATGACATCACGGCTTCACAGTCCCACATGACCCCTAATGCATACTACCACATTCACCCCTTGTTAAAAATGAACACGGCGGGGTGGTGCTTCGCATGGTGGTAGGGGTTTACAAGGCTGGTCCTGGGAGGAAAAAAACTTTTGCATGTCATTACAGTGCCCTACACTGGGCTATGTACAGGGTTTTTTGTTTTGAACTATTTACAGTATTCGTAAGAGGGAAAAGGAAAAAAGTCCACAACATTCTAGTGTTACACCGATGCCACGAGTCGGGCGGGCGGTCTGGTCATCCTTGTCGATCGCCTCAGCCCCGGTGGTGGTGGTGCTTGTTCCAGTGTTGTCGCCTCCGGGAGCTTTACGGTTTCTGCTTCAGCTTCACTTCTGGTCGGACCTGGGAGGAGGACCGATCCTCCCGGGAAGGGGGCTGTCGCGGGGTGCGCCGGTGGCAGGGAGGGGGTGATTGGTGTCGAGGGGGTGTGTGTGTTGCCGGCGGGCGCCAGATCTCGCAGGGAGACCGTGTCCTGTCGGCCGTCGGGGTACTCCACGTAGGCGTACTGCGGGTTCGCGTGGAGGAGGTGAACCCTCTCGACCAACGGGTCCGACTTGTGCGCCCGCACATGTTTCCAGAGCAAGATGGGTCCTGGGGCCGCCAGCCAGGTCGGCAGCGACGTTCCAGAGGAGGACTTCCTGGGGAAGACAAGGAGGCGCTCATGAGGCGTTTGGTTAGTGGTGGTACACAGTAGCGACCGGATGGAGTGGAGGGCGTCCGGGAGGACCTCCTGCCACCGTGAAACTGGGAGATCCCTGGACCGTAGGGCCAGTAGGACGGTCTTCCAGACCGTGTCGTTCTCCCTCTCTACTTGCCCGTTCCCCCGGGGGTTGTAGTTGGTCGTCCTGCTCGAGACTATACCCTTGCTGAGCAGGAACTGGCGCAGCTCGTCACTCATGAAGGAGGACCCCCTGTCGCTATGGACGTATGCGGGGCAACCGAACAGTGTGAATATGGTGCTAAGGGCTTTAATGACTGTGGCCGCTGTCATGTCAGGGCAGGGGATGGCGAAGGGCAAATGGGAGTACTCGTCCACCACGTTCAGGAAGTATGTGTTGCGGTCGGTGGAGGGGAGGGGCCCTTTGAAATCCAGACTGAGGCGTTCAAAGGGACGGGAAGCCTTGATCAGGTGCGCACTATCCGGCCTGAAAAATTGCGGTTTGCACTCTGCGCAGATGTGGCAGTTCCTTGTGACTGTACGGACCTCCTCCACGGAGTAGGGGAGGTTGCGGGACTTTATAAAATGGTAGAACCGAGTGACCCCCGGGTGGCAGAGGTCCTCGTGGAGGGTTTGGAGACGGTTAATTTGTGCGTTGGCACATGTGCCGCGGGATAGGGCATCGGACGGCTCTTTCAGCTTTCCGGGACGGTACAAGATCTCATAGTTGAAGGTGGAGAGCTCGATCCTCCACCTTAAGATCTTGTCATTTTTAATTTTGCCCCGCTGTGCATTATCGAACATGAAAGCTACCGACCGTTGGTCAGTGAGGAGAGTGAATCTCCTGCCGGCCAAGTAATGCCTCCAATGTCGCACAGCTTCCACTATGGCTTGGGCTTCCTTTTCCACTGAGGAGTGGCGGATTTCTGAGGCGTGGAGGGTTCGGGAGAAAAAGGCCACGGGTCTGCCCGCTTGGTTAAGGGTGGCCGCTAGAGCAACATCGGAGGTGTCGCTCTCGGCCTGGAAGGGGAGGGACTCGTCGATGGCGCGCATCGTGGCCTTTGCGATATCCGCTTTGATGCGGCTGAAGGCCTGGCAAGCCTCTGTCGACAGAGGGAAGGTCGTGGTCTGCATTAGGGGGCGGGCCTTGTCTGCGTACTGGGGACCCACTGGGCGTGATATGAAAAGAACCCCAGGCAGCGTTTTAGGGCTTTTGAGCAGTGAGGGAGGGGAAATTCCATGAGGGGGCGCATACGTTCGGGGTCGGGGCCTATTATCCCATTGCGCACTACATATCCCAAGATGGCTAGCCGGTTTGTGCTAAAAATGCACTTGTCCTCGTTGTATGTGAGGTTCAAGGCTTTAGCGGTCTGGAGGAATTTTTGGAGATTGGCGTCGTGGTCCTGCTGATCGTGGCCGCAGATGGTTACGTTGTCGAGATACGGGAACGTGGCCTGCAACCCGTGTTGATCAACCATTCGGTCCATCTCCCGTTGGAAGACCGAGACCCCGTTTGTGACGCCAAATGGGACCCTTAGGAAGTGGTATAATCGCCCGTCTGCCTCGAAGGCTGTGTACTTGCGGTCACTTGGGCGGATGGGGAGCTGATGGTAGGCGGACTTGAGGTCCACGGTGGAGAAGACCTTATATTGGGCAATCCGATTGACCATGTCGGATATGCGGGGGAGAGGGTACGCATCTAGCTGTGTGTACCTGTTGATGGTCTGGCTATAGTCTATGACCATCCTTTGCTTCTCCCCCGTCTTTACTACTGCCACCTGTGCTCTCCAGGGACTATTGCTGGCCTGGATTATGCCTTCCTCCAGTAGCCGCTGGACTTCGACCGAATAAATGTCCGGTCCTGGGCACTGTACTGTCTGCTCCTAGTGGCGACGGGTTTGCAATCCGGGGTGAGGTTTGCAAACAAGGATGGGGGCTCAACCTTGAAGGTTGCGAGGCCGCAGATAGTGAGTGGGGGTATTGGGCCGCCGAATTGGAAAGTTAGGCTCTGCAGATTGCACTGGAAGTCTAATCCCAGTAATGTGGGCGCGCAGAGTTGGGGAAGGACGTAGAGCCTGTAGTTTTTAAACTCCCTCCCTTGCACCGTTAGGGTCACTATGCAGAAGCCTTTGATCTGTACGGAGTGGGATCCTGCAGCTAGGGAAATCATTTGCGCACTGGGACGGATGGTCAAAAAACAGCGTCTTACCGTGTCGGGGTGGATGAAGCTTTCTGTGCTCCCGGAGTCGACCAGGCATGGTGTCTCGTGTCCGTTGATCAGCACCGTTGTTGTCGTCGTCTGGAGCGTCCGGGGCCGTGCTTGGTCCAGCGTCATTGAGGCCAGACGTGGTCGTAGTGCTTCAGCGTCTTCCTCGAACCCCGTGGAGCCGTCGTTGCTGGGGTCCATTGTTGCCGTCCAAGATGGCGGCGGGGGTGGACAAAATGGCCGCCCCCATGCGTCGCGCAGGGCTGGGGGGTCCCAAGATGGCGGCGCCCCTCCTCCCCTCGTGGTGGCCGGGACCCAAAATGGCGGCGCCTGCGGGTCGCACAGGGGGCGCTGGGGGGGTTGGGGAGCGTTTGGAACGCGCAGGACTCCTTCTTCTCCGGGGACAGCGGTGACCCCCCGGGACCGGCACACAGCCGCGAAATGGCCCTTTTTCCCGCAGCTCTTGCAAATCGCTGCGCGGGCCGGGCAGCGCTGCCGGGGTGTTTCGCCTGGCCGCAGAAAGAGCAGCGGGCTCCCCCGGGACGACTTGGCGTCTGAACCGCGCAAGCCTGTGGGGGGGGGGGGGTTTGTCACGACTAGGGTCCACGGAGCCCAAGGGGCTGCCGCGCGATCGGGGCCGTAGGCGCGGGCGTTTCGCGCGGCCACATCTAGTGAGGCTGCAAGGGCCCGTGCCTCTGAGAGTGCTAGCGACTCTTTTTCTAAAAGTCCTTGGCGGATTTGGGGAGAGTTCATACCAGCCACAAACGCATCGCGAATTAACATGTCCGTGTGTTCAATCGCGTTCACCGCCGGGCAGCTGCAGGCCCGTCCCAAAGTTAGCAGCGCGGCGTAGAATTCGTCTAGCGATTCTCCGGGACTTTGCCGTCTCGTTGCGAGTTGGTAGCGTCCGTAGATCTGGCTCACTGGGCGAACATAGATGCTCTTTAGTGCTGCGAACGCCGTCTGGAAATCCTCTGCGTCTTCTATGGGAGGGAAAATTTCCGGGCTTACCCTCGAGTGCAGGACCTGTAGTTTCTGGTCTTCTGTGACCCGGCCGGAGGCCGTTCGGAGGTAGGCTTCAAAACAAGTCTGCCAGTGTTTAAAAACTGCTGCTGAGTTCACTGCGTGGGGGCTGATCCTCAGGCATTCCGGGACGATCCTGAGCTCCATAGTCCTTTAAGCACGCTTAATAAATTGTAGCGCACAAAGACTCCCGAGAGACGAATAGAGGTGAAGTCGATGAGGCTTTATTAAGCGTGACTCGTTCCCCACAGTTCAGCAACAGACTGGAGCTGCGGGGAGAATTCCTGGTTCTTATACTCCGCCTTCAGGCGGAGCTAGAGATCAACAGCCAACCAGGACCCGGGATCTGTCAGCCAATGACATCACGGCTTCACAGTCCCACATTACCCCTAATGCATACTACCACACTCGGGAAGATGAAATCGTCAGGAGCCATGGGGAAAGACCAGAGAGAGGGGAACTGATTGGAGAAAACAGAAAGTGCTGGAAAAACTCAGCAAGTTTCTGGCAGCATCTGTGGAGAGGGAGACAGGAACACATAGAGCTGAATAAGACTCTTACTCAGAACTAATTTAAATAGAATTTACAGTGCAGAAGTAGGCCATTCAGCCCATCAGGTCTGCACCGGCCCTTGGAAATAGCACCCTACGTAAGCCAGCACCTTCACCCTATCCCAGTAACCCAGTAATCAAACCTAACCTTTTTGGACATTAAGGGCAATTTAGCATGGCCAATCCACCTAACCTGTATATCTTTTGACTGCGGGAGGAAACTGGAGCGCCGAGCAGAAATCCAAGAAGGCATGCGGAGAATGTGCAGACTCCACACAGACAGTGACTCAAGCCAGGAATCAAACCTGGGACCCTGGAGCTGTGAAGGAACAGTGCCAACCACTGTGCCACTGTGCTACCGTGCCTGAACTTCGAAGAACTGGCATGGGGAATGATGGAACGTATCGTCTCCTGTGCTGTATCATTCCATGAGACACGTCCAACTTGCTAACTCCCTCTCTTCCTTTAAGCCCTTCCTTATATTTCATTGTTTCCATCAAACTTTGCGCCAGCGACCCTCAGACCTCTTCCTTTGACCTGGTGTCTATTTTCTTCGTCATGACTTTGTAAAGCAGTTCGGGATGTTTTTCTACTTATGTCATTAAGTGTGATATTACTGCAAGAATCTTATTCATTCTGCTGTTTTTGACACGCATCTGCCACGGAGCATAATTATGCTTCCCGATATTAACTGCGAGTAACAATAGATTCATTAGCTAAAGACAATACTGACAACGTATTTGGAAAGCGAGCCTCAACCTTTAATAACTGGTTTTACTGTTAGGGAGATCAGTAGTGTAAACATGTTTATATAATTACAGAGATTTTTCAAAAATATAATGGGAAATGAACAAAACCGTTCATTCCACTCATACTTGCCCACAGAATATCTCACTGGAAACTGCTGTGATTAGAAAGCCATTGCAGTGCAGTGTCCTATACAGGGGGTCTGTGATCTGTGGGGCTTTTTTTATCCTTCCCTGTGATGTGGACGTTGCTGGAAAAGTCAGCATTTGTTACCCATCCCTAACTTCCCTTGAACTGAATGGTTTGCTGGGCCATTTCAGAGGGTAATTAAGAGTCAACCACAAGGGCGGCATGGTGGCACAGTGGTTAGCACTGCCAGGGACCCGGGTCCGATCCCGATCTCTGTGTGACTGTCTGTGTGGAGTTTGCACTTTCTCCCCGTGTCTGCGTGGGTTTCCTCCGGGTGTTCCGGTTTCCTCCCACAGTCCAAAGGTGTGTAGGTTGGGTGGATTGGCCATGCTAAATTGCCGCTTAATATCCAGGGTTAGGTTGTGAGGTGGGGTCGGCGGGGGAGTGGGCTTGGGTGAGGTGCTCTTTCAGAGGGTGGCTGCAGACTCCATGGGCAGAATGGCCCCCATTTGCACAATAGAGATTCTATGATTCTCTGATTCGGTAGCTGTAGATCATGGAGTAGCATGGATGGTAGATCAGACCAGGCAAGAATTGCAGATCTCCTGCCCTAAAGAATTGCTGAATCAAATGGGCTTTTAATAATAATTGATAATGGTCTTGTGGTGCAGTGGGTAGCAACACTGACACTAAGCCAGCAGATCCGGGTTTGAATCCCACCCCAGGACTTGATGGTCAAGGAAGGTGCGTTCATAAAACAGCCAAACAGGTTGAGTATCAACCTGCAAATCCTTCCAAACACACCAATGGCTGGTGCAAAGAGTGGGAGAGACTCCTGGTCGGCTACGCTTGATGTGGAGCTCCGGAAACAAACAAGAGTCCGCCTTAGTGCATCACTCGGTACAGGAAGAGAATTGGAATGGAACTCATAAATCCAATAGGAAATTGAGATGAGAGTTATAGAACATAGAACACACAGTGCAAAAGGAGGCCATTCGGCCCATCGAGTCTGCACCGACCTACTTAAGCCCTCACTTCCACCCTATCCCCGTAACCTCTCCTAACCGTTTTGGTCACTATGGGCAATTTATCATGGCCAATCCACCTAACCTGCTCATCTTTGGACTGTGAGAGAAAACCGGAGCACCCGGAGGAAACCCACACAAACACGGGGAGAACGTGCAGACTCCGCACAGACCATGACCCAGCAGGGAATCGAACCTGGGACCCTGGTGCTGTGAAGCCACAGTGCTACCCATTTGTGCTACCGTGCTGCCCAGGGTTATTTACCCTGATTCCTGTGAGAATGTGGAACTCACTGCTACATGGAGTAGTTGAGGTGGATTTCATAGATCATTTTATGGGGAGAAAGGAATTTTAAAAATATGTTGATAGGACGAGATGAAGAGGGTGGGAGGAGTCAAGCATGGAGTCATAGTCAGAGAGGCCTACAGCACGAAAAAGCCCTTTGGCCCATCCCGTCGGCGCTGGTCAAAAACAACCACCTAACCATTCTCATCCATTTCCAGCACTTTGTCCTTCGCCTTGTATGCCCTGGGATCACACTGCACATGTAAATACTTCTTAAATGTTCAGAGGGTCTCTGGCTCCACATCTCTTTCAGGCAGCGAATTCCAAACTCCCACCATCCACTGGGTGAAAAGGTTTTTCCTCACATCCCCTCTGAACCTCTTGCAGCTTAAACACTAGCATAAAGCTGCGGAGCTCAATTGTCTGTTTCTTACTGTAAGTGTTGAGGAGATTATTGAGGGACAGTGTTGTCTTTACAAAGCAAAGCAAAAAATAAGTGCATCGTGGACATGCTTCAAAATGAGCTGAAACTAATGCATATTGCCAGGGTATTGATATGGGGCAGCACAGAGGCACAGCTCTTAGCACTGTTGCCTCACAGCACCAGCCTTGGGTGACTGGGTGGACTGTGCGCTTTCTCCCTGTGTTTGCGTGAGTGTCCTCCGAGTGCTCCGGTTTCGTCCGGTTAGGTGGATTGGCCATTAAATAGCCCACTAGTGTCCAAAGATGTACAGGTTAGATGGATTGGCCATGCTAAAAGCCCATTATTGTCCAAAGATGTGCATGTTAGGTGGAGTTATGGGGATAGAGCGGAGGAGTGGACCTAGGTGGAGTACTCTTTCGGTGCTCTGTCAGCTTTGAGAAAGATTCATCCAGACGCAAAACATTAGTTCTATTCTCTCTCGACAGATGCTGACAGACCTGCACAGACTGTCCAGCATTTTATGTTTTTGTTTCAGATTCCAGCATCTGAAGTAATTTGCTTTTATGCACGCTGGGTGGTGGACGTAAATGTTCATCATCAAGAATGTCTCAGCAGTACTACTATTGACTGAGCGGGCTGAGTCCGAAAGGGCATAGATAGGCAGTAAATGGTGAGGGCATCAACAAGAGGGAAAAATGTACTCCTCTGCGTCCTCACCAATCTGCCTGTCACAAATGCAGCTGTTCATGACAGTATCGGTAGAAGAGACCACCTCGTGGAGAGGAAGTCCATCTTCACATTGAGGATACCCTCCATCGTGTTGTGTGGCAGTACCACTGTGCTAAATGGGATTGGTTTGAAACATATTTAGCAACTCAAAACTGGCATCCATGAGGTGCTGTGTGCCATCAGCAGCAGCAGAATTATACTCAACCAGAATCTCTAACTTCATGTCCCAGCATATCCCCCACTCTACCGTTGCCATCAAGGCAGGGAATCAACCCTGGTTCAATGAAGAGTGCAGGAGAGCATGTCAGCAGCAATACCAGCCATACCTAAAAGTGAGGTGTCAACCTGGTGAAGCTACAACACAGGACTACTAACATGCCAAAAAGTGGAATCAACATACAGAGCCAAGCGATTCCACAACCAACAGATCGGGTCTAAGATTTGCAATTCTACCACTTCCAGCAATGGTGGTGGACAATGAAACAATCATTGGAGGAGGAGGCTCCACAAGTATTCCCTTCCTCAATAATCGGGAAGCTCAGCAGATCAGTGCAAAAGACAAGGCTGAAGCATTTACAGCTAGCTTGAGCCAGAAATGCTGAGAGGATGATCCATCTGGGCCTCCTCTGGTGGGCCCAGGCATCACAGATGCCAGTCTTCTCCCAATTCAATTCGCTCCACGTGATATCAAGAAACAGCTGAAGGCTCTGGATATTGAAACACTCCGGCAATATTACTGGAGACTTGTGCTCCAGAACTAGCCGTGCCCCTAGCCAAACTGCCCCAGCATCTACCCAGCAACTGGCATCCTGGGGCCTTACAAGAAGTGTCCAGTGAGGTAGTTGATGCATTGCTTTTAATTTTCCAAAACTCCCTAGATTTGAGGAAGATCCCATTCAATTGGAAGTTAGCAATTATTGAAAAAGAAAAGGAACAAAATGGGGAAATTACAGAAGTGAGCTTACCATCGGGAAAATGTTAGAAGCTACTATTGAAGAAATTATAGCAGGACACTTGGAAAAGCTCAAGGTGACCAGACAGAATCACCATGGTTTAATTAAAAGGAAATCGTGTTTAACAAATTTATTGGTTTCTTTGAAGGAGTTATATGTGCTGTGGATAAAGAAATGTGGCATTTGATAAATTGCCAAATCAAAGATTATTGAGGAAAATAAAAGCTCAAGGTATAGGGGGAAACTTATTGGCTTGATTTAATGGTCATAGAGGAGTCCGGTTCATGAACATAAAGGCAAACTATTTATTGTTTTCAGCAGCTATATACACACAACATTCAGGTCCAGCGGGGACTATTCCAGCTTGGCTCCTGTCTGGACCAGCTTTGATGTTACAATCCATTACTCTATTGATATGCACCCCGCCTCTCATTGGGGAACCTTGGCCGGGATTCTCCGAGCCTCCACGGCGAAATGGCGGAGAATGGAGCGTCAGACCCGTCATTGGGTCTGAAGCCGGGACGCGATTCTCCGGTTGCCGGAGAATCGGCGGCAGTCGCTCGCGTGCAGTCGACGCGGCGCCGGTCGGGGGCTGTTGAAAGAGGTACCCACGGCGATTCTCCACGGTCGACTGGCCGAGTTCCCACCGTATGGTTCCACCCGGCGGGAGCTCGGCTTCGCGGCTGCGGTGGCCGTCCTGGTGGAGGGTGGGGGTTGGGGGGTGGCCTCCATGATGGCCAGGCCTGCGATCAGCGGGCCACCGATCGGTGGGCGAGCGTGATCGGGGGGGGGGGGGCTACCTTTTTCCACGTCGGCCCGCTGTGTGGCTCCCCGCGGACCCACATGCGCATGCATGGACCCCCGGCGAGCAGTGCAGGGTCACATACGGCAGCTGGAACAGCGCGGAGCACTCCGGTGCCATGCTGGCCCCAGAGCTACAGAATTGCTGGGCCAAGAGGCCCATTGACGCCGGCATGAAACAATCTGGTGTTGACGCCGGCGTCAACGCTTAGCCGTGTTTTTAGAGAATCCCGGCCCTTGTATCCACAAGGCTTAGGGGAGACTAATAGATCTATTCCCTTAGCTCTCCTGCAGGTTATAACATCCCTCCCAACTCAAGGTCCGAAGACTGTTCCGAGGAAGGTGGAGTAGGAGGGGGCCTGCTTTCCTTCACGTGCGTCTGCATTCTCTGCCCCTGCTGGGCTGAATCCGAGGGTGTGTATCTTGTCAGGGAACGCCATTTCCTGACGAAATGTCTGGGGGGTATCACTGCGTTCTCCGGTTTGTTGACCATCAGAAACTTCTGTTGCCTCGGTTTTCATCCCTGAATCAGAGTCGACGACGGCTGGCATCTCTGATAGCCCCCACCCCCACCGGGGTGACACTCCGTACTCCGCCGTTATAGGTGGTGCCTACCACAATTCTCTCAAGTTGAGAGGACTGAGAGGCGATCTCGTTTGAAGCTTACAATATTCTTACAGGGCTCAAGAAGGCTGATGCAAAAAGAATGCTTCCCCTCAGGGTGGTGAGTCTAGAACCAGGAGACGCCAGGCTAGATTTTTCCGCTTTGCCCGCCACAAGAATGCCACGGGCGAGACTCCAGTAATGGAGAAGTCCATTGACCTCGGGCGGGATTCTCCGGTCACCGGCGCACACGACCGGAGAATCCCGCCCACAGTCTCAGAAAAAGGAGTAGGACATTTAGGACTGAGATGAGGAGGAATTTCCTCACTGACTTTTTAAAAAATTAATTTACGGGATGTGGGCATTGCTGGTTAGGCCAGCATTTATTGCCCACCCCTCGGTGTCCTTCAGGAGGTGGTAGTGAGTTGTTTTCTTGAACCGCTGCAGTCCTTGAGGTGTTGGTACGCCCACTGTGCTGTTAGGGAAGGAGTTGCAGGATTTTGACCCAGCGACAGTGAAGGAACAGCGATATATTTCTAAGTCAGGGTGGTGAGTGACTTGGAGGGGAACATAAGAACATAAGTACTAGGAGCAGGAGTAGGCCATCTGGCCCCTCGAGCCGGCTCCACCATTCAATGAGATCATGGCTGATCTTTTGAAGACTCAGCTCCACTTTCCGGCCAGAACACCATAACCCTTAATCCCTTTATTCTTCAAAAATCTATCTATCTTTATCTTAAAAACATTTAATAAAGGAGCCTCTACTGCTTCACTGGGCAAGGAATTCCATAGATTCACAACCCTTTGGGTGCAGAAGTTCCTCCTAAACTCAGTCCTAAATCTACTTCCCCTTATTTTGAGGCTATGCCCCCTAGTTCTGCTTTCACCCGCCAGTGGAAACAACCTGCCTGCATCTATCCTATCTATTCCCTTCATAATTTTATATGTTTCAAAAAGATCCCCCCTCATCCTTGTGAACAGGTGAAGGTACATACTGCTTGATGTGGCCCACCAGTAATTAGGCAATATGGCTTACATTCCTGGCATCACATCAGCATTAAAATTCATATACCACACTGCTCATTTATGTGAAAGGCATAAAATCATTTTGGTTTGACGACAGCATGCTGTTCTTGGAGAATACCACTCATGTTACTACTGCATAGCAACAGCGTGAGAGGGCTAGCTTTACCTGTTGCTCAAAGACTAACCTTCCTGGGAAATGTGAGGTAGACTGGGCATTTGTCAGGATGAAAAGTGACAGCCTTAGGTCCACTCATGACTTTGTGCGATGTACAGCGAGCAATGATATGATCAGGACAGCCAATATCGTGCCAGGTGGCTTTGATATGTCCTATTTCAGCATCAAGCTTGCACGGTGAGCTAAAGGCTTGGGCCCTATTTATGAGGTTGACGATAAGGTGGACCGTAAAGCGTGTCGTGTTATAGAAACCCCAACGTTGATATTGACCAGTGAAAGTAGGCTTGTCGTAGAGAGTAGTAGAAAATCCTTCGGCAAATGTATTAAATTGTACATCAGATGAGCTCCTTCTGTTTGTCTGCAGGACAAGAATGCACACAATAGGAGGGAGTGGGCCAAATCTGGTCTGTTGTGTACTCGAATCATAACCCCATTCAAGAAGTAGGCCGCAAAGCTAGCCAGGAAGGAGCAGGACTTGCTTGGGCTGAAGGCAAGATAGGACTCTACCAGGAAGTGAGTGCCTCCTGTCTGCAGTTGTCAGATGCGCCAACAGCGTTTTATTAAGGGAGACTGCTTTGGCATCCACTAAATTTTCTCTCTATTCCAGGTACCAGCAAGAAAAGAGGGAGGTAAAGAAGGGAGACCATCCACTGAAGTTTCTAATACTCAGAGGACTGCTGGAGACCAGTGTCCCTGCTCAGTCCCATGCAGATAAGGAAGCCTCTGGACCAGGCCTTAGAAGGTAGTGGAGGTGCAAAAACAGGCAGGGGACAATCAGGGAGAGATGACAATGGTCATGTGCAGTTTGGACCGAAAGCTGGAGGAGTCCATTCATATTCTTTCTGCTGTCGCGACTCTCGCATCTGAGCGCTTGCCTGCCTCAATGGAAAGGGTGACAGCCAATGTAGAGAACCAGCTTTAACAGGAGAGACTGTGGCTGTGCACTCTGCCACTCTGGCCATGGGTGCAGTGTAGCAGTGAGATGAGGTATCTTGACCTCGCTCCAGGTGCGCCTCCTCCTTAAGGAGGTGCCGTTTGGCATGCACATACCAGTGTGGTGTGCCAGGGATTCACTCCAGGACACTCAAAGGTTCTCCACCTCCCCTCTTCCACTGACCCCATCGCCTTGAGGAGGTCAGGCTGTGCAGGATGCACCAGCACCTGTACAGGAGACACTCAGCGGGTCGGGGCCACGAAGGTTTTAGGCTGTCAGTGGACACACACCGAAGTATTCACAGTTAACAGGACATGGCAGTCAGCAGGCTGCCTCTCACTCAGCTGTGGATACGAGGGTTGCACAGCGACACAGTAAAAGGAAAATAAATATGTTTTAAAGGCACACATGTGGCATGCATCTACAACGATTTTTATAGTTTAGGCACTAAGAAAAATATGATCCCTTGCAGTTTGGAAGCATCCTGGATGCCATCTTTCTGCTAGCTCCTTCAGAGGTCACGGGCAATTAAGGGAGTGGAATGTGGTTCCCTTCAGGGTCTGATAATGAACTCCTACAGATTGATTTCTCTTGCATTATCAACACCGTGAACACTTGGCGGCACGGTGTTATAATGGTTAGCACTGCTGCCTCATGGTGCCGAGGACCCGGGGTCTATCCCGGCCCCAGGTCACTGTCCGTGTGGAGTTTGCACAATCCCCCCATGTTTGCATGGGTCTCACCCCCACAACCCAAAGATGTGCAGGGTAGATGGATTGGCCGTGCTAAATTGCCCCTTAACTGGAAATATTTAAATAAACATTGTGATTACGTAATATTCAGACATAAGGATGCTTAAGCGCTGTCCATCATTAGTGAGTCTGTAGCCTGGGCATGCATCATGCTTACATTACTTGCAGCTCATCATGTTCTGTCTTCTCAGCCCGGTGTTGCCGCAGTGTTCAGTGAGGGCATTGCATCTCTTGCTGCTGTTGTCCTGATGTGAAATGTGAGCTAGGTGTAATGAGTACTCAAAGGAAGTCTATGTGACTGACAAGAAACACTGTAGATGCTGTTTAAGGCTTGCAAGAATGAATCTCCACAGTCTGTTGCTAACAATAGAAAAGCAAAGGGATCATGCAGGAAGGATATTTAACTTGGCTGATGTGCCCAAAAGGATGGATCACAATCTTGCACTAAGATTCAGCCGTCTAGAATGAGGCGCGTCGGGGACTCTGCAATTGGACGGTCTGGAGTGGTTGCTATTTACTCATAACACAGATAAGGCTTTGTCATTGAGTGGACTTCAAAGTAACCTCAACACTTTCAGGATGCTAATTCTCCCCGTGGCTGCGTGGGTTTCCTCCGGGTGCTCTGGTTTCCGCCCACAGTCCAAAGATGCGCAGGATAGATGGATTGCCGTGCTAAAATTGCTCCTCGGGGTAGGGTTGCAGGAATTGGACGGGGGATTGGGCCTAGGTAGGGTGGTCTTTCGAAGGGTTGGTGCAGACTCGATGGGCAGAATGGCCTCCGCCTGCACTGTAAGGATTCTATGATTCCATGATTCTGTGATGAAGATGTCATAAACATGATACATATGGGGCTGCTGTAGGCAAGTGGCGATCGGGGATCAGGAATACGAATATCCCTGATCAATTTGCATGGTGGAGAAATCTCGTGTGACCAAATGGTGTTCTCATGCTGATCCTCCCTTTGCTCCCATATTGCTGCTTCCGCCTGAAGGAGGTGTCTGCAAGGTCTGCCTCCCACCCTCCATTGGATGCAAGTGTGAGGGTGACATGAGTGCATCTCTGCTGAGATGTTACTTTCAGGTGCATGGGATTATGGGAGACTGGACTGCTGAGTGGCTGTAATGTGCACATTCAGTACCTGTGCTCTGTATATCAGCACAGTTTAGCGCTTGCAAAAGGTCAAACCACCAGCAGTGCAGATGTTAAGTCGTGCAATTTAATGCAGCCATCATAAATCAAGATACATGAGAACAAAGTACAATGTGCATTACCAAAAAGGCCTGCCAGCCTAAAGGGGCTGAAAAAAATCAAATAGTAAAGGAAATGTATTTGTCAGTTATCAGATGGTCATGGGCCTATCTGCCACATCAAACCTTGAAAGGGCCTCTGTGTGTGCCTCCATGATACACTGGTGTTCTCAGCATTATCCCCTTCACCATCCTCATCATTGAAGAAGACATTTCAGTCTTCCATGTCTCCCTTAGCCATGACATCTCTCCTTTGTAGCACTAGGTTATAGGCAATCCGGAACATTCTCTGAGGTGAGCATTGGGGAGCCTCACCTGAGTGGTCCAAACGTGTGAAGATTATCTTTCAAATGCCTATAATCTGCTGAATCATGGGTCTATCTGTCCATTACACTTAAATGCAGTCATAAATATTTTCTGACTGGTGGGAAACTTAATTTGAAGATGGAAGTGTTTCTGGGGAGCTCCCTTTTAATGAACATAAGACCATAAAACATAGGAGAAGAATTAGGTCACTTGGCCCATCAAGTCTGCTCCGCCATTGGGTTGGATTGGATTTGTTTATTGTCACGTGTACCGAGGTACAGTGAAAAGTATTTTTCTGCGAGCAGCTCAACAGATCATTAAGTACATGGGAAGAAAAGGGAATAAAAGAAAATACATAATAGGGCAACACAAGGTACACAATGATTTGATTTGATTTGATTTATTGTCACATGTACCGAAGTACAGTGAAAAGTATTTTTCTGCAGCCGAGGGAACGTACACAGTACGTACATAGTAGACAAAAGAATAATCAACAGAGAACATTGACAAATGGTACATTGACAAACAGTGATTGGTTACAGTGCGGAACAAGGGGCCAAACAAAGCAAATACATGAGCAAGAGCAGCATAGGGAGTCGTGAATAGTGTTCTTTTCGGGAACAGATCAGTCCGAGGGGGAGTCGTTGAGGAGTCTAGTAGCTGTGGGGAAGAAGCTGTTCCTATGTCTGGATGTGCGGGTCTTCAGACTTCTGCACCTTCTGCCTGATGGAAGGGTCTGGAAGAAGGCAATGCCTGGGTGGGAGGGGTCTCTGATAATGCTGTCTGCCTTCCTGAGGCAGCGGGAGGTGCAGACAGAATCAATGTGCGGGTGGCAAGCTTGTGTGATGCTTGGGCTGAGTTCACCGCACTCTGCAGTTTCTTGTGATCTTGGTTGCTCAATGTAACTACATAAGCACTGGCATCGGGTGAAGCATACAGGGTGTAGTGTTAATGAGGTCAGTCCATAAGAGGGTCATTTAGGAGTCTGGTAACAACGGGGAAGAAGCTGTTTTTGAGTCTGCTCTTGTGTGTTCTCAGACTTTTGTATCTCCCGCCCGATGGAGGAAGTTAGAAGAGTCAGTAAGCTGGGTGGGAGGGGTCTTTGATTATGCTGCCTGTCGTGTTAGGTACACTGGTCTAACACTGGCTGCAACTGGATGCAGCTTAGAGCAGAAAGATACTCCAGACCTTGAAGTTAGTTCAATCAGGTTTATTGAACTAATAGCACAGTTAGCACAGTTCTCTATGAGTTCAACTCTCTGCTAACTTAAGTGTGGTTACTCTGTCTGACTGAACCAGACTAGCTCTTAGCCAATTAGTGGAGGTCTGAGATTGTAACAACACCCTTGACTGACTCTCTCGATGTTCATCAGTGGAAAGAGGCGGAGTGTGAGTGCATCATGTCTTTTATAGTCAGATCCCACCCCTGAGTGTCCTGCCTGCTTATTGGTCATGTCCTGTTCTCTGTGTCCATTAGCTGCTTGTCTGTATATCATTATGTGTGTGTCTGCAAATCATGACACTGCCCGCTTTCACCAGGCAGCGGGAGGCGTTGGTGGAGTCAATAAATGGAAGCAGGTTTATGTGATGGACTGGGCTGTGTTCACGACTCTGAAGGTTCTTGCGGTCTTGGGCCGAGCAGTTGCCGTACCAGGCTGATGCAGCCAGATAAGATGCTTTCTGTGGTGCATCAGTAAAAGTTGGTCAGAGCTAATGTGGACATGCCGAATTTCCTTAGTATATTGAGGAAGTATAGGCGCTGTTGTGCTTTCTTGGTGGTCGCGTCAACGTGGGTGGACCAGGACAGATTTTTGGAGATGTGCACCCCATGGAATTTGAAACTGCTAACCATCTCCACCTCGGCCCCGTTGATGCTGACAGGGGTGTCATTCAATCATGGCTGATATTTTTCTCATCCCCATTCTCCTGCCTTTTCCCCATAACCATAGAGATCTCCTCTACAAAGGACAAAATGCATGCATTGCTGGAAAGGATTTGGTTAAGCTATGATCCCCACTGTGGCAAAACAGCGTGTCAGCACTCAAAGTCAAAATTTCACGAAAAAAGCTAACTACGTGAAGTGCTGAAGGACTGTTATTCTCCACAGAGCTATAATTTGTAGAGAAATCTGAGACAAGCATGAAAGAAGTATTGGAAGCATTTGTTACATTAACAGATGCACAATTAGAATCAATGTGGATTTTGTGTAAGCCAATGTATTATTTACCATTTAAATGACACTCCCTTTTTAACTACGTAACTGTTTATTTATTTATTTTATGTTAATTAATATAGACCAGGTGTGGCGTTAACCCTGTGTGTGGAGACTGTCTCGGTGGTAACATGGATCATTGAGGGGATAGAAGAACCCAGATGAAACAATTGGATTGAACTACACCGCGGCCTCAAGGGTCCGCAGAATCTGCTTTGCTGCAGTGAGTTAGAGAGATTGGGTCAGTCACTCAGATGTCACACATGGACAATTCATCATCAGGTTGACCACAGAGATGGACTCTAGCAAGCAGGGGAACTAACTGGCGCTGTCTACCAGCCGTAACCTGACGGAATCGGAGTGAGGCGCGGTTGGTAAATGCCGGGAGGTGCCTCCCCCATGCTTCCCGCCACCCTGTGTGCCTCACGAGATCTAACCAGATCTCGTTGGATGGGACTCAGTCTCGCAGGGTTCAGTGAGTTTAAGAACCCAAATCTAACTAGCTCCCGGCATCTACAGCCCTCCCCGGGACACCCCAGCCGGCCGCTGTTTAGTGCTGGTCGACACAAATGTGATCAGGCAGAATGGCACCTCCGGGGGTGGGGTCTCCCAAATCATTGGAGGCCCCTGGGTGGTCAGGGACAAGGCACGGGGCAGCCTGGCTCTCTCTCTGACACCCGCGCACCTTGGCACTGCTGGGCTGGCACCTTAGCACTACCACCGTGGCACTGCCAAGGTGCCGGTGTGGCACTGCAAGAATGGCAGGAGCACTGCCTGGGTGGCAGTGCCAGGGTGCCAAGGTGCTAGAGTGGCACTGACAAGGCTCAGGGCCTGAAGGGGGCCATGCCCATGAACGGAGGGTTGAGGGGGACAAGAAGGTGGTGGGATAAAGGGTGGGTATGGAGGGGCCTCCGGAATGTTGGGGGAGTGGAGGGTGGGGGTCCTGGGAGTGGGGGGACGTGAAGGGGCTGTTGGAAGGTCTGAAAAGGGCAGGGGGCCTCAGCGACCCCATACTGGGGTATCTTCACTTGAGGGTTTTGGGATAATGCCCCTGTGAGTGGGGGGTGATATTGCCCGTGGGTCGGGAGTGTTGGGGACCCTCAAGGTCACTTAGAGATCGAGGCACCCTTTCAAAATGGTGGCCCAATCTCTGAGGAGCCGGTCTGGCCAGCGCGTTCTGCTTCCCAGTGATGAAAATAATTCTATGGGCGGGATTTGCTGACCACACCTCTGCATGTTTTTCGGTGAGGGAGGCAGCCTGCCAGCAGGATCTACCGGTGCCTCCATTATCAACAGAATTTCCCATTGACTACACCCCGCGTCGCCGGGTAACCCACGGGCCAGGGAGCAGTTCCTGCAAAACCCACCTAAAATGACACTTACCGACCACCCCGCAGCATCTTTCAAAGGTGGAGGCGGCCGTCAGCGGATCTACTGACCCCGCCATTGTCAACGGGATTTCCCAGGAAGCCAGTGCACCGGAATGGGGCCGGAATTTCCAGCATGTGTGAGCAGCTGGTAAATCCCGCCCTCGGAAACCTTTCCATTAGATCGCGCCCTAGGCAACCAGTATTATCATGAGAAATGCCATTGCTTCGTGGTTCGATAAAGCTGCATTGTCAAGTTGCACTCTTTTGGTATCCAGAGAGCGTTAACGTTGACAGAAATCTATTGCCACGGGAGTTGGATGAGCCTCATGTAGACTTTACTTCACAATAAGTCATCAGGAAATCTGAATTTTTAAAAAGGTCATCCATGTGTTGTGAGCATCAATACAAAGACCAACATTTACTGCGCATCCCTAATTGCCCTTGAGAAGATGGTGGTGAGCAATCCATGTGTTGCAGATGCATACACAGTGCTATTGCAAAGGGAACTGCAATGTTTAGACCCACAGTGAAGCAATGATGATATATTTGCAATTCAGGATGCTGTGTGGCTAACAGAGGAATTTACACAATGTGGTGTTCCCATGTGCCTTCTTGTCCTTGTCCTTCTAGGTGTCACTGTTCCCAAATTGAGATGTTGTCTGGGTCATGTTGCATGGGAGCATCGGTGCTTCAGTATCTGTGGACCTGGGAATGCTATACACTCATGAATGAGCATGCCCACAATCTTACCCTCTGATGGGCAGGAGATAGTTGATGAAATAGCTGAAGGATGGTTGGGTCTCGGTGGGTTCCCTGAGGAACTCCTGCAGAGATATCTTGGGTTGAGATGATGGACCTTCAACGGCAGCAATCGTTTTCATTTGTATTAGGTGTGGCTTCAATGAGGAGAGAGTTTGCCCCCCTGTCATAGCCCCCCCTCCCCGAGGACCACGCGGAAATCATTGTCGATCTTCCCATGGGACCCGTGGAGTACAAGATTCCCAGGGAGCGGGTGGAGGCCACCACCTGGAGCTCATTAGGCTTACACATAAAAGCCGGCCTAAGCCGGGCCCGCAGTTGGTGATTGTCCCACGGGGGCTGGTTTGTGGGACTGCCATGGACAGAGTATTTTATATAGTTTAAAATAAATCCTTGTTCCACTACCAGTGCTTCCTCAGTTACTAAACCCCCTGTTTCCCGTGGACTTCAATTCGACTTGGGCTCCTTGGTGCCATACTCGGTCAAAGGCTGCCTTGAGGTCACCCTGTCATCAGCCGGTGTCAGGGCATTGCAGCAGTCAGCTCTCACCTCTGCCTGTTGTCATGTTCCGGTTGATTGCGCCTCACTCCTTTGTTATTTGAACGCAAATATTTTGCGGAACTAGAAAGTGATTTCCTCTGACTGAATGGTGCATGGCTCAGCAACACTGACGTTTCACTCAAACAGGTCACATATAGTAATCAATGTCAGCAGGAGTGTTTTGGGAGAAGGATATAGAATTGATTGCTGTATTGGTTCACCTCTCGTAAATGGGTTAACCTGTATGGGCACATTGAGTCCTGCGTGGGGTGGATGTGAACAAGTTCTTCAATAGTACCTCAGTGTTTGACATGAAATGAAGGGAGTCACACATTCTTCTTTAACGTCTAGGTGTGTCTGAGCCAGTTTGTCTTAGTCGGCAGGACTCTCAGTTATGAGTCAGAAAGTTGCATGTTTAAGTTATTCAGAATAACTTGTTATTTTTTTCTAATGGAGTTATCGGAGCTTAGTTCGATTACATTTGGCATACAGTACACCTTTGTGTTTTCATATGAAATAAAAGGATACAGAGGCACTGGAAAAAGCGCATACAATTTCCAAGAACACTACGAGACCTAAGAGATTAGAACTATATCAATAGATTGTGAATCTACTCTCCAGCAAAAGAAAAGTTTGTTCCTGTCTCCTCTATCTATGCCCCTCATAATTTTATACATCTCATATAAGGGCTGAACTTAATAGAGATTCTTAAATTTCAGAAAGGGTTTTCAGAAGGTAGACATCGACCTCTGGGATTAATTTTCCACGCTCTCCCGATCTTCCAGCCCCGCCATTGCCAACGGGGTTTCCAATTGTTCACACCCTCCGCAGCCAGAATCCCGCGGCGGAGATTAGTTGTCAGCGGGACTGGAAGATGCCGCCAGCGGGAATGGCCAGAAAATCCCGTTCAGGATAAAGTTCAAAGCTAGGAGTAGTAATAAATCTAAAATAGTGACGAATAATTCCAATATGGAATTGATGTGAAGCTTCTTTACCCAGAGAATGCGTAGGACGTGGACCTCACTATCGCACGGAACAGTTCGACGGAGGGTGCAGATGCATTTAAGGGAAGGCGATATCAGTACATGGGGAGCTCTTGTGACTCTGCGAATGTTGTCCCTGCCTGTGAGCCAGGACCCCTAGCTCCAAGTATTGCTCCAGGACTTGATGGGCATGGAAAAATTATCCTATTGGAATCTCCTCCTTCTAACACGCCCATGGCAAATGGGAAGATTGGGAGAGGTTCCCAGTCAGCCTTGTTTGATGCAAAGTGGTGCCTGCATTTTAAATCACAATGCACACTTTATAATGGAAACTGCCACTGCAAATTGTCAGTCCCTCCAAGATAGGAACAAAGTAAAAGGAGGGTCATTTCGCCCCTCAAACCTTGTCTGCCATTCAATTAGATCATGGCTGAACTTCTATCTCAACTTCATCCTCCCGCACTATCCCATTCTGATGTCTTCACTGTCTAGAAATCTTCGTGCTCTGACTTGAACATGTTCGGTGACTGAGCCTTCACATCCCTCAGGGGTAGAGAATTCAAAAGATTCACCACCCTCTGAGTGAATGAATCCTAAATGAATACTTTGTGTCAGTGTTCACTCGTGAGAGGGACGGTGTGGGTATAGAACTCAGGGAGAAGGACTGTAAAATTAAAGAGATTAACATAGATAGAGAGGAGGTTCTGAGTGGTCTGCCAGGCTTAAAAGTAGACAAATATCAAGGTCCAGATGAAATGTATCCCAGGATGTTGAGTGAGGCAAGGGAGGAAATAGCAGGGGTGCTGGCAATAATTTTCAATTCCTCTCTGGTCACAGGAGAGGTGCCAGAGGATTGGAGGATAGCCAATGTGGTGCCATTATTCAAGAAGGGAGGAAGGGATAAACCAGGAATCTACAAGCTAGTCAGTTGAACCTCAGTGGTGGGAAAACTATTGGAAGCAATTCTGAGAGACAGAATTAATCTGCATTTGGAGAGGCAGGGATTAATCAAGAACAGTCAGCATGGTTTTGTTTAGGGGAGGTCATGTCTGACCAACTTGATTGAATTTTTCGGAGAGGTGACCAGGTGTGTAGATGATGGAAATGCATTTGATATAGACTACTTTATAATAATTAATCTTTATTGTCACAAGTAGGCTTATATTAACACTGCAGTGACGTTACTTCGAAAAGCTCCTCGTCGCCACATTCCGGCGCCTGTTCGGGTACACAGAGGGCAAATTCAGAATCCAATTCATCCAACAAGCACATCTTTCGGGATTTGTGGGAGGAAACCGGAACACCCGGAGGAAACACATGCAGACACAGGGAGGACGTGCTGCAAGGCGTTTGATAAGGTGAGACGGGTGGCAAAAGTAAGAGCCCATGGGCTCCAAGGATATTTGGCAATTTGGATCCAAAATTGGCTGTGTGACAGGAAGCAGAGGGTGATAGGAGATACTTTTCTGACTGGAGGCCTGTGTCCAGTGGGTTCCCGCAGGGATCAGTGTTGGGGAACTTGCTGTTTGTAGTTTATATACATGATTTAGATATGAATGTAGGAGGGTTGATCAGTAAATTTACAGATGATGTAAATATTGGTGGGTGGTAAATAGTGAGGATGATAACCCTCAATTACAGGAGGATATTGATGGGCTGGTCAGTGGCAAATGGAATTCAATCTGGATAAGTGTGAGGTAAAGTACTTGGGCAGGACTAACAAGGCAAGGGAATACATGATGAACAGGCAGGACCCTGGGAAGCACCGAGGATCAGAGTGATCTTGGTGTGCATTTATATCGGTCCCTTAAGATAGCAGTGCATGTGGATACAGTGGTTAAGAAGGCATATGGTATACTTGTTTTTATTAGCCCAGGCATAGAGTTTAATAGCGATGAGGTTATGCTGGAACTGTATAAAACGTTGGTTAGGCCACAACTGGAATATTGTGTGCAGATCAGGAATCCACATGATAGCAGAGATGTGCTAGCACTGGAAAGGATGTCGAGGAGATTTACCAGGGTGCTGCATGGGCTGGAGAGTTTTAGCTATGAAGAGAGATTATATAGACTGGGATTGTTTTCCTTGGAGCAGAGGAGACTGAATGGGGGGACATGATTGAGATGTATAAAATTATGAGGGGCATAGATAGAGGAGACAGGAACAAACTTTTCCTTTGGTGGAGTGTTCAATGACCAGGGGGCATAGATTTAAGGTAAGGGGCAGGAGGTTCAGAGGGGATGTGAGGAAAAACCTTCTCAACCAGAGGCTGGTGGGAGTCTGGAACTCGCTGCCTGAAAGGGTGGTGGAGGCAAAGATCCTCATCACATTTAAGAAATATTTAGATATGCACTGGTGATCACAAGGCATACAAGGCTATATGAACCAAGTGCTGGGGAGTGAGATTAGAATAGTTAGGTAGTTGTTTTTGACCAACGCAGATACGATGGGCTGAAAGGCCTTTTCTGTGCTGTACGAATCTGTGACTCTATGACAGATCTCTGCGCTTCCACAATAAACACATCAGATCTAAGCTCTGTAGTCCTGCCACATCCAACCGTGAATGGTGGTGGACAATTAAACAGCTAACTTGAGGAGGACGCTCCACAAAGAGCTCCATCCTCAGTGATGGAGGTCCCCAGCATCACAGATGTTAGTCTTCAGCCAATACAATTCACTCCACGTGATATCAAGAAACTGCTGAAGGCACTGGATACAGCAAAAGCTACGAGCCCTGCCAATATCCCAGCAATAGTACTGAAGACTTGTGCTTCAGAACTTGCCACACTCCTCAGCAAGCTGTTCCAGTACAGCTCCAACACTGGCATCTACCCAGCAATGTGGAAAATTGCCCAGTTGTGTCCTGTGCGCAAGAAACAGGACAACTCCAACCCAGCCAATTACCGCCCCATCAGTTTGCTCTCCGTCACCAGCAAAGTGATGGAAAGTGTCATCAATAGTGCTATCAAGCAGCACCTACTCAGCAATAAGCTGCTCACGGACACTCACTTTAGGTTCCGCCAGAGTAACTTACCTGAGGAAGGAGCTGCGCTCCAAAAGCTAGTGATTCCAAACAAACCTGAAGACTTTAACCTGGTGTTGTTACACTTCTTACTGTGCATCTAACTTAGTATGGCATCAAGGAGCCCTAGATAAACTGGAGTCAATGGGAATCAGGGGGGAAATTCTCTGCTGGTTGGAGTCATAGCTGGCACAAAGAAAGATGGTTGTGGTGGTTGGAGGTCAACCATCTCAGCTCCAGGACATCACTGCAGGAGTTCCTCAGGGTAGTGACCTAGGCCCAACCATCTTCAGCTGCTTCATCAATGACCTGCCTTCCATCATATGGTCAGAAATTTGATGTTCACTCAGCACCGCTCACGACTCCTCAGATAATGAAGCAGAAAATGTCCAAATGCAGCAGGACCTGGGCAATATCCAAGCTTGGGCTGACAAGTGGCAAGCTACATTTCATAGAATCATAGAATTTACAGTGCAGAAGGAGGCCATTCGGCCCATCGAGTCTGCACCGTCTCCTGGAAAGAGCACCCTACCCAAGGCCCACACCTCCACCCTATCCCCACAACCCAGTAACCCCACCCAACACTGAGGGCAATTTTAGACACTATAGGCAATTTAGCATGGCCAATCCACCTAACCCGCACATCTTTGGACTGTGGGAGGAAACCGGAGCACCCGGAGGAAACCCACGCACACACGGGGAGATTGTGCAGACTCCGGACAGACAGTGACCCAAGCCGGGAATCGAACCTGGGACCCTGGAGCTGTGAAGCAATTGTGCTATCCACAATGCTACCGTGCTGCTCACAAGTGCCAGGCAATGGCCATCTCCTACAAGAAATGATCTAACCACCGCCCCTTGACATTCAATGGCATTATCAGCGCTGAATCCTCACAATCAACATCCTGGGGGTTACCATTGATCAGAAACTGAACTAGACTAGCCACATTAATACCGTGGCTACCAGGGCAGGTCAGAGACTAGGAATCCTATGGCGAGTAACTCACCCCCTGACCCCCAAAGCCTGTCCACCATCTACAAGGCACAAGTCAGGACTGTAATGGAGTATTCTCCACTTGCCTGGATGAGTGCAGTTCCACCGACACTCGAGAAGCTCGACACCATCCAGGACAAAGCAGCCCACTTGATTGCGCCCCCTTCCCCAACCATTCACTTCCCCCACCACCGGCCAACAGTGGCAACCATATGTACCATCTACATGATTCACTGCAGTAACTCACCAAGGTTCCTTAGACAGCATCTTCCAAACCCACGACCTCCACCATTTGGAAGGACAAGAGGAGCAGATGCCTGGGAACCCCACCATCTGGAGGTTCTGGCAGATGGAATACAATGTTGACAAATGTGAGGTTATCCATTTTGGTAGGAATTACAGCAAAAGGGATTATTATTTAAATGATAAAATATTCAAACATGCTGCTGTGCAGAGAGACCTGGGTGTGCTAGTGCATGAGTCGCAAAATGTTGGTTTCCAGGTGATTAAGAAGGCAAATGGAATTTTGTCCTTCATTGCTAGAGGGATGGAGTTTAAGACTAGGGAGGTTATGCTGCAATTGTATAAGGTGTTAGTGAGGCCACACCTGGAGTATTGTGTTCAGTTTTGGTCTCCTTACTTGAGAAAGGACATACTGGCACTGGAGGGCGTGCAAAGGAGATTCACTAGGTTAATCTCAGAGCTGAAGGGGTTGGATTACGAGGAGAGGGTGAGTCGACTGGGACTGTACTCATTGGAATTTAGAAGGGTGCGGGGGGATCCTTTAGAAACATATAAAATTATGAAGGGAATCGATAGGATAGATGCGGGCAGGTTGTTTCCACTGGCGGGTGAAAGCAGAACTAGGGGGCATAGCCTCAAAATAAGGGGAAGTAGATTTAGGACTGAGTTTAGGAGGAACTTCTTCACCCAAAGGGTTGTGAATCTATGGAATTCCTTGCCCAGTGAAGCAGTAGAGGCTCCTTCATTAAATGTTTTTAAGATAAAGATAGATAGTTTTTTTAAGAATAAAGGGATTAAGGGTTATGGTGTTCGGGCCGGAAAGTGGAGCTGAGTCCACAAAAGATCAGCCATGATCTAATTGAATGGCGGAGCAGGCTCGAGGGGCCAGATGGCCTACTCCTGCTCCTAGTACTTATGTTCTTATGTTCCCCTCCAAGTCACTCACCACCCTGACTTAGAAATATATCGCTGTTCCTTCACTGTCGCTGGGTCAAAATCCTGCAACTCCTTCCCTAACAGCACAGTGGGCGTACCAACACCTCAAGGACTGCAGCGGTTCAAGAAAACAACTCACTACCACCTCCTGAAGGACACCGAGGGGTGGGCAATAAATGCTGGCCTAACCAGCAATGCCCACATCCCGTAAATTAATTTTAAAAAAAGTCAGTGAGGAAATTCCTCCTCATCTCAGTCCTAAATGTCCTACTCCTTTTTCTGAGACTGTGGACGGGATTCTCCGGTCGTGTGCGCCCCGGTGACCGGAGAATCCCGCCCGAGGTCAATGGACTTCTCCATTACTGGAGTCTCGCCCGTGGCATTCTTGTGGCGGGCAAAGCGGAAGAATCTAGCCTGGCGTCTCCTGGTTCTAGACTCACCACCCTGAGGGGAAGCATTCTTTTTGCATCAGCCTTCTTGAGCCCTGTAAGAATATTGTAAGCTTCAAACGAGATCGCCTCTCAGTCCTCTCAACTTGAGAGAATTGTGGTAGGCACCACTGTTTGTATAATACCTGTATTAGAGGTAATACGGTAAGGCTCCTGTACTACAGGTACGCGGGTAGACCCCTGCCTGCTGGCTCCACCCAGCAGGTGGAGTATAAATGTGTGTGCTCACCAAGCTGCTCCCAGAAATGCAGGAGGCTACACATCTCTGCTTAATAAAGCCTCGATTACTCTCTACTTTCGCCTTGTCATAATTGAGTGATGAGCTGCGTCAGTTCCTGCTCAGCAAGGGCATTGCCTCGAGCAGGACGACCAGCTACAACCCCTGGGGAAATGGGCAGGTGGAGAGGGAGAATGGGACGGCCTGGAAAATCGTCCTGCTGGCCTGCGGTCTAAAAATCTCCCGGTCTCCCACGGGCAGGAGGTCTTCCCCGACGCGCTCCACTCCATCCAATCGCTACTCTGCACTGTGACTAATGAAACAACCCATGAAGGTCTCCTTGCCTTCCCAAGGAAGTCCACCTCTGGGGATTCACTCCCAACGTGGCTGGCAGCTCCAGGACCCGTTCTCCTCCGCAAACACGTGCGGCTCCACAAGGCGGACCCGTTGGTCGAAAGGGTACAGCTGCTGCATGCAAATCCGCAGTACGCCGGCGTACCCCGACAGCCGCCAGGACACAGTCTCCCTCAGGGACTTGGCACCAGCTGGATCCCCACCCTTGGCCCCACATCATCCGACAGACCCCCCTCCGATTGCCCTGGCGCCATCCACCCTCCTCCCAGCGCACCTCACTACAGCCCCCGCCCCAGGACAATCCGTCGTCCCACTGGTTCCACCCGGGGATGAAGATGAGGACAACACGCTCCCGGAGTCACAGGCGACCAAGCCAGCGCCTGCATCACCACCGGGACCGAGGTGATCACAGAGGAGGATCAAGGCACCCGACCGGCTAAATTTGTAAATTTTCACTAGACTGTACACTTTAAATTCTCACATACCTGTAAATCGTTTTCCACCCCCCCCCCCCCCCCCCCCCCGCTGGACTCTTTTTTAACAGGTGGTTAATGTGGTAGTCACCACTTTTTGTATAATACTTGCATTAGAGGTAATACGGTAAGGCCCCTGTACTACAGGTACGGGGGTAGATCCCTGCCTGCTGGCTCCGCCCAGTAGGCGGAGTATAAATGTGTGTGCTCTCCGAACTCCAGCCATTTCGGCAGCAGCTGCAGGAGGCTACACATCTCTGCTTAATAAAGCCTCGATTACTCTCTACTCTCGTCTCGTCATAATTGATCGTGCATCAAGGATGTAAGTCCAGTTTCCTCAGCCTCTCCTCACAGGGCATTCCGCCATCCCATGTATCGGTCTGATAAAGGAGGTCACAGCTCAGTGTGACCAATTTAAGTCGCCAATTGCCATTATAAATGTGACATTGGATTGTGTAATGGAGAAAGTGCACACATACATTTTTTTAATATGTTATAGAAAATGCCATCTTAATGATCTTGAGGAATGCAAATATACATGCACACACCCACATGTCTATGACACAGCTAGTCAGGGAACACTATAGGCTAAAATAAATAGATAATGATTTGGTATGAAGGACTTAAACCAATACTTTATTTTTATGAAGTCAGTGATTGAAAGCAAATAGCAAAGGACACCACGAGCTTTTAAAATGTTGGAGTTTGGGGAAAGATAAACTTGGAAATAAATATTAAACGTGGTGACTTCAACACATGGGTTTCAACAATCTGAAGCATGCAGAAAAGATTGAGAGATATGGAAGATTTTGCATTTTAATATCTAAATGCTTAATGTATTCCTGTGGGCCATTATCTTGGCAGAGGCATTTATTACCAATGCAATAGCAGCTCGTTTCAAAACAGCAAAGAAGTGTTATACTCGCCTGAATGTTCTCAAACATATCTAAAGGACTTAATTTGATGCCAGCGCAGCAAGCATCTGGAGAAAGAAGCTTCATTAACGTAACGTCCCGAACTCTTAGCCGGGATCCCGGTAAGCATTGGGCAGTCAACATATTTCTTCAGAAGCACAGCCGGTATTGTCATGGAGGCAAGTGTGGCCATCCATCTACTGCACCACAAACAGCAAATTCATGCATGGGGAAAGAGTCCATACACCATTTTATAAATAAGTGAGCCAAAGGGTGGGGAAGCTCTAATGTTGATAAAAGAAAGAAGGGTAGATTGGAGAATGAGAGGGAAGTAACTGATTATATTAAGACACAAAATGCTGGAAAGAGTGGGTTGGGTGGCACTTGTGCAGAGAGAAACTGAGGCCCCAATGTGCGTGTTGAGCCTAATAGTGGGTGGCACACGTGGACAGTCCAGCGAACGCTATTGCCCAGCTGATTCTTGATAGCAAGGCCTCATTTAGTTAACAATCTCTCCCATCTCCAGACAAATCAATTAACTGGGTGGCAGTTAGAAGTGGGAATTGGTGGCATGGGACCGCAGGCAGGGGGACAATGGTCCCTGGCATTCAATATCAGGAAGGATCTGGAGGAAGTGGTGCAAAGGCAATTGGGGTGAGGGTGTTTTCATCATAATTTCGGGGGATTTTAGGACTGGGGAGGCCCATGATTTCCTTGCAGAGCCTGAGGGGAGCATTTCCATTCCCGACCCACAAAGCACTGTTAACAAAGTAGGAATATGGGAACAGGAGTAGGCCATTCAGCCCATCGAGACGGCTGTCAGTCAATATGATCATGGCTGATCATCCACTTCAGTGCCTTTCTCCACTCCCCCCCAACATCCCCCCCCCCCCACCCCCCCCACCCCCCTCCCCATCCCCATATCATAGATCCTATCCCTCAGTATCTTCTCCAACAATTTGCCTACCACTGACGTCAAGCTCATAGGTCTATAATTCCCTGGATTATCCCTGCTACCCTTCTTAAACAAAGGGACAACATTAGCAATTCTCCAGTCCTCTGGGCCACTTAGGCCACTTGGCCCATCGAGTCTGCTCCGCCATTCAATCATGGCTGATATTTTCTCATCCCCATTCTCCTGCCTTCTCCCCATAACCCCTGATCCCCTTATTAATCAAGAACCTATCTATCTCTGTCTTAAAGGCGTCCACAGCCTTCTGCGGCAAAGAGTTCCACAGATTCACCACCTTCTGGCTGAAAAAATTCCTCCTCATCTCTGTTTTAAAGGACCGTCCCTTTAATCTGAGATGGTGTCCTCTGGTTCTAGTTTTTCCAAAAGTTGAAACATCCTCTCCACATCCACTTGATCCAGGCCTCACAGTATCTTGTACGTTTCAATACGATCCACTCTCATCCTTCTAAACTCCAACAAGTACAGACCCAGAGTCCTCAAACGTTCCTCATACGACAATTTCTTCATTCCGGGGATCATTCTTGTAAACCTTCTCTGGACCCTTTCCAAGGCCGGCACATCCTTCCTTAGACATGGGGCCCAGAACTGCTCACAATGCTCCAAATGGGGTCTGACCAGAGCCTTTTCGAGCCTCAGAAGTACATCCCTGGCATCATCATGGTTCGAATGTTCCGCCTTTGAATGATGTTGCTGTGGGGAAGCAGGTAGATGATGAAGAATCCTTGGAGGAACACCAAAGGTTGCTGTGTAGGAATTGAAAAATTAGTCATTGCAAGTGATACCCTGGCTACAATGCGTTAAAAAAGAATAAAATTGGGTGAGACCAGACACACTCAGCTGCTGGGTGATGGAAAGGCATTGTGGAAGGTGGTGTGGTCGACCATGTCAAAGGACGAAGAATGAGAAGAAAGAGTGGGGTTAATTCTCTCAAGCATTTTCCTCACTGAATGAGCTCATTTCCAGGATCGCACTTCATCTGTTTTGTGACCCGCAAGATAACACTTACTGACAGGTTTTTCAAATCCTTTAAAAGGCAGCAGTACAGTCATTCTTTAGGGGATTGCGTGCAATCTGGGGATAGCTCACCTATAAAAGAGCATTGATGCAATTTTATGGGCTGCAGGGAGTGAGAAAATGGATGAGTCAGAGACACAAAACCACGTGCCTGGTCTGATAGAATTGGAGAGAAGATTGAAAAGTCTGTATGTTCTCAAGGGAATACCAATAGGTTATTCACTTTGAAATTTTATTGACGAATTCAAAGACATGAATGTGAATATGAATTGCTGAAACACAATTTTATGACGCCTGTACTTGAGGCTCTTTCCTACCGGCTCTTGGGTCTGTCGGTGTTTTCATTACCATTTGGTCATTTTAACATAAACCTTGATTGCTAGAGAATATCTTCACTCTCTCTAGTGTGTCCAATTTTGTGGACATGTCTTTTTTTTCTCCACTCCAAGACTTCAGCCACCAGCCACTAGGGCAGCACGGTAGCACAAGTGGATGGCACTGTGGCTCCACAGCGCCAGGGTCCCAGGTTCGATTCCCTGCTGGGTCACTGTCTGTGTGGAGTCTGCACGTTCTCCCCGTGTCTGTGTGGGTTTCCTCCGGGTGCTCCAGTTTCCTCCCACAGTCCAAAGATGTGCAGGTTAGGTGGATTGGTCATGATAAATTGCCTTAGTGTCCAAAATTGCCCTTAGTGTTGGGTGGGGTGACTGGGTTATGGGGATAGGGTGGAGGTGTTGACCTTGGGTAGGGTGCTCTTTCCAAGAGCTGGTGCAGACTCGATGGGCCGAATGGCCTCCTTCTGCATTGTAAATTCTATGATAAAAAGAAGAAAAAGATTTTTGGAAGAAAATAGACTTATCAGTGATAGACAGCATGGTTTTGTGCAGGGAAGGTCATGTCTTACAAACCTAATAGAATTCTTTGAGGAAGTGACAAAGTTAATTGATGAGGGAAGGGCTGTAGTGAAGTCGTATGGGGTTCAGGGTGTACTAGCTAGATGGATAAAGAACTGGCTGAGCAACAGGAGACAGAGAGTAGTGGCGGAAGAGAGTGTCTCAAAATGGAGAAAGGTGACTAGTGGTGTTCCACAGGGATCCGTGCTCGGACCACTGTTGTTTGTGATATACATAAATGATCTGGACGAAGGTATCGGTGGTCTGATTAGCAAGTTTTCAGATGATACTAAGATTGGTGGAGTTGCAGATAGCGAGGAGGACTGTCAGAGAATACAACAAAATATAGATAGATTGGAGAGTTGAGCAGAGAAATGGCAGATGGAGTTCAATCCAGGCAAATGCGAGGTGATGCATTTTGGAAGATCTAATTCAAGAGCGGACTATACGGTCAATGGAAGAGTCCTGGGGAAAATTGATGTACAGAGAGATCTGGGAGTTCAGGTCCATTGTACTCTGAAGGTGGCCACGCAGGTCGATAGACTGGTCAAGAAGGCATACAGCATGCTTGCCTTCATCGGACAGGGTATTGAGTACAAGAGTCGGCAGGTCATGTTACAGTTGTATAGGACTTTGGTTAGGCCACATTTGGAATACTGCATGCACTTCTGGTCGCCACATTACCAGAAGGCTGCTTTAGAGAGGGTGCAGAAGAGGTTCACCAGGATGTTGCCTGGTATGGAGGGTGCTAGCTATGAAGAAAGGTTGAGTAGATTATGATTGTTTTCGTTGGAAAGGCGGAGGTTGAGGGGGGGACCTGATTGAGGTCTACAAAATTATGAGAGGTATGGACAGGGTGGATAGCAACAAGCTTTTTCCAAGAGTGGGGGTGTCAATTACAAGGGGTCACGATTTCAAGGTGAGAGGGGGAAAGTTTAAGGGAAATGTGTGTGGAAAGTTTTTTACGCAGAGGGTGGTGGGTGCCTAGAACGCTTTGCCAGCGGAGGTGGTAGAGGCGGGCACGATAGCATCATTTAAGATGCATCTAGACAGATATATGAATGGGCGGGGAAGAGAGGGAAGTAGATCTTTGGAAAATAGAAGTCAGGTTTCGATAAAGGATCTGGATCGGCGCAGGCTGGGAGGGCCGAAGGGCCCGTTCCTGTGCTGTAATTTTCTTTGTTCTTTGTTCTTTGTTCTAATTCTACTCCTACGTCTTATGGTATTATGGTCTTATGCCCATCCACCCCCACCCCCACCTCTCTTGACCTGTCCACTGTATCTTACACGATCAGACTGCTTATCCGACATTCAGTACTGGATGGGAAGAAATTTCCTTCAATTAAATATTGAAAAGATTGCGTCCATTGTCTTTGGGCCCCACTCCAAACTCTACTCCCCCAGCGGCCAACTCCATCCCTCTCCCCGGCAACAGCTGAGACTAAACTAATCTGTTTCTAATCAAATAATCTTTATTGTCCCAAGTAGGCTTACATTAACACTGCAAAGAAGTTGCTGTGAAAAGCCCCTAGTCGCCACATTCTGGCGCCTGTTCGGGTACACAGAGGGAGAATTCAGAATGTCCAAATTACCTAACAGCACTTGGTGTACTTTTGATCCCGAGATGATCTTCTGACCTCAAATTCATGCCATCATTGGGACTGCCCATTCCCACCTCCGTAACATTGCCCGGAAAATCATCTTGCCACCTGACAATACAATAAAATCAACAATAGAAAAAGCACTGGGGGAAAAATCAGTGGCAGAGATTGGCCGCACACTATTCTTGTGCCTTAACTGCTCACACTCTTCATACATATTTTGCAGGCGTCCCTCGTGTTTAAGTAATGATATTACTGCTAATGTCAAGCCATTGGCCAAATACACTGTATGACAGAGATAACACAGAACTCATTGTAATTTGAACCAGTTAAGCAATTGGCCTAAGGAAAGACAGGGAGCTATTAAAGTAATGCGGATTGGAACAAAAGCAATATTGACACCATAAAGTCTCCTAATTAGAGCTCTGACTGACACAAAATATGCAAACCCTTGCGGAGATGGCCATTTCAGCTGACTCAGCCCATTCGCTACCAAACTGCAGGGAGGAAGGGACTGTCAACTGCTTGCTTTTACAAAGAGACTCAGGGCATCACAGAAACACTTCCCACTCCGAAGAGAACCCGCTCCATTTCAGGTTTCCCCTCGTGTTCACTTCCCACTCCGAAGAGAATTCGCTCCATTTCAGGTTTTCCTTCGTGTTCACTTTCAGTTACATGCCGTCACAGGGTAAGGTCTGTGCGCCTGCAAAGCCAACCAGAGAACCTCATGCAATATCACAGAGTTTGGGCTACCCCTCAGAATATGAACATACAATTTTAAAAAGAGTTTACATTTCAACAGCATTCTTCACAATGTCAGGACATCCCAAAGTGGCTTACAGCAAAGTACCTCCGCGGTTGTTGAAAAGTGGGAAACACGGAAGTCAATTTGTGCACAGCAAGCTCCCACAAACTGCGACGTAATGACCAGATCATCTGTTTATTCCTTTTAACATCTTGGGCAACCAACAGATGATTTCTAAGGCTTTTTCGACAGCCCCTTCCAAACCGGTGACCAATGGGAAGAAAAAGTATAGTAGATGCAGGGGAAAACGGCCACTTGCATTTTTCCTGTCAGGTCAAACATCATCCTAACATGGAAATATATCAGCCGTTCCTCCATTGACATTGGGTGTGGGTGTACCTACACCTCAGGGACTGCAGCGGTTCAAGAAGGCTGCTCACCACCACCTTCTCAAGGGTAATTAGGGATGGGCAATAAATGCTGGCCTGGTCCGTGATGAGTAAAGTGGGTACGCACATCACCTCCTTCATCTAGCAATGCAATGTAACTGTCATAATCTCAGAGATGTTTCCTGGGAGTGATTGGGAAGGTTTTCTAGCACAGCATTTGAGGAGAGTGGTGGTTATATCTGTCATTGATTCGACAGTGCAGATGTTAGGCCTCAACTAGAATATTGTGCACAATTCTGAACAGTACACATTAGGAAGGAGAATAAGGCGTTAGACAGGTTCAAAGGAGACTTTTTTATTAGTCAATGGGACATCGGTATCGTATTGCCCATCCCTAATTGCCCTCAAGAAGGTGGCGGATGAGCTGACTTATTGAACCGCTGCAGTCCTGGAGGTGTCGGTACACCCACAATGCTGTTAGGGAGGCAGTTCCAGGATTTTGAGCCAGCGACAGTGAAGACACGGCCGATATATTTCCAAGTCGGGGTGGTGAGTGGCTCGGAGCAGAAGGCAGTGAGTGGCATTCCAGATTTATTGGAACGGTACCAAAGATCCGAGACTTCAATCATGAAGGAATTAGAGTAACTGAGATTAGAACAGGAAAGATTAAGGGGAGATTTAATAGAGGTGAGCAAAATCATGAATGAATTTGATAGCGTGAACAAGGAGAAAGTGTTTCCACTGCCAGGTGGGTCAATGGCAGAGAACACAAATTTAACACCCAGGATGGGGGGGGGGGGCAGAAAGAAGGACAATCTTTTTCTTCTTTTTATCAGAGAATTTACCGCGCAAAAGGAGGCCAGTCGGCCCATCGAGTCTGCACCGGCTCTTGGAAAGAGCACCCTACACAAGGTCAACACCTCCACCCTATCCCCATAACCCAGTAAACCCACCCAACACGAAGGGCAGTTTTGGACACTAAGGGCAATTTAGCATGGCCAATCCATCTAACCTGCACATCTTTGGACTGTGGGAGGAAACCGGAGCACCCGGAGGAAACCCATGCACACACGGGGAGAATGTGCAGACTCCGCACAGACAGTGACCCAAGCTGGAATCGAACCTGGGACCGTGGAGCTGTGAAGCAATTGTGCTATCCACAAGGCTACCGTGCTGCCCAGCTTTGATCTGAAATTGATCGGCTGGAAGGTTGGTGAAGCAGATTCGACAGCAAATTTCAAAAGGGCTTGCTTTTGTATATTTGAAAAGAAGAAATATACAGGGCTATGTGGAAAGATCAGGGGAGCAAAGCTAATTGGATGGCTCGTTCAAAGAACCAGCAGAGACACAATGGCCTGAATGGTCGCCTTGGGCGCTGCATACTTTTGTGCTATCAAAAGCAATCTGGGCTACGGGCCTCCGTTGGGGGGGAGGGGAGATGGGAGGCCCGAGGTGGGGGAGCTGGGATTAGGCCGCAAAAGGGAGCTGCGCCAGAGAGAGGGTGGGGCCGGTTTGATGGAAAGCGCAAGCTTTTTCCCGTGCTAGGGAAGGAAGGGGCGGGGCCATGGGGAAGGGTGGTGTTGGAGTGGAGCGCCCGCTGATTGACAGAAGGGGGGGGGGGGTGGGGGGGGGGAAACTACCACACTGGGGGGTCGATGGTGTGGCGGGAGTGGCCGGGGTCAGCAGAAGTCAGCTGACTTACGGGAGTGCTATGAGGGGAGTAACGCAGTTATGGGGGGACCTAGCTGCCGGGAGGGGGGGGGGGGGGAGGGAGGAGGGGAGGGAGTGGGGGGTACTGGGTTGCTGCTGCATTGGCCAAAGGGGAGCTGGAGCTCGGAGAGGGAGTCGGGGCGGGGATCTGCCGCTGGGGGGAATGGAGAGTGCAGGAGGCGTGGGCTCGTGGCTGGCCTAGAAAAGGGGATGGCTAATCGGCGGCCGGGGGGGGGGGGGCTGATGCGGCTGATAATTTGGAATGTGAGAGGCCTGAACGGGCCGGTCAAAAGGACCCGTGTGTTCGCGCACTTGAAGGGACTGAAGGCAGATGTGGTTATGCTCCAGGAGACGCATTTGAGGGTGGCAGATCAGGTTAGGCTGAGAAAGGGGTGGGTAGGGCAGGTTTTCCACTCGGGATTGGACGCAAAGAATCGAGGGGTAGCGGTTTTGGTAGGGAAGCGGGTGCCGTTTGAGGCGCTGAACATCATGGCAGACAATGGAGGTAGGTATGTGATGGTGAGTGGTAAGCTGCAGGGGGTGCGGGTAGTATTAGTGAATGTATATGCCCCGAATTGGGACGATGCTGGATTTATGCGGCGCATGTTAGGCTGGATTCCGGACATGGGGGCAGGGAGCTTGATAATGGGCGGGACTTTAACACGGTACTGGATCCAGCATTGGACTGCTCCAGGTCCAGGACGGATAAGAGGCCGGCAGCGGCCAAGGTGCTGAGGGGGTTTATGGACCAGATGGGAGGAGTGGACCCATGGAGGTTTGTCAGGCCGGGGGCCAGGGAATGTTCTTTTTTTTCCCATGTCAATGAAGCCCACTCCCGACAGACTTATTCATTATGAGCAGTGCACTAATCCTGAGGGTGGAGGACACGGTGTACTCGGCCATAGCCATCTCAGACCATGCCCCGCATTGGGTTGAGCTGGAGCTAGGGGAGGAGAGGGACCAGCGCCCGCTGTGGTGCCTGGATGTGGGCTTGTTGGCAGATGAGAAGATGAGCGGGTGTATTGAAAGCTATCTAGAGGCTAACGATAATGGGGAGGTGCAGATCGGGGTGGTCTGGGAGGCGCTGAAGGCGGTGATTAGGGGAGAGCTAATCTCCACTTGGGTCCACAAGGAGAGGAAGGAGAGGAGAGAGAGGGAGAGATTGGTGGGGGAGATTTTAAGGGTGGATAGGAGGTATGCAGAGGTCCCCGAGGAGGGACTACTCCAGGAGCGACAGAGCCTCCAGGCCGAGTTCGACCTATTGACCACCAAGAAGGCAGAGGTGCAGTGGAGGAAAGCGCAAGGGGCAGTGTATGAGTACGGGGAGGCTAGCCAGGAGGCACACCAGCTTCGGAAGCGGGAGGCAGCGAGGGAGATTGGGGCGGTTAGGGATAAAGGGGGGAATGCGGTGGGAATAAATGGGGTATTTAGAGGCTTTTATGAGGGGCTGTATAGGTCTGATACATCGATTTCTGGATCAGCTGAGGTTCCCGAGGGTGGAGGAGGAGCAGGTGGCTGGGCTTGGCTTGGGGCACCGGTAGGGCTGGAGGAGCTGACTAAGGGGCTGGGGAGTATGCAGGCGGGGAAGACACCGGGGCCAGATGGGTTCCGGTAGAATTTTACCGGAAGTACATGGACCTGCTGGGCCCTCTACTAGTGAGGACTTTCAATGAGGCGAGGGAGGGGGGTCCCTACCCCCAACGATGTCCAGGGCGCTGATCTCACTGATCTTGAAGCGGGACAAGGACCCATTACAGTGTGGGTCGTATAGGCCAATCTCGCTCCTCAACGTGGACGCGAAGCTGTTAGCGAAGGTGTTGGCTACCAGAATTGAGGACTGCGTCCCGGGGGTGATTCACGAGGACCAGACGGGTTTTGTGAAGGGAAGGCAGCTGAATACCAATGTGCGGAGGCTACTTAACGTAATCATGATGCCTGCAGTGGAGGGGGATGCGGAGATAGTGGCGGCGATGGACGCGGAGGAGGCCTTCGATAGGGTGGAGTGGGGGTACCTTTGGGAAGTTTCAGGAGGTTTGGGTTCAGGGAGGGGTTCATTAGTTTGGTTAGGCTACTTTATGAAGCCCCGGTTGCAAGTGTGGCAACGAATCAGAGGAGGTCGGTGATGCGCAATCAATTGCACAAAGAAGCAGATTGGATACAACTGTGCCTTTATTCCAGTCAGATGCGTGGCCTCCTGCTGCAGCTGGCGAAATGGCAGGGCACTGGAGGTCATGCATATTTATACAGTTCTTAGTGGGCGGAGCCAACCGGCAGCGGGTACCAGCAAACCTGTAGTGCAGGTCCTACCTTACATCCCCTAATACAGTGGTTCACCACATTCACCGCCTGTTAAAATGAGTCCGGCGGGGGTGGTGTGAAACTATATACAACTAGTGCAATTATGTACAGTGGTAAGAAAAAAAAGAAAAAGTCAATGTTGACGGTCTGGAGTCCGTCAAAGGTTCAGCTGGTCCGGTGCTTTGGTGCTTCGCTGGGAGCGGCGTAACGGTAGCGGCGAAGTCAGTGCTGGCAGTCGTGGAGGTGGCACCGATGGCGGTGGTGGCGGTTCTGATGCTGGCCAGTCATCGGGGAACTCCGGGAGCGTGCCAAAATCCTCTTCATCCTCTTGTGCGGAAAAGGGGGGGGGTCTGGTGGGGTCAATGTTGGTGGCGCATGGGTGGGGGTGTGTGTTGGGGTGGAACCTGACGGTGCCAGGTCCCTGAGTGAGACAGTATCTTGGCGGCCGTTGGGGAACTCAACGTAGGCATATTGATGGTTGGCGTGGAGCAGGTGAATCCTGTCCACCAAGGGGTCCGCCTTGTGGAGTCGGACGTGCCTACGGAGAAGGACCCGTCCTGGAGCTGTGAGCCAAGTTGGGAGCGACACCCTGGATGTGGACTTACTGGGGAAGGTAAAAACACGTTCATGGGGTGTGTTATTGGTGGCGGTGCACAATAGTGACCGGATGGAGTGCAGAGTGTCAAGGAGGACCTCCTGCCAGCGAGAGGCTGGGAGGTTGCTGGACCGTACGGCCAGCTGGACGGCCTTCCAAACCGTCCCATTGTCCCGTTCTACTTGCCCGTTTCCCCGGGGGTTGTAGCTAGTCGTCCTGCTGGAGTCTATACCCCTGCTGAGCAGGAACTGACGCAGCTCATCGCTCATCAATGAGGATCCCCTGTCACGGTGGATGTAGGCGGGGAAACCGAAAAGAGCGAAGATGGTGCTGAGGGCCTTGATGACGGTGGCAGACGTCATCTCGGGGCATGGGATGGCGAAGGGGAAAATGGAGTACTCATCGACCACACTGAGAATGTACGTGTTGCGGTCGGTGGAGGGGAGGGGCCCTTTGAAATCCATGGCGAGGTGTTCAAAAAGGCAGGAAGCCTTCACCAGGTGCACACGGTCTGGCCGGTAGAAGTGCGGCTTGCACTCCGCAAAGACCTGGCAGTCCCTGGTGACTGTCCTTACTTCCTCGACGGAGTAGGGCAGATTGCGAGCTTTGACCAGATAGTACAATCGAGTGACCCCTGGGTGACAAAGGCTGTCGTGTAGGGCCCAGAGTTGGCCCGCTTGTGCGCTGGCACATGTACCTCGGGAGACGGTGTCTGGGGGCTCGTTGAGTTTACCGGGGCGATACAAAATCTCGTAATTATAGATGGAGAGCTTGATTCTCCACTGCAAGATTTTATCATTTTTGATCTTGCCCCGCTGTGTGTTATTGAACATGAAGGGTACTGACCGTTGATCCGTAAGGAGAGTGAATCTCTTACCGGCCAGGTAATGCATCCAATGCCGCACAGCTTCAACGATAGCTTGGGCCTCTTTTTCGACGGATGAGTGTCGAATTTCAGAGGCATGAAGGGTGCGGGAAAAGAATGCCACGGGTCTGCCTGCCTGGTTTAGAATGGCGACAAGGGCGACGTCTGAAGCGTCGCTTTCTACTTGAAAAGGCAGTGACTTGTCCACTGCGCGCATCCAGGCCTTGGCGATGTCCGCTCTGATATGGGCCAAAGCGAGTTGTGCCTCGGCCGCGAGGGGGATTAGAGTGGGCGGGCCTTGTTAGCATAGTTTGGGACCCACTGGGCGTAGTAGGAAAAGAACCCCAGGCAGCGTTTGAGGGCCTTGGGGCAGTGGGAGAGAGGAAGCTCCATGAGGGAGTGCATGCGGTCGGGGTCGGGCCCGAGAAGTCCGTTTTGGACGACATAGCTGAGAATGGCTAACCGGGTCGTGCTGAACACACACTTCTCTTTGTTATAGGTCAGGTTGAGAAGAGTGGCAGTGCGGAGGAATTTATCGAGGTTGGCATCGTGGTCCTGCTGGTCATGGCCGCAGATGGTGACATTATCTAAGTACGGAAATGTGGCCCGCAAACCAAAATGGTCGACCATTCAGTCCATCTCCCTTTGGAAGACCGAGACCCCATTTGTGACACCGAAAGGGACCCTAAGGAAGTGATAGAGGCGACCGTCCACCTCGAAGGCCTTGTATGGCTGGTCCAACTTCCGGATGGGGAGCTGGTGGTAGGCGGATTTCAGGTCAATTGTTGAGAAGACCCGGTACTGCGTAATCTGATTGACCATATCAGATATGCGTGGGAGGGGGTGCGCGTCGAGGTGCGTGTACCGATTGATGGTCTGGCTGTAGTCCACAACTATCCTGTGTTTCTCCCCAGTTTTAACCACTACCACTTGAGCTCTCCAGGGGTTGTTGCTGGCCTCGATAATATCCTCCTTAAGCAGCCGCTGGACTTCGGACCTGATGAAGGTCTTGTCCTGGGTGCTGTACCGTCTGCTCCTGCTGGCAACGGGCTTGCAATCCGCAGTTAGATTGGCAAAAAGGGAGGGGGTGTTGACCTTGAGGGTCGCGAGGCCGCAAACGGTAAGGGGGGGTAAGGGCCTGCCGAATTTGAGGTTAGGCTCTGGAGGTTGCACTGGAAGTCCAGGCCCAACAGGAGTGCAGCGCAGAGATTAGGAAGGACAAACAGGCGGAAGTTACTAAATTCTACGCTCTGGACAGTGAGGGTGACTGTACAGAAGCCTCGGATCGGGACGGAGTGGGATCTGGAGGATAGGGAGATCCTTTGATTGGCAGGATGGACTGTGAGGGCGCAGCGCCTTACCATATCTGGGTGTACGAAGCTTTCGGTGCTCCCGGAGTCCAGCAGGCATGAGGACGCGTGGCCGTTGATTTACACCGTCGTCGACGCGGTGGCCAGGTTGTGCGGGCGAGATTGGTCCAGCGTCATTGAAGCGAGCTGCGGGTAGCCGTCGGATGCTTTGGGTGGCGAGCATGTGCGGTTCCGATCTCGGGATGTCCGGAGATCCTGTGGGGGACAAGATGGCGGCTCCCATGCTGCGCACATTGCGGGGTCGGGACAAGATGGTGGCGCCCATGGGGCGCACGTGGCTGAAGGGGAACAAGACGATGGCATTGGTCACACATGGCCCCGGGCGGAGAAGATGGCGGCTCCCATTGTGTGTCTGGCGTGGGGGATGGGGCGCTAGCGAGCGCGATCGCAGCGACTGTGCGGGCCTGGCAGTTTTGGCGGAGGTGCTTCTGCTGACTGCAGAAGTAGCAGCGGGGACCCCCGGGGTGTGCGGATCGGTATGCGGCGCAGGCGTATTGGGAAGGCAGGGCCCCAGCTGAGGAGGTCATCGGCGGGGTCCAGGAGGGGTAGGAAGGGGTAGAAGGATGGGCAGCGTGGGGGGAAGGGTATGATTGCACATTACGAGATGCGACCGTCATGGAGAGCGCCAAGGTTTTCGTCTCCTCCAGTTCGAGCGTGGTCCCTTCCAGTAATCGTTCTCGGATGCGGTCCGACGCAATCCCCGTCACAAAAGCATCGCGCATGAGGAGGTTCGCGTGTTCGGTGGCCGTAACGGCCTGGCAGTCACAGTTCCGGACGAGTGGAATCAGGGCCTGCCAGAAGTCTTCGATGGACTCACCAGGTAGTTGCGAGCAGGTGGCGAGTACATACCTGGTGATGAGTGTGTTTGCCTTCTGCGCATAGTGTTCCTAAAGGAGTTCCATTGCTTTTGCGTAATTCGTGGCGTCTTGGATCAACGGGAACACGCTGGAGCTCAGTCTGGAGTACAGGACGTTTATCTTCTGAGCCTCCGTTGGCTCTCAGTCCGCAGCGTTGATGTAGGCCTCAAAACATGCTATCCAGTGAGTAAAGTCTTTTCAGGTGTCGGGTGAGTGCGGATCCAGCTGCAGGCAATCGGGCTTAATTCTGATATCCATTCTGTGGAAAAATCTGACTGGAATAAATTGATGCGCAATCAATTGCACAAAAATGCAGATTGGGTACAACTGTGGCGGACCCAGCGGGGCGGATGCCGGAGGTGATGCGGATCCTCAGGGAGTTTGGGGACTCTTCTGGGTATAAGCTCAGCGTGGGGAAGAGTGAGCTCTTCGTCATACACCCAGGGGACCAGGGAAGGGGGATAGACGAGCTTCCATTGAAGAGGGCGGAAAGCAGTTTTCGGTACCTGAGATCCAAGTGGCTAGGAGCTGGGGGGCCCTACACAAGTTCAACTTGACGCGACTGGTGGAGCAGATGGAGGAGGAGTTTAAAAGGTGGGATATGTTGCCACTGTCGTTGGTGGGTAGGGTGCAGTTGGTGAAAATAACGGTGCTCCCGAGGTTCCTTTTTGTATTCCAGTGCTTCCCCATCCTGATCCCTAAGGCCTTTTTAAAGCGGGTCAGCAGGAGCATCATGGGATTCGTGTGGGCGAAAAAGACCCCGAGGGTGAGAAGGGTGTTTCTGGAACGGAGTGGGGACAGAGGAGGATTAGCGTTGCCTAATCTGTGTGGGTATTACTGGGTTGCCAATGTTGCGATGATACGCAAGTGGGTAATGGAGGGGGAGGGAGCGGCGTGGAAGAGGCTGGAGATGGCGTCCTGTGTGGGCACGAGCATGAGAGCGCAGGTGACAGCGCCGCTGCCGCCGACAAAGTACACCACGAGTCCGGTGGTGGCGGCGACTCTGAAAGTTTGGGGGCAGTGGAGATGCCACAGGGGTGAGGTAGAGGCTTCAGTTTGGTCCCCGATCCAAGAAAACCATTGGTTCGTCCCGGGGAAAATGGATGGAGGGTTCCTGAACTGGCACAGGGCAGGAATTAGAAGGATGGGGGACCTGTTTACAGATGGGACGTTTGCGAGCCTTGGGCACTGGAGGAAAAATTCCGGCTTCCCCTCGGAAATGCGTTCAGGTACATGCAGGTAAGGGCGTTTGTAAGACGGCAGGTGAGAGAGATCCCGCTGCTTCCAGCACGTAGAATCCAGGATAGGGTGCTCTCGGGGGTGTGGGTTGGAGAAGGCAAGGTCTCAGCGATCTACCAGGAGATGCAGGAGGAGGAGACCCCGAAGGAGGAGCTAAAGGGTAAATGGGAAGAGGAGCTTGGGGAAGAGATAGACGGGGGTACGTGGGCGGACGCCCTGGGTAGGGTTAATTCTTCCTCCTCTTGCGCCAGGCTTAAATACAATTTAAGGTTCTTCACAGAGTGCATATGACAGGGGCGAGGCTGATCAGGTTCTTTGGGGTGGAAGACAGATGTGTGAGGTGCTCGGAGAGCCCAGCAAATCACGGCCATATGATCTGGGCGTGCCCGGCGCTGGATGGGTTCTGGAGGGGCGTTGCGAGGACGGTGTCTAAGGTGGTGAACACCCGGGTTAAGCCGAGCTGGGGGTTAGCACTATTTGGGGTATTGGACGAGCCGGGAGTGCAGGAGGTGAAAGAGGCCGGTATTCTGGCCTTTGTGTCCCTGGTAGCCCGGCGGAGTATTCTGCTACGGTGGAACGATGCGAGGCCCCCAAGCGTGGAATCCTGGATCAGCAACATGGCAGGATTCATTAAATTGGAGACGGTAAAATTTGCCTTGTGAGAGTCTGTGCAAGGGTTCTTCAGGGGGTTTGTATATTAGGGGAATTTGAGATGTAGTTGTAAGATGTTTATTTATGTGTTCTTTGTTTTCCTTTTTTCTGTAAGGGGGGAGTTTTGTTGAAAATATGTAAAAATTTGAATAAAATTTTTTTTTTTAAATCAAAAAACAATCTGGGCTAATGGAATTTTAAAATGAGCTACTGGTCCCTTGAGCAATGCCTTACTGGCCTGATTCATACCACAAACTGCAGGCAGCGTTTCATTTCCTTTCATTGTGACTCCTCCGAGAAGAGAAATTCTTGGGCAAGGAAATGCTTGTTCACATTAATCACTGAAGAAATGTGGGGAAAATAAACTGTTAATACTGAAAACCAGCAAGAGAAACAGAAAGTGCTTGAAAAGAAGGTCATCAACCAGAAAGGAATAAAAAAGGCTGACCATTCGGCATGTAAGGTCGTTCTTCCTGAGGAAGGAGCAGTGCTCCGAAAGCTAGTGTTTGAAACAAACCTGTTGGACTTTAACCTGGTGTTGTAAGACTTCGTACTGTTCTTCTTGAGGGCTGCGAAGACACCGATGATTTGCCGCAAATTTATATTATACTCCGTGACGCTGTGTTTTTTTCCCCACAAATTAGCGTTGTCAAATCCATTCAATGACGAGGCGAAATGTCATATTCCGAGTTTTGTAGGATTAATTAAAAGTATTAGCGCTGTGCTGTTGGTAGATGCAAAGTTACCACCTGGACTGCGGTGGTTCAAGAAGACAGCTCGCTACCACCTTAAGGGCTGCAAATACTGGGCACGATTCAACCGTAATGTCTGGTTTTGGGCGCGTTTAGCAGGGCGTTTCTCGGGCAGCTGCAGCACTGAGAAACCCCCTGGTATTCGCCGGCACTTTGCCGGTTTTCTCTGGCCTTGAGGGGTTTCTCGGCCGCACTTAAAGAGACTTCCTACTGGCGAGCCCAACACGAAAGGCTGCTTTTCGGATCGGGGTGCCATTTTGTCTGACAATCCCGGTCTTCCTCCCCGCCTGCACTTTCAGCCTCCACCTGGTTTTGACTTCCCCCCCCCCTCCAACCTCAGGAAGGCCCTCGGGAACACCCTCTAATCCTCCGTACACCTTGTAAATTTCCCCGGGCTCAATCGCTAGCAGCGCTAACCTGGCATCAAGGTACCCGGGTACCTTGGTACTACCAACCTGGCACAATGTTCAGCACCATTCGCGACTCCTCAGATAATGAAGCAGTCAATGTCCAATTGCAGCAAGACCTGGACAATATCCAGGCTTGGGCTGACAAGTGGCAAGTTCCATTTGTGCCACACAAGTGCCCGGCAATCACTATCTCCTATACAAGAGAGGATATAACCATTGCCTCTTGACATTCAATGGCATTACCATCATTGAATTCCTTACAATCAATATCCTGGGGGTTATCATTGATCAGAAACTGAACTGGACTAGCCATATTAATACTGTGGCTACCAGGGCAGGTCAAAGGCTAGGAATTCTCTGGCAAGTAACTCACCTCCTGACCGCCCCCCCCCCCCCCAACCAAAGCCTGTCCACCATCTACAAGGCACAAGTCAGGAGTGTAATTGAATACTGTCCACTTACCTGGATAATAATAATAATCATTTATTGTCACAAGTAGGCTTCAATGAAGTTACTGTGAAAAGCCCCTAGTCGCCACATTCCGGCACCTGTTCGGGGAGGCCAGTACGGGAATTGAACCCGTGCTGCTGGCACTGTTCTGCATTACAAGCCAGCTGTTTACCCCACTGTGCTAAACCATTCCCAGTGCAGCTCCAACAACACTCAAGAACTTGACACCATCCAGGATCAAGCAGAATGCTTGATTGCTCCCCGTTCCACAAACATTCAATCCCTCCACCACCAATGCACAGTAGCAGCTGTGTGCACCACCTATAAGATGCACTGGAGTAACTCACCAAAGTTCCTTCGACCGCTGATGCGCTAAGCGTCAAGAACCACAAAGGCATGTGAGACTTTAACTCAGGCTTTAATATACTACAAGGGAGGCTTACCCGACACAGACGACCCCAGAAAGAATGGGGGCTGTCCCAGAAGAGGTTCTTATACTGACTCCCGGGGGAGTGGCTAAGGCGGAGCTCTCCGTGGCCAGGTCGGGTTACCTACCAGTGACCGAACCTCTGCAGAGTTACAGTACAATACACAGTATTACAGGGCCACGTTACGCACAACTATTATATACTATGTACAATGGTAGGGAGGTACAGTGGTGTATCACCACATTCACCCCTTGTTTAGAAGGAAGTCCGGTGTGAAAATTCGGAGCAGTGAACAGAGTCCATCAGGAGGTTCCGTGTCGTCAAAGGTCGAGACGAACGATGGGTTTGGTCGATCTCTTTGAACGTCGGAGCTGCGGCGCTGAGGTAGTGTCCGGTGGTATCTGTGCGGTCGGTGGTGCTGGTTCGCGAGGCGGCATGACTTCCCCCACCGCTTCGGCTGGCTCGAGGCGAAACTGCGGGATGACAGCGGCTGGCATGGAGTAGTAACAGGCCGAGGGATTGACGGGAGCAGAGAGGGAGTGGGGTGGAGGTTGCGGGGCGAGGGCGGCAGGGGCCCCAGAGGGGGCCAGGTCCTTGATGGAGACGGTCTCCTCACGCCCGTCGGGGTACGCTATGTACGCGTACTGTGGGTTGGCGTGGAGGAGACGGACTCTCTCCACCAGTGGCTCCGCCTTAGAGGTCCGCACGTGCTTGCGGAGCAGGACGTCTCCCGGGGACAGGAGCCAGGATGGAAGCGATGTCACGGATGCCGATCTCCTGGAGAAGAGAAACATCCGCTCATGAGGGGTAGCATTCGTTGCAGTACACAAAAGAGACCAGATGGAGTGGAGTGCGGACGGGAGGGCCTCCTGCCAACGGGAGACTGGTAGGCCTTTGGACTTGAGGGCTAGCAGCACGGCCTTCCAAACAGTCGCGTTCTCCCTCTCCACCTGTCCGTTCCCCCGGGGGTTGTAGCTGGTCGTCCTGCTCGAGGCAACGCCCCTGGCGAGCAGGTACCGACGCAGCTCCTCGCTCATGAAGGAGGAGCCCCGGTCACTGTGAACGTAATTGGGATAACCGAACAGCATGAAGAGGTCGTGCAACGCTTTGATGACGGTGGCGGAGGTCGTGTCGGGGCAGGGAATGGCGAAGGGGAACCGCGAGTACTCGTCGATGACGTTGAGGAAGTACGTGTTGCGGTTGTGGGTGGGGAGGGGCCCTTTGAAGTCGATGCTGAGACGTTCAAAGGGGCGGGTGGCCTTGATTAGGTGCGCCTTGTCTGGCTTGTAGAATTGCGGCTTGCACTCCGCACAGACTTGGCAGTCCCTAGTCATGGCCTTGACCTCCTCGACTGAGAAGGGTAGGTTGTGGCCCTTGATGTAGTGGTAGAGCCACCTGACGCCCGGGTGACAGAGGTCATTATGTAGTGCCCGCAGCCGGTCATCCTGTGCGTTGGCACAAGTACTACGGGACAGGGCATCAGGAGGATCATTGAGCTTACCTGGCCGGTATAAGATAGTATAATTGTAGGTGGAGAGTTCGATCCTCCACCGTAATATCTTATCATTTTTGATTTTACCTCGTTGTTTGTTGTCGAACATGAACGCAACTGATCGTTGGTCAGTAACGAGGGTAAATGGTTTTCCGGCCAGGTAGTGCCTCCAGTGCCGGACGGCTTCCACTATGGCTTGTGCCTCCTTCTCAACAGAGGAGTGGCTGATCTCGGGGCCTTGGAGTGTGCGGGAAAAGAAGGCGATGGGCCTGCCTGCCTGGTTGAGGGTGGCACCCAGGGCAAAGTCGGAGGCATCGCTCTCAACTTGGAATGGTGCAGACTCGTCTACCGCATGCATGGCGGCTCTGGCGATAGTAGTTTTTAGGAGGTGGAAGGCCTGGCAGGCCTCGGGCTGGAGGGGGAATGAGGGGGAACGGAGGAGGGGTCGGGCCTTGTCAGCGTACTCGGGCACCCACTGGGCATAGTAGGCAAAGAGTCCGAGGCATCGCCTCAGTTCTTTGGGGCAGGTGGGAATGGGGAGTTCGAGAAGGGGGCGCAGACGGTCGGGATCGGGGCCGAGGACACCGTTCTCCACCACGTAGCCGAGTATGGCGAGGCGGGTGGTGCCGAAAACACATTTTGCCTCGTTGTACGTGAGGTTGAGGCGTTTGGCAGTTTGGAGGAATTTCGTGAGGTTGACGTCATGGTCCTGCTGGTTGTGGCCGCAGATGGTGACGTTGTCCAGATACGGGAAGGTAGCCCGCAGTCTGTTCTGGTCCACCATTTGGTCCATCTGCCGTTGGAAGACCGAGACTCCATTGGTGACGCCAAAGGGTACCCTAAGGAAGTGGTAGAGGCGGCCGTCCGCCTCGAAGGCCGTGAAGTTACGGTCCTCCGGGCGGATAGGGAGCTGGTGGTAGGCGGATTTCAAGTCTATGGTGGAGAACACCCGGTACTGTGCAATCTGGTTGACCATGTCAGATATGCGGGGGAGGGGATACGCATCAAGCAGCGTGTACCGGTTGATGGTCTGACTGTAGTCAATGACCATGCGGTGTTTCTCACCAGACTTGACTACCACCACTTGGGCTCGCCAGGGGCTGGTGCTGGGAGCAATGATATTTTCCGAGAGAAGGCGCTTAATCTCCGCTCGAATGAATTGGCGGTCCCCGAAACTGTAACGCTGACTTTTAGTAGCCACGGGCTTGCAGTCGGGGGTGAGATTAGCAAACAGTGAAGGGGGGGGGGATCCTGAGCGTGGAGAGACTACAGGTGGGATCCGGGGAGGAATCAGGGAAGAACTGGGGGTTGGAGACCGAGAGGGGGGGGAGGGGGCCGTTAAAATGCAAGGTGAGGCTGCGCAGGTGGCATTGGAAGTCCAGGCCGAGGAGCGTGGGGGCGCAGAGGTGAGGGAGGACCATGAATTTGAAATCCTGGAACACCACGCCGTTCACTGAGAGGGTGACGACGCAGTAGCCCGAAACCTCGGCCGACTGGGAGTTGGAGGCCATGAAAATATGCCTGCGCGTGGGTAGTACGTTGAGGGAGCAGTGGCGCACGGTGTCCGGGTGGAGGAAGCTCTCCGTGCTGCCGCTGTCGAAGAGGCAGGTAACAGTGAAACAGTTTACCTGAACCTCCATGGTGGATCTGGCGAGCTGATGCGGTCGGTCCTGGTCGAGGACGATGGATGCGATGGTGGAGCTGTTGGAGAAGGGTTCCGGATCCGAGGAGCGGCCTGTGGGAGAAGGTGGCAGCGCCCAGGCGTCGTAGGCTGCTGCTGGAGGCCAGGTTGCTGTTGGTGGCTGCATCTCCTTTGTTTGCAGCATTTCGGTCCAGTGCGCAGGACCGGAAGTGACGATCGGCGGTGGACCGGAAGTGGCGCAATTCGGTGGCGGGGCGGACCCGGAAGCGACGGTCGGCGACGGACCGGAAGTGACGATCGGCAACGGACCGGAAGTGACGATCGGCGAACCGGAAGTGCCGATCGGCGAACCGGAAGTGACGATCGGCGAACCGGGAGTGAAGTGAGCCGGGCCGGGGATGATCAAAGATGGCGGCGCCCTTGCGTCGCACATGTTGAACAGCGAGCCGGGAACGGAGGACGGCGGCACCCCGGAGTAGCAGACCGCGGCGTTGGACCCCGAGGCAGCAGTGGAGCGGCAGACGTTTGCAAAGTGGCCTTTCTTGCCACAGGCTGAACAGGTAGCATCTCTAGCAGGGCAGCGTTTCCTGGGGTGTTTTGCCTGGCCACAAAAATAACACTGGGGCCCAGGCATTTTTACTGCTGGAGTGGCTGGGTGGGCCCTGACTTGCAGTGGTTGTTGCTGGGAGGTAGCGGCCACGTAGGGAGCGTGGACAGGAGCAAAGGAAGTTTGTGCAGGCGTGTAGGACGCATTATTGTCGTAGGCTGCCTGTTGGGCCTCTGCCATAGTGACTGCCGTGTCCAGAGTCAGGGTAGTTTGTGTCAGAAGGAGTTGGCGAATCGGGACGGAAGCAATGCCAGCTACAAAGGCATCAAGCGCCAGGGCCTCAGTGTTCTGCTCAGCGGAGACTGCTGGCGCGTTGCAGGTGAGCGCGAGGGCACGGAGGTCCCGAACAAACACGGATAGGGGTTCACCCGGCTGCTGGTGCCGGGAGGCGAGGCGGTGGCGGGCGTAAATAGAATTAACAGTTCGTGCATACCGGCTTTTGAGCTTCACGATGGCATCGGCGTAGGTCGTTGTTCCCGTGATGAGGTCGAAAAGCCCGTAGTCGAGCCGTGAGCACAGGAGGTTGAGTCGGTCAGCGTCCGTTTTGGCGAAGGCGGAGGATGCTTCCAGGTAGGCCTCGAAACACCGGAGCCAGCAGTTGAAAAGGTGATCTGCGCGTGGAGCGTGGGGGTCGAGCGAGAGCTTGTCGGGTTTCAGAGCAGCCTCCATTATAACTGTAGTATATTAAATTGATGCGCTAAGCGTCAAGAACCACAAAGACATGTGAGACTTTAACTCGGGCTTTAATATACTACAAGGGAGGCTTACCCGACACAGACGACACCAGAAAGAATGGGGGCTGTCCCAGAAGAGGTTCTTATACTGACTCCCGGGGGAGTGGCTAAGGCGGAGCTCTCCGTGGCCAGGTCGGGTTACCTACCAGTGACCGAACCTCTGCAGAGTTACAGTACAATACACAGTATTACAGGGCCACGTTACGCACAACTATTATATACTATGTACAATGGTAGGGAGGTACAGTGGTGTATCACCACAACCGCACCTTCCAAACCACGACCACTACCATCTAGAAGGACAAGAGCAGCAGATACCTGGGAACCCCACCACCTGGAGATTCCCCTCCAAGTCACTCACCATACTGACTTGGAAACATATCGCCGTTCCTTCGCTGTTGCTGGGTCAACATCTTGGAACTCCCTATCAGCACTGTGGGTGTACCAACTCCTCAGGAACTGCAACGGTTCAAGAAGGCAGCTAACAACACCTTCTAAAGGGCAATTAGGGATGGGCAATAAATGCTGGCCTAACCAGCGATGCCCACATCCCTAAATGAACAAAAGAAAAAACCCTCAAGTGGTACATGACTTTCTGATGTTGGATCGAGTGTTTGACAGCCTGTCTGGAGAAAAGGGTTGGAGAGATTGAGCTGGGTGTCATCAGCAATTCATTCAAGGTATAGAGATTGTAAAAGGCCAAGGATAGATCCTTAAAAGGGTTCATTAGTTAAGGCACGAAACATGCATGTGAAGTAATAAACCAACAACAGTGTAATTTAAACCTGCATTATACAGAAACGATCTGTACGTATGGTGTTAGATGTCAGCACCAATTTACAACACAGCAAACTATTAGAAAATGTGTTGTGCTATGACCAGACAATCCGTTTTTACTGATGTTAGCTTCGGGGTAAGTATTTTCCAGGACAGCAGGAAGAATTTCCCTGCACTCCCTCAAAATCACGCTGTGGGATCTCTTACATCCAACCGAGAGGGCAGTTGGGGCCTCAATTTAGTGACTCATTCGAAAGCCAGCGTCGGTGACCAGACAACACTCACTCAGCTCTGGAGAGGCAGCTTAGACTTTTGTGTTTAAGTCTCTGAATTGGGGCTTAATTAACCTTATTAATCAGAGGCTAAAGTGCTCCCCGCTGAATCCCGACTGACACTAAATAAGATTAAGGCTACCTCACAAAAAAAACCTGTATTTCCTCTGCTTGCAAATTAAAAGGGAGACAACTGGTGATTTATGTAGCTGAAGTCAAAAGTCAGTATTGCAATTGAAGGATGAAGATTTGCTGAGCAACTTGAGAATTGCTGTGAGGAAATAACGTTCAATTTAAGAGAAGTGATCCTTGGAGAATTATCCTACATTTCTCTCGCTCCTCAACAGCATTGTGGTTGTCCCGACACGAGATGGACTGCAGCGGTTCAAGAAAGCAGGCAAGACGGAGAGGTTCTCATTCGGGATGGGCAATAAATGCTGGCCGAGCCTGCCACACCTACATAGCACTCTTGCATTCTTTTGGTTAATCGCGTAACATTGGACTTGGGAACAATTTCTGAATTTGTAACAGGCACTAAATTGAGGTGCATAGGTAATATTGAGGAAAACTGTTGAAAGGTACAAGAGGGCATTAATAAACTGAAGAATGGAGGTGTAATTGGAAACCTGATTTCAATATTATTAAGTGTGAGATGGTGCACATTGGTAAGAGGAATAAGATGGCTTCATACTGCATGGATAGTAAGAGTCTAAATGTAATAAGGACACAGAGGGATGACGGGATAAGAAACCAATAAAAGTAGTGACACAAATAAATCAGGCTACTAAAAGCCAACCAAATGCTGATGTTCATAGAACATAGAACATGACAGCGCAGTGCAGGCCCTTTGGCCCTCGATGTTGAGCCGACCTGTGAAACCACTCAAAAGCCCATCTGCACTATTCCCTTATCGTCCATATGTCTAACCAATGACCATTTGAATGTCCTTAGTGTTGGTGAGTCCACTACTGTTGCAGACAGGGCATTCCACACCCTTAGTACTCTCTGAGTAAAGAACCTACCTCTGACATCTGTCTTATATCTATCTCCCCTCAATTTAAAGCTATGTTTCCTAGTGCTAGACATTACCATCCGAGGAAAAAGGCTCTCACTGTCCACCCTATCCAATCCACTGATCATCTTGTATGCCTCAATTAAGTCACCTCTTAATCTTCTTCTCTCTAACAGAAACAGCCTCAAGTCCCTCAGCCTTTCCTCATAAGATCTTCCCTCCATGCCAGGCAACATTCTGGCAAATCTCCTCTGCACCCTTTCCAATGCTTCCACATTCTTCCTATAATGCGGCGACCAGAATTGCACGCAATACTCCAAATGCGGCAGCACCAGAGTTTTGAACAGCTGTAACATGACCACATGGCTCCGAAACTCAATCCCTCTCCCAATAAAAGCTAACACACCGTACGCCTTCTTAACAACCCTCTCAACCTGGGTGGCAACTTTCAGGGATCTATGTACATGGACACCGAGATCTCTCTGCTCATCCACACTGCCAAGAAGCTTACCATTAGCCCAGTACTCTGTCTTCCTGTTATTCCTTCCAAAATGAATCACCTCACACTTTTCTGCACTAAACTCCATTTGCCACCTCTCAGTCCAGCGCTGCAGCTTATCTATGTCCCTCCGTAACTTATAACATCCTTCCGCACTGTCCACAACTCCACCGACTTTAGTGTCATCTGCAAATCTACTCACCCCTCCTTCTACGCCCTCCTCCAGGTCATTTATAAAAATGACAAACAGCAGTGGCCCCAAAACAGATCCTTGTGGTACACCACTAGTAACTGGACTCCAGTCTTAACACTTCCCATCAACCACCACCCTTTGTCTTCTTCCAGCTAGCCAATTTCTGATCTAAACTGCTAAATCTCCCTGAATCCCATGCCTCCGTATTTTCTGCAGTAGCCTACCATGGGGAACCTTATCAAATGCTTTACTGAAATCCATATACACCACATCAACTGCTTTACCATCATCCACCTGTTTGGTCACCTTCTCAAAGAATTCAATAAGGTTTGTGAGGCACAACCTACCGTTCACAAAACCGTGTTGACTATCTCTAATCAAATTATTCCTTTCCAGATGATTATACACCCTATCTCTTATAAACCTTTCCATGATTTTGCCCACAACAGAAGTAAGGCTCACTGGTCTATACTTACCGGAGTTGTCTCTACTCCCCTTCTTGAACAAGGGGACAATATTTGCTATTCTCCAGTCTTCTGGCACTATTCCTGTTGACAAAGATGACTTAAAGATCAAAGTCAAAGGCTCAGCAAACTCTTCTCTAGCTTCCCGAGAATCCTAGGATAAATCCCATCCGGCCCAGGGGACTTATCTATTTTCGCACTTTCTAGAATTGCTAACACCTCCTCCTTATGAACCTCAAGCCCTTCTAGTCTAGTAGCCTGAATCTCAGTATTCTCCTCGACAACATTGTCTTTTTCCTGTGTGAATACTGACGAAAAATATTCATTTAGCACCTATCCTATCTCCTCGGACTCCAAGCACAACTTCCCACGACTGTCCTTGACTGGCCCTACTCTTACCCTCGTCATTCTTTTATTCCTGACGTATCGATAGAAAGCTTTAGGGTTATACTTGATCCTACCTGCCAAAGACTTCTCATGTCCCCTCCTGGCTCTTCTTAGCTCTCTCTTTAGGTCCTTCCTAGCTAACTTGTAACTCTTGAGCGCCCTAACAGAACCTTCATGTCTCATCTTTACATAAGCCTCCTTCTTGCTCTTGACAAGTGTTTCGACTGCTTTAGTAAACCACGGATCCCTTGCTCGACCACTTCCTCCCTGCCTGACAGGTACATACTTATCAAGGACACGCAGTAGCTGTTCCTTGAACAAGCTCCACATTTCCATTGTGCCCAACCCCTGCAGTTTTCCTCTCCATCCGATGCATCCTAAGCCTTGCCTCATTGCATCATAATTGCCTTTCCCTCAGATATAACTCTTGCCCTGCAGTATATACCTAGCCCATTCCATCACTAAAGTAAACGTAATCGAATTGTGGTCACTATCACCAAAGTGCTCACCTACCTCCAAATCTAACACCTGTCCTGGTTCATTACCCAGTACCAAATCCAATATGGCCTCGCCTCTCGTTGGCGATCTACATACTGTGTCAGGAACCCCTCCTGGACACATTGGACAAAAATGGATCCATCTAAAGTACTCGAACTATAGCGTTTCCAGTCAATATTTGGAAAGTTAAAGTCCCCCATAACAACTACACTTGCTTTCGCTCCTGTCCAGAATAATCTTTCCTTTCCTCTAAATCTCTGGAACTTTTCGGAGGCCTATAGAAAACCCCTAACAGGTGACCTCTCCTTTCCTGTTTCTAACCTCAGCCCATACTACCTCAGTAGACGAGTCCTCATCAAACGTCCTTTCTGCCACCGTAATACTGTACTTGACTAACAATGCCACCCCTCCCCCGATTTTACCACCTTCCCTGAGCTTACTGAAATATCTAAACCCCGGCACCTGCAACAACCATTCCTGTTGTCTCCGAAATGGCCACAACATCGATGTCCCAGGTACCAACCTGGTGCCGCAAGTTCACCCACCTTATTCCGCATGCTCCTGGCATTGAAGAAGACACACTTTAAACCACCTTCCTGCCTGCCGGTACACTCCTGCAACTTTGAAACCTTACTCATGACCTCACTACTCTCAACCTCCTGCACACTGGAGCTACAATTCAGATTCCCAAGCCCCTGCTGAACTAGTTTAAACCCTCCCGAAGAGTATTAGCAAATTTCCCCCCCAGGATATTGGTACCCCTCTGGTCCAGGTGTAGACCATCCCGTTTGTAGAGGTCCCACCGACCCCAGAATGAGCCCCAAGTATCCAGAAATCTGAAACCCTCCCTCCTGCACCATCCCTGCAGCCACATGTTCAACTCCTCTCCCTCCCTATTCCTCGTGTCGCTATCACGTGGCACAGGTAACAACCCAGAGATAATAACTATGTTTGTCCTAGATCTACGTTTCCACCCTAGCTCCCTGAATTCCTGCCTTACATCACTATCCCTTTTCCTACCTATGTCGTTGGTACCTATGTGGACCACGACTTGGGGCTGCTCCCCCTCCCCCTTAAGGATCCCGAAAACACGATCCGAGACATCACGCGCCCTGGCACCTGGGAGGCAACACACCAAACATTAATCTCTCTCGTTCCCACAGAATCACCTATCTATCCCCCTAACTATGGAGTCTCCAGTGACTAATGCTCTATTCCTCTCCCCCTTCCCTTCTGAGCAACAGGGACAGATTCTGTGCCAGAGACCTGTACCCCAAGTCATCCCCCCCCCCATCAGTATCTAAAGTGGTATACTTGTTACTAAGGGGAATGACCACAGGAGATCCCTGTACTGACTGCTTCCCCCAGCTCCTCTCACCGTCACCCATCTATCTTTATTCTTCGGAGTAACTACATCCCTGAAGCCTCTATCTATGACGACCTCTGCCCCCCGAATGATCCGAAGTTCATCCAGCTCCAGCTCCCAAACGCGGTTTCTGAGGAGCTGGAGATGGGTGCACCTCCCACAGATGAAATCAGCACGGACACTGATGGCGTCCCTCACCTCAAACATTTTGCAGGAGGAACATTTCACTACCTTCCCTGCCATTCCCTCTAGATAAAAAAAGAAAACTAAAGAAAGATCTTACCTGTTATTCACTCCCCTTCTCAGCAAGCACTCACTCAGCAACCTCTGCTCCCTGCACGATAACACCTGAGGGAAAATAAAATAAAAACTACTTACCAGTCACCAGCCAATCCCTTACCTGCAGGCTGTGACATCACGGTTCAACTTCTTTCTAATTCTACCTACCCTCGAGCCTTCCTCTTGATCTTCAAGCAGTGTTTTATTTCTGATGAGAGGAGAGGAAGGGAGGGCAACACTGAAGATGTGTTTCGGGTTTAAGTGTCACTTGACAACAGCTCCTCCGCAAACTACCTTCAAGTTAGGGTGAGCACAATGGAGGTATGCAAATTTACCCCACAACAGCCAATAAGCAGCTCCGCTTTACTGCCCTCTGCTGGATGCTTGTCTTCACTTGCACAGCTAGGGTCTCTTGCTCAGGCCTACCTTCAAGTTAGGATGAGCACAACTGAGTTATGCAAATTTCCCCCGCAACAGCCAATCAGCAGCTCTGCTCTACTGCCCTCTGCTGGATGCTTGTATTCACTTGAACAGCTAGGGTCTCTGGCTCAGGGGCACCTTCAAGCTAGGGTCAGCGCAATGGAGGTATGCAGATTTTCCCCGCAACAGCCAATCAGCAGCTCCGCTCTTCTGCTCTCTGCTGAATATTTCTTTTCACTTGAACAGCTAGGGTCTCTTGCTCAGGGACATCTTCAAGCTAGGGTGAGCAAAACCGAGGTATGCAAATTTCCCCCGCAACAGCCAATCACAGCTCCGTTCTTCTGCCAACTGCTGAATACTTGTCTTCACTTGAATAGCTAAGGCCCCTTGCTTAGGCACACCTTCAAGTTAGGGTGAGCACTACTGAGGTATGCAAATTTCCCCCGCAGCACCCATTCAGCAGCTCCGCTCTACTGCCCTCTTCTGGATGCTTGACATCACTTGAACACCTAGGGTCTCTTGCTCAGGTACACCTTCAAGTTAGGGTGAGCACAACAGAGGTATTCAAAGTTCACCCGCAACAGCCAATCAGCATCCCCGTTCTACTGCCCTCTGTTGGATGCTTGTCTTCACTTGAACAGCTAGGGTCTCTTACTCAGGCCCACCTTCACATTAGGATGAGCACAGCTGAGGATTGCAAATTTTCCCTGCAAGAGCCAATCAGCAGCTCCGATCTACTTCCCTCTGCTGGATGTTTGTCTTTACTTGAACAGTTGGGGGTCTCTTGCTCAGGCACACCTTCCTATTAGGGTGAGCACAACTGATGTATGCAAATGTCCCCGAAACAGCCAACCAGCAGCTCCACTCTACTGCCCTCTGCAGGATGCTTCTCTTCACTTGAACAGCTGGAGTAGCTTGCTCAGGCACACCTTCAAGTTAGAGTGAGCACAATGGAGGATTGCAAATTTCCCCCGCAGCAGCCAATCAGCAGCTCCATTCTACTGCCCTCTGCTGGATGTTTGTCTTCACTTGAACAGGTAGGGTCTCTTGCTCAGGGACACCTTCAAGCTAGGGTGAGCACAATAGTGATATGCAAATTTCCCCAGCAGCAGCCAATCAGCAGCTCCGCTCTAGGGCCCTCTGCTGGAGGCTTGTCTTCACTTGAACAGCTAGGGTCTCTTGTTCAGGTACACCTTCAATTTTGGGGAGCACAACGGAGGTACGCAAATTACCCCCACAACAGTCAATCAGCAGCTCCGCTCTACAGCCCACTGCTGGCTGCTGGTCTTCTCTTGAACAGCTAGGGTCTCTTTCTCAGGGACACCTTCAAGTTGGGGTGAGCACAACGGAGGTATGCAAATATCGCCCACAACAGCCAATCAGCAGCTCCGCTCTACTGCCCTCTGCTGGATGCTTTACTTCACTTGAACAGCTAGGGTCTCTTGCGCAGGTACACCTTCAATGTAGGGTGAGCACAACGGAGGTATGCACATTTTTCCCGGACAGCCAATCAGCAGATCCGCTCTACTGCCCTCTGCTGGATGCTTGTCCTCATTTGAAAGCTAGGGTCTCTTGCTCAGATACACCTTCAAGTTAGGGTGAGCACAACGGAGATATGCAAATTTCCCCCACAACAGCCAATCAGCATCTCTGTTCTACTTCCCTCTGCTGAATGTTTGTCTTCACTTGAACAGCTTGGGTCTCATAATCAGGTACACCTTCAAGTTAGGGTGAGCACAACGGAGGTCTGCAAATTTCCCCCACAACAGCCAATCAGCAGCTCCGCTGTACTGCCCACTGCTGGATGCTTGTCTTCAGTTGAACAGCTAGGGTCTCTTACTCAGGCACACCTTCAAGTTAGGGTGAGCACAACTGAGGAGTGCAAATTTCCCCCGTAACAGCCAATCAGCATCTCTGCTCTACTGCCCTCTGCTGGATGCTTGCCTTCACTTGCAAAGCTAGGGTCTCTTGCTCAGGTACAACTTCAAGTTAGGGTGAGCACAACGCCAAGTTATCAAATTTCCCCGCAACAGCATATCAGCAGCACCGCTCCACTGCCCTCCGCTGGATGCTTGTCGTCACTTTAACAGTTTGGCTCTCATACTCAGGTACACCTTCAAGTTCGGGTGAGCACAACGGAGGTATGCACATTTTATTCGCAACAGCCAATCAGCAGCTCCGCTCTACTGCCTTCTGCTGGATGCTTGTCTTCACTTGAACAGTTGGGGTCTCTTGCTCAGGCACACCTTGAAATTAGGGTGAGCTCAACTGATGTATGCAAATGTCCCCCGCAACAGCCAACCAGCAGCTCCGCTCTACTGCCCTCTGCTGAATGCTTGCCTTCACTTGGACAGGTAGGGCCTCTTGCTCAGGCACACCTTCAAGTTAGGGTGAGCACAACTGAGGTATGCAAATTTCCCCGGCAACAGCCAATCAGCAGCTCCGCTCTACTGCCCTCTGCTGGATGAATGTATTCACTTCAACAGTTGGGGTCTCTTGCTCAGGTACACCTTCAACTTAGGGTGAGCACAACGGAGATATGCAAATTATATCCGCAACAGCCAATCAGCAGCTCCGCTCTACTATCCTCTGCAGGTAGCTTCTCTTCACTTGAACAGCTATGGTCTCTTGCTCAGGCACACCAAGTTAGGGTGAGCACAATAGAGATATGCAAATTTCCCCCGCAACAGACATTCAGCAGCTCCGCTCTACTGTCCTCTGCTGCATGCTTGTCTCCACTTGAATAGCTAGGGTCTCTTGCTCAGGGGCACCTTCAAGCTAGCGTGAGCACAACGGAGGTATGCAAATTCCCCCACAACAGCCAATCAGCAGCTCCGCTATTCTGCCCTCCGCTGGATGTTTGTCATCACTTGAACAGCTCGGGTCTCTTGCTCAGGGACAACTTCAAGCTAGGGTGATCACAACGGAGGTATACAAATTTCTCCGCCACTGCCAATCAGCAGTTCTGCTCTACTGCCCTCTGCTGGATGCTTGTCTTCACTTGAACAGCTAGGGTCTCTTACTCAGATACACCTTCAGGTTAGGGCGAGCACACGGAGGTATGCAAATGTCCCCCGCAACAGCCAATCAGAAGCTCTGCTCTACTGCCCTCTGCAGGATGCTTCTCTTGAACAGCTAAGGTATCTTGCTCAGGTACACCTTCAAGCTGGGGTGAGCACAATTGAGGTATGCAAATTGTCCACGCAACAGCCAATCAGCAGCTCCGCTATTCTGCCCTCTGCTGAATGATTGTCTTCACTTGAACAGCTGGAGTCTCTTGCTCAGGCACACCTTCAAGTTCGAGTGAACACAATGGCGGTATGCAAATTTCCCCCGCAGAATCCAATCAGCACCTCCATTCTACTGCCCTCGGCTGGATGTTTGTCTTCACTTGAACAGCTAGGGTCTCTTGCTCAGGGACAACTTCAAGCTAGGGTAATCACAACGGAGGTATACAAATTTCCCCGCCACAGCCAATCAGCAGTTCTGCTCTACTGCCCTCTGCTGGATGCTTGTCTTCAATTGAACAGCTAGGATCTCTTCCTCAGGTACACCTTTAAGGTGGGATGAGCACAACTGAGGTATGCAAATTGTCCCCGCAACAGCCAATCAGCAGGTCCGCTCTTCTGCCCTCTGCTGGTGCTTGTCTTCACTTGAACAGCTAGGGTCTCTTACTCAGGTACACCTTCAAGTTAGGGTGAGCACAACGGAGGTATGCAAATTTCCCCCGCAACAGCCAATCAGCAGCTCCGCTCTACTGCCCTCTGCAGGATGCTTCTCTTCACTTGAACAGCCGGGGTCTCATGCTCAGGCACACCTTCAATTTCGAGTGAACACAATGGAGGTATGCAAATTGTCCACGCAACAGCCAATCAGCAGCTCCGCTCTACTGCCTTCTGCTGGATGCTTGTCTTCACTTGAACAGCTAGGGTTTCTTGCTCAGGCACATCTTCAAATTAGGGTTAGAACAACTGAGATATGCAAATTTCCCCCGTAACAGCCAAACAGCAGATCCGCTCTACTGCCCTCTGCTAGATGCTTGTCTTTACTTGAACAGCTAGGGTCTCTTGCTCAGGTACACCTTCAAGCTGGGGTAAGCACAACTGAGGTATGCAAATTGCCTCCGCAACAGCCAATCAGCAGCTCTGCGCCCTGTACTCTGCTGGATGCTTGTCTCCACTTGAACAGCTAGGGTTCCTTCCGCAGGTACACCTTCATGTTATGGTGAGCACAACTGAGGTATGCAAATGTTCCTCGTAACAGCCAATCAGCAGCTCCGCTCTACTGACCTCAACTGGATTATTGCCTTCACTTGAACAGCTAAGGTATCTTGCTCAGGTACACCTTCAAGCTGGGGTGAGCACAACTGTGGTATGCATATTGTCCGCGCAACAGCCAATCAGCAGCTCTGCTCTACTGCCTTCTGCTGGATGCTTGTCTTCACTTGAACAGCTAGGGTCTCTTGCTCAGGGGCACTTTCAAGCTAGGGTGAGCACAACGGAGGTATGCAAATTCCCCTGCAACAGCCAATCAGCAGCTCCGCTATTCTGCCCTCTGCTGAATGATTGTCTTCACTTGAACAGCTGGGGTCTCTTGCTCAGGCACACCTTCAAGTTCGAGTGAACACAATGACGGTATGCAAATTTCCCCCGCAGAATCCAATCAGCACCTCCATTCTACTGCCCTCTGCTGGATGTTTGTCTTCACTTGAACAGCTAGCGTCTCTTGCTCAGGGACAACTTCAAGCTAGGGTAATCACAACGGAGGTGTACAAATGTCCCCGCCACAGCCAATCAGCAGTTCTGCTCTACTGCCCTCTGCTGGATGCTTGTCTTCACTTGAACAGCTAGGATCTCTTCCTCAGGTACACCTTCAAGGTGGGATGAGCACAACGGAGGTATGCAAATTCCCTTGCAACAGCCAATCAGCAGCTCCGCTATTCTGCCCTCTGCTGAATGATTGTCTTCACTTGAACAGCTGGGGTCTCTTGCTCAGGCACACCTTCAATTTCGAGTGAACACAATGGAGGTATGCAAATTGTCCACGCAACAGCCAATCAGCAGCTCCGCTCTACTGCCTTCTGCAGGATGCTTGTCTTCACTTCAACAGCTAGGGTCTCTTGCTCAGGTACACCTTCAAGTTAGGGTGAGCACAACTGAGGCATGCAAATTGTCCCCGCAACAGCCAATCAGCAGCTCCGCTCTACTGGTCTCTGCTGGATGCTTGTATTCACTTGAACAGCTAGGGTCTGTTGCTCAGGTACACCTTCAAGCTCGGGTGAGCACAACGGAGGTATGAAAATTTTCCCCGCAACAGCCAATCAGCAGCTCCGCTCTAGTGCCCTCTGCTGAATGCTTGTCTCCACTTGAACAGCTAGGGTTTCTTGCTCAGGCACATCTTCAAATTAGGGTTAGAACAACTGAGGTATGCAAATTTCCCCCGCAACAGCCAAACAGCAGCTCCGCTCTACTGCCCTCTGCTGGATGCTTGTCTTTACTTGAACAGCTAGGGTCTCTTCCTCAGGTACACCTTCAAGCTGGGGTAAGCACAACTGAGGTATGCAAATTGCCTCCGCAACAGCCAATCAGCAGCTCTGCTCCCTGTACTCTGCTGGATGCTTGTCTTCACTTGAACAGCTAGGGTCTCATGCTCAGGTACACCTTCAAGTTAGGGTGAGCACAACTGAGGTATGCAAATTGTCCGTGCAACAGCCAATCAGCAGCTCCGCTCTACTGCCTTCTGCTGGATGCTTGTCTTCACTTGAACAGCTTGGGTCTCTTGCTCAGGTACACCTTCAAATTAGGGTGAGCTCAACAGAGGTACACAAACTTCCCCCGCAACAGCAATTCAGCAGGGCCGCTCTACTTCCCTCTGCTGAATGCTTGTCTTCACTTCAACAGCTAGGGTCTCTTGGTCAAGCCCACCTTCAAGTTAGGGTGAGCACAACTGATGCATGCAAACTTCATTCGCAACAGCCAATCAGTAGCTCCTCTCTACTGCCCTCTGCAGGATGCTTGTCTTCACTTGAACAGCTAGGGTCGCTTGCTCAGGTACACTTTCAAGTTAGGTTGAGCACAACAGAGGTATGCAAATTTCCACCGCAACAGCCAATCAGCAGCTCCACTCTTCTGCCCTGTGATGAATGATTGTCTTCACTTGAACAGCTAGGTCCTCTTGCTCAGGCGCACCTTCAAGTTAGGGTGAGCACAACTGAGGTGGGCAAATTGTCCCCGAAACTGCCAATCAGCAACTCTGCTCTACTGCCCTCTGCTGGAAGCTTGTCTTCACTTGAACAGCTAGGGTCTCTTGCTCAGGGACACCTTCAAGATGGGATGAGCACAACGGAGGTATGCAAATTTCCCCGCAACAGCCAATCAGCAGCTCCACTCTTCTGCCCTGTGATGAATGATTGTCTTCACTTGAACAGCTAGGGTCTCTTGCTCAGGGACACCTTCAAGCTGGGATGAGCACAATGGAGGTATGCATATTTCCCCCGTAACAGCCAATCAGCAGCTCCACCCTACTGCCCTCTGCTGGATGCTTGTCTTCACTTGAACAGTTAGGGTCTCTTGCTCAGGCCCACCTCCAAGTTACGGTGAGCACAACTGAGGTATGCAAATTTCCCCCGCAACAGCCAATCAGAAGCTCCTCTCTACTGCCCTCTGCTGGATGCTTCTCTTCACTTGAACAGCTAGGGTCTCTTGCTCAGGTACACCTTCAAGTTAGGGTGAGCACAACGGATGTGTGCAATTTTCCCCCGCAACAGCCAATCAGTAGCTCTGTTCTACTGCCCTCTGATTAACATACAAAAGCCTTGGCGAGATCACTTGGGATCCTGTACACAGTTGCCGTCTCCTCCCTATACACAGGCTACTGAGCACTGTGAGAAGTCTTACAACACCAGGTTAAAGTCCAACAGGTTTGTTTCAAATCACTACCTTTTGGATCACTGCTCCTTCCTCAGGTGAGTAACTGAAATAATGGATGAATGTCGCCATAGCCACAGGGGACCCAAGGCTGCTCTATCAATTGAGAGAGAGAGCTGACTGGTGGTGATTTAACCTGAGGGTCTCCATATCACAGGTGAGGGACAAGGTTCAGAAGGTGGGGCCTTCATGGTAGGCTCAGCAAGTACAGGAATTGAAACCACGCTGTTGGCGTTGCTCTGCATTATAAACAGCTGTCGAGCCAACTGAACTAACCAATCTAAGGATAGCAACTATCCTTAACAAGGCAGCATTTGACTGACTATGGCAGGAAGGAGCCAAGCAAAACTGGAGTAAATGGTGATCAGGGGACAGCTCTCCACTGATTGGAATCATACACAATTGAAGATGGTTGTTGTGGTAATCTCAGCTCCAGGACATCACTACATGAGTTCCTCAGGGTAGTGTCGAAGTCCCAACCATCTTCAGCTGCTTCATCAACGACCTTCCTTCCATCATAAGGTTCAAAGTGGGGATGTTCACTGCTGATTGAACAATGTTGTGATGAATCTAGGATTTTGGATATATTGGGTTATACGTAATTGGTGAAGTAAGGGTTAAAAGCCTAGGTTAGAGAATGTTTGACTACGGCAGATATGTTTTTCAAATAATCCTAGTTTGAAAGACAACAAAGCTTTTAGAAGCCTGACGTGCAATTAACCATCTTATAAAGCTTGGGCTAATGAAATTTTCTCTTGATTTGGGGGATTCCCTGGGGATTTAATTCACTTTTGGCTTGGTAAGATGATGTCATCGATGACATTGCTGGCTAGAGCTAAAGCGTTTGGAGAAAGCATTTTTCAGTTTCAGTTCTGATCTGGCTGAAATAGTTCTGCTCTCACTGTAAGTTAGTTGAAAGAGATTAACAGTATTTAAAGCAGGGTAGGCTTGTCTGAGGACAAGGGGGAGCTGAGACAAGCCAGTTGAAAAGAGCTTTTGAAGATATACAGCCAGAGTTTCTGCAGGGTTTTGGACTGGAGTCAGATCTGTTTTGTAAAGCAGTACCAAGACATCTCTTTCTCAAAAAATAACTCTGTAAAGCGAGTATTCCTCTGTGCTATTGGTATTTAGAATGGATTAAGAGCTGAGATGCTCTATTTTCTTGTTGTTTAAGTGGAAATAAAGATAGCAAGTAAGGGTATTCTATTTCCAGGTTTGATATTAAAGATATTAATACTTTGTTAGTAATAACGTTTTGTTTTAATATACCATCTCCCTATTTCTTTGTGTAATTCCTTCGAGAGCGAGGTCTCCTTTCCTTACAGTCTTACAAAATTAAAGTAAAATATTGTGGTTTTGGTTTCGCATCCTAAACACCGTTAGAAACATAGAAAGTATGAGCAGGAGGAGGCCATTCGGCCCTTCGAGCCCACTCCACCATTCATTATGATCATGGCTAATAATCCAACTCAATAGCCTAATCCCGCTTTCCCCTATATTCTTTGATCCCCTTCACCCCAAATGCTTCTTGAAAACATGCAATGTTTGACCTCAACTACTTGCTGTGGTGACGAACTCCACAGGCTCACCACTCTCTGGGTGAAGACATTTCTCCTCATCTCGTTACTAAATGGGTCTAACCTGTATCTTCAGAGTGTGACCCCCGGTTTTCGCACCATCGGGAACATCTTTCTTGCATCTACCATGTCTAGTTCTGTTAGAATATTATTGGTTTCTATGAGATTCCCGGTTCATTCTTCTGAACTCTGAAGAATACAATCCTAACCGATTCAATCTCTCCTCATAACTCAGTCCTGCCATTCCAAGAATCTGTCTGGTAAACCTTCACTGCACTCACTCAGAGCAAGAACATCCTCCCTACGATAAGTAGACCAAAACTGCACACAATATTCCAGGTGTGGCCTCACCAAGGCCCTGAATTATTGCAGCAACACATTCCTGCTCCTGTACTCGAATCCTCTCACAATGTAGGCCAGCATACCATTTGCCTTCTTTACCACCTGCTGTACCTGCATGTTTACCTTCAGTGACTGGTGCACAAGAACACCCTGGTCTCGTTGCACATTCCCCTCTCCTAATTTATGACCATTCAGATAATGCTCTGCCTTCTCGTTTTTGCTACCAAAGTGGATAATCTCACATTTATCCAAATTATACTGTATCTGCCATTCATTTGACCATAGATTATCATAGAATTTACATCATAGAATTTACAGTGCAGAAGGAGGCCATTCGGCCCATCGAGTCTGCACCGGCTCTTGGAAAGAGCACCCTACCCAAGGTCAACACCTCCACCCTATCCCAGTAACCCCACCCAACACTAAGGGCAATTTTGGACACTAAGGGCAATTTATCATGGCCAATCCACCTAACCTGCACATCTTTGGACTGTGGGAGGAAACCGGAGCACCCGGAGGAAACCCACGCACACACGGGGAGGTTGTGCAGACTCTGCACAGACAGTGACCCAAGCCGGAATCGAACCTGGGACCCTGGAGCTGTGAAGCGATTGTGCTATCCACAATGCTACCGTGCTGCCCCCAAGTTGACCACTCGATCAACTTGTCCAAATCACACTGACGTACATCTGCAGCCTCCTTGCAGCTCACCCTCCCACCCAACTTGGTATCATCTGCAAATATGGAGATATTAAATTTTGTTCCCTCCTCTAAATCATTAATATATATTGTGAAAGTTGGGGTTCAAGCACCAACCCCTGCGTTGTCGCACTAGTCACTACCTGGCAATTTGAAAAAGATCCGTTAATTCCAGCTCTTTGTTTCTTTGTTGAGGTCTGGTCTGGGATCGTAATAATGTTCAGTACAATTTGCAACTCCTCAGATACTAAAGCACCTGGACAAAATTGGATTGGATTTGATTGGATTGGATTTATTGGCACGTGTACCGAGGTATAGTGAAAGTATTGTTCTGCATACAGTCCAGACAGATTGTTCCATACATGAAAAAACATAGATCTATATAAATTCAGGCTTGGGCTGAGATGTAGCAGTCACACAATAAAAGTGCAAGGCAATGACCATCTCCAACAAGACAGAATGTAACCTTCTCCCCTTGGCATGAGTTGGCATTACCAGCACTCAATCCCCCACTTCACAGTCTGGGGGATAGCATTCAACAGAAAATGATGTGGCCTAGCCGTATTAATACTATGGCCACAAGAATAGATCAGAGGCTGGGAATTCTAGAGGGAGTAACTCACCTTCTGACTCTCCAAAGACTGCCCACCATTGCAAAGCACAAGTCAGGAGTATGATGGGATTCTCTCCAGTTGCCTGGATGAGCACAGTTCCAACAACAAGAGGCTCAGCACCATCCAGGGCAAACTAACTCATTTGACAGGCACACCATCCATTCCCTCCACCAGTGAAACACACGCTGTGATATAACAGAAAAGTTTCTCAGTGTCATTTCAGGCAGGTTTGGCTGGGAGTTTCTCCCCGGCTCTGTGAGCCAGTTCCCCACCGCTATCTAACCGCCCTTAAGAGTTTTCCTCCGGGCACGCCAATACTTAGAATTTATTTTATCACTCGGGAGCTGAAGTCGCCGGCCAGCCCGGCTCCTTAGAGACCATTTCGAAAGGGTTTCCAAAGTCTGGGAGCTTGAGGGTCCCCCACCCATGGACAATGTCACCCCCCCCCCCCCCACACACATGGGCATTCCCCCCACCCCCTCAAGTGAGGACACTCCGCTACGAGGTGGCTGAAGGCAGCTGCTTTTCAGGGCTTCCCACCTCCCATTTTGCCCCCACCCCCTTCCAGGACCCCCACCCTTCACCCCCCCCCCCAACCTTCTGGAGGCCCCTTCATACCCACCCTCCATCTCTCCACCCATTCTATCCCCCCCTTCATCCCTTCTTTCATGACCATGGCCTCACCGCAGGCCATGAGCCTTGGGGGTGCCACTCTGGCACCCAGGCACCCAAGCACTGCCATCCTGAAACCCTGCCAGCAGCCTTCCAGCTTGGAAGTGGCACTCTGGCACCTTTGACCCATTCCAACTGGATTCACGTTTCAGTAGACCAACACTAAATGGCGCCCATCTGGAGTCTCGCTGGCGATGCCAGCAGATGTCAGGAGCTGGTTAGGTCCGGTGTCAGCACGGTTAAGTGGGTTCTTAAGTAGACATATCGGCCATCGGAAACCCGGGGCAGGCCTCTCCAGGCATCTATCGGCCGGCTTGCATCCCCATTTGGGCGAGACATGGCCGGTAGATCGGGACCAAAGTGTATATCATCTACAGGAAGCACTGCAGCAACTCACCAAGGCTCCTTCGACAGCACCTTCCAAACCCATGACCTCCACTGCCTAGAACAAGAGCAGCAGATACCTAGCAACACGATTACCTGAAAGCCCTGCTCCAAGTTACTCACCATCCTGACTTGGCTAGGACTTGGCTCCCCACTCTGCAACTGGATCCTCGATTTTCTGACCAACAGACCACAATCAGTAAGAATGAACAACACCTCCTCCACAATAGTCCTCAACACCGGCGCCCCGCAAGGCTGCGTACTTAGCCCCCCACTCTACTCCCTGTACACACACGTCTGCGTGGCAAAACTTGGTTCCAACTCCATCTACAAGTTTGCTGACGATACGACCATAGTGGGCCGGATCTCGAATAACGATGAGTCCGAATACAGGAGGGAGATAGAGAATCTAGTGGAGTGGTGCAGCGACAACAATCTCTCCCTCAATGCCAGCAAAACTAAAGAGCTGGTAATTGACTTCAGGAAGCAAAATACTGTACACACCCCTGTCAGCATCAACGGGGCCGAGGTGGAGATGGTTAGCAGTTTCAAATTCCTAGGGGTGCACATCTCCAAAAATCTGTCCTGGTCCACCCACGTCAACGCTACCACCAAGAAAGCACAACAGCGCCTATACTTCCTCAGGAAACTAAGGAAATTCGGCATGTCCACATTAACCCTTACCAACCTTTACAGATGCACCATAGAAAGCATCGTATCGGGCTGCGTCACAGCCTGGTATGGCAACTGCTCGGCCCAGGATCGCAAGAAACTTCAGAGAGTTGTGAACACCGCCCAGTCCATCACACGAACCTGCCTCCCATCCATTGACTCCATCTACACCTCCCGCTGCCTGGGGAAAGCGGGCAGCATAATCAAAGATCCCTCCCACCCGGCTTACTCACTCTTCCAACTTCTTCCATCGGGCAGGAGATACAGAAGTCTGAGAACACGCACGAACAGACTCAAAAACAGCTTCTTCCCCACTGTCACCAGACTCCTAAATGACCCTCTTATGGACTGACCTCGTTAACACTACACCCTGTATGCTTCATCCGATGCCAGTGCTTATGTAGTTACATTGTATATGTTGTGTTGCCCTATTATGTATTTTCTTTTATTCCCTTTTCTTCTCATGTACTTAATGATCTGTTGAGCTGCTCGCAGAAAAATACTTTTCACTGTACCTTGGTACACGTGACAATAAACATATCCAATCCAATTTGGAACTGTATCGCCGTTCCTTCACTTCTGCTGGGTCAAAATCCCAGAGCTCCTTCGCTAACAGCACCATGGGTGTACCTACACCAGGTGGACTGCAGCGGTTCAGGAAGGCAGCTGAGGGCAATTACAAATGGGCAACAATAACTCACATCCCTTGAAAGAATTCTTAAAATTGTGGCTCCAGATCATGTCTGCCTGTTTGCAGGACAGCTGAGTGGCGCAGTGGGTTAGCCCTGCTGCCTCACGCCGCCGAGGTCCCAGGTTCGATCCCGGCTCTGGGTCACTGACCACCTTCTTGATGAGCACCCACTGGCCAGGCACCCCGGCCCCGGGTTCGGCATCGGCGAAATGGGTGCGCCCAGCCCAGCACCCTACCTCCCCTGCCACAGCGCCCCCCCCGCCCCCTGCCATGAACACCCCATCCACCGGCTGCCACCCACCAGGGAACCACGCAGGGCCACACTCAAGGCAGCCTCCGGTGAGGACAGGGCCAGCCCGACGGAGCCAATGCGGCCGGATTCTGACGGGGCATGGGGGTGGGACATACGTGGGCAGGGCCCGCGGTGCCAAACGGGGCCACCAGGTAGCCCATGGTACCTGGATGGGCACGGGGGTATGCGCCATGTCAACATGTTGGCCTTTCACCCCCTTCAGACAATGGCATTCGGACACCAACCTGCGATGCTGGCCACTCTGGTCATGTCCGCAGCCCTGTGAGATACCCTGCGGCCACATGAGCGGGTGCAGTTGAGAAACGGGCTGCAGAGGGTATGTGGCGGCCGCACAGGCTGGAGGGCCGGCTGCCCAACAGGCCAAGGAGGAGGTGCCATCAAGTTGCCGCATGAGGCCTCGCGTGTCCCGGCGCCGCGTGTCGTTCGAGGACCTGCCGGACCGGGCCTGCAGACAGAAGCTGCAAATGAGCAGAGGGACAGTGCAACACATCTGCCAGATGATGGCACACCTGGCACCGTGGGGGTATGGGGGAGGACACCCGCTCTCGGTGACTGTCAAGGTGATGGTCGCCCTGAACGTTTATGCAACAGGGTTCTTCCAGGTGCCGAGTGGGGACCTGTCCAGGATCCTGCAGGCCTCGGCGCACAGCTGCATCCGCGCCATCACAGACGACCAGTACATCCAGTTCCATGTGGACCAAGCCCACCAGAATTCCCGGGCACCGGGGTTCACTGCCATCACCGGGATGCCCCGGGTCCAGGGGGTGATTGATGGGATGCATGACGTCCTATGGGCACCTGCAGATAACAGGCCGCTATTCACAAACCGAAAAGGAGTTTCCCTCCATGAACATACAACTGGTGCGCGATCATTAGATGCGCATCATGCACGTTTGCGCCCGATAACCGGGCAGTGTACATGACTCGTTCATACTAGCACACTCGGTGATCCCCGACATGTTTGAGAGACAACCCCCCCCCCCCCCCCCCCCCCCCCCCAGCTGTGGGGTTGGCTGCTGGGCAACAGTGGTTACCCGCTACGGTCATGGCTGATGATGCCTATCCAGAGGCCACAGACCGACCCGGAAACCTGCTAGAATGATGCCCATGCAGCGACCAGGGGTGTGGTCGAATAGTGCTTCAGCATCCTCAAGATGCGGTTCGGGTGCCTGGACCGTTCTGGAGGGGCACTTCAGTACGATGCTGAGAGGGTCACCCGCATCGTGGTGGCCTGCTGCATCCTCCACAACATAGCACAGCAGAGGGGCGATGTGCTGGAGGGGGAGAACGAGGAGGAAGGCCAGGCCTCGCCCGATGAGGGGGTTCCGGATCTATGCAGGGTCTCACTTGCTCGTCTGCCGCCGACCTCCACCTCGGTGACCTCCCTTTCCTCTGGGCGGCCGACCACGTGCCCTCTGCTCGGACACGGTGAGGGGCCGCAGCTCTTGTGGACCCCCTCCAGTCTTCTCCCGCTCCCAGCGGTTGTGCGTGGCCTTCTCCTGGGAGGGGGCCCAAACACATACAACAACACTGTCAGACATTACAACCCAGGCAGTCCAGTGGTTGGGTAGATGATGGCACCAGTGGTCAGGGCACCCGGCCATTGCGGCTGGTATGGGTGCTGGTTGGGGGCTCATCCGTCCCCCGGGGGGGGGGGGAAACGGTTGGGCTGCGGGTGTGTGGGGGGGGGGGGGGCGGGGTTAGTGCCTGGGGCCCCCCTTCTCATCGTTCTCTACTCCACGGTGTCCAGGAGGGTGTCCAGCTTGTTACATTACTCTTTGGTAATATACCGTTACTTTTTGCTTCATAATCCAGAATGGTCTAATGGTGTGAATATAGAGAAACCACCGATCTTTAACTTAAAGCAGAACAGGCAGCACGGTAGCACAAGTGGCTAGCACTGTGGCTTCACAGCGCCAGCGTCCCAGGTTTGATTCCCCGCTGGGTCACTGTCTGTGCGGAGTCTGCACGTTCTCCCTGTGTCTGCGTGGGTTTCCTCCGGGTGCTCCGGTTTACTCCCACAGTCCAAAGACGTGCAGGTTAGGTGGATTGGCCATGATAAATTGCCCTTAGTGACCAAAAAGGTTAGGAGGGGTTATTGGGTTGCGGGAATAGGGTGGAAGCGAAGGCTTAAATGGGTCGGTGCAGACTCGATGGGCCGAATGCCTCCTTCTGGTCAGTTCTAATTTATTGAATAACGATTGATTAATATTGAGTTTGCACACTCCAAGAACTAAATCAAGTAATCTATATTAAAGCAATAACTAATTTAAACTACATGTGCTGCTTCTATCTATTATTAACTATGCTGTGATCTATCTCTCTTACACTCTACTGTCTAGAAACTCCTGGTTAGAAGTCCTCAAGATCCTCTGAGTATATTTATAATGGGAACTAGTAGTGCCCTCTAGTGGCTGTGTTACCCGGAGATGTAATAATTAACCCTTTACTTGTCTACATTTATACATATTATTACACAGCTCAGCATCCCTGAACCGTGGCGCTGCTCTCCTTCCAGCCATCTTCTTGACTGGGACGGTGTGTGTGGGGGGATGGATTGTTTAAGTGCGCCTGCGGCATGTGAGGCTCATGTGCGCCAATCATGGATCAGGCGAGTCCGGCGCCGTTTTGCGTGGAACCGGTTGCGTTCCACGCAGCGATGATGCTAGCCCATTCAGAGTTGCTGAATCGTTGCAGCTATGGCGCCATTTCTCTTGTCGTAAAACATCACTGTTCCCACGCCGGCATCAGCACTTCGTCTCAGAAACAGAATCCTGCCCCTGGGCTCCGTGTCAAAATCAACTCGCATCTTTCTCAAAGGCTGAAATCGATTAACTGAATCCACCTGACTGATTCCTGACATTACAGCTCTTCAATTATGAAAGCACCCTCCATAAAGTGCTGTACTTAGCATATGCTCAGTCACCATGACTCTCAGCAAGGGTCAAAGGTTGGCATTTCAACAGACAAGGGGAATGTGAGGAACAACTATTTTTACACAGCGAGTGGCAATGACCTGGAACTCGCCGCCCAGGCGGGTGTTAGATGCAGAAACAATCCATGATTTCGAAGGGAAATCGGCTGCGCCCTTGAAGGAACTAAACCTGTGGCGATAAGGGGACAATGAGACTGACTGAAGTGCTCTGTGGGGAGCCGACACCCATTCGACAGGCTGAATGGCCTCCATGTTGTGCTGTTAATGACTCCATGATTCAATGGCCTATTGGCCTTCTGGATTTTGTGGCTGACTTCAGCTGTGTGACTCCGGCTTTGGAGCAGCAACAGAATCAGGAGAACAAAAGGAGTCCATTCGGCCCGTTCCGCCCGTGAATGTTTTCCGAGTTTGCAGTTTGCCTGTATGGACTGTGGGAATTTTAATGAAGCAACAAAAAACATCACCATTCATTCACCGAAGAATACGCATTACACTGGCAGACATAAGGACTGATAACACATGTTTAGGGGAGGTGGCGGTGGAGTGGTTTTGCCACTGGACTAGTGATCCAAGGTTCGAATCCCACCACGGCAATTGGTGAAATTTGAATTCAATGGAAATCTGGAATTAAAAGTCCGACGGTGACCATGTGGTTCCTAATTCACAGCAAGGTGGTTGACTCTTGGCCCAGCGAGTCACTAAATGGTGGCCCAGCCAGTGAGCTCCCACATCCAATGAATAGAAAATAAGAAGTGAGCCAGTTAAAGACACAATCCTGTCATCACTAGGCGGTACTTCAGAGGGCAGGGAAGGGTGTATTCTGTTGCTGTGGGTCTGGAGTTACATGTGATCCAGGCCAGGAAAGGGTGGCAAATCTCCTCAACGGGATGCTACTGAGTCGGCTTGGTTTTGACAACAATCTGAGAACCTCACGGTCACTTTCGATGATGCCTGCGTTTTAGATTTTCTCAAAATGAATTTTACAATGAGGCAGAGGCGGCTAACGGTGAATGTAATATCACAAGTTTACACATGATCTGCACAACGCAGCATCCCACACCTTGTACATTCCTAGCTGGGAGGATGTATCTCACCAGGCCCTGAGTTGGGCCTGCTGTTAACCTTTGCTCACAACAAGCCCCAGGTGGTTGACCTCCGCCACCTCCCTACAAAACCCGTACTCCACGGGTCCCACGGGGAAATCAATGGAGGTTTTCACCTGGGTTCTTGTGGGGGTTATGCCAAATTTAAATTCATAGAATCATAGATCGTGACAAATTTAAATTCCCAAGCTGGGATTAGAAATTCCGTTTTTCGGATCATTAAGCCAGGCTGCTAAATTACTGGACAAGGACCGGAGCTATTAGTGTCCTCATATTTAGCCCACCTAAATTGTTTTCCTTATTACTTAGAGGCCAGTAATGAACACTGCACCCACAGTCCATGCCAATAGGACCACTGTGTAGCACAATGGGTAGCACTGTTACTTCACAGCTCCAGGGCCCCAGGTTCGATTCCCGGCTCGGGTCACTGTCTGTGCGGAGTCTGCCCGTTCTCCCTTTATCTGGGTGGGTTTCCTCTGGGTGCTCCGGTTTGCTCCCACAAATCCTGAAAGACGTGCTGTTCAGTAATTTGGACATTCTGAATTCTCCATCTGTGTACCCGAACAGGCGCCAGAGTGTGGCGACTAGGGGATTCTCACAGTAACGTGATTGCAGTGTTAATGTGATAATAATAAAGATTATTATTATTATAATTTAAGCACATTATTTCCCAGTTTACCCTCAGTCAATGTGCCAATAAATATTCTGTTTGTTTCCTTTATTACTACTCCCACACTGATTTGACATGTGAGATGCCAAAGCGGTTATGCTTCACTGTGATACTGCCTGTGACAGGACACCGTTCCCAGACTGCTTCACTGTGAATCTGACTGTGACAGGACACCGTTCCCAGAGTGCTTCACTGTGACACTAACAGCAGGACACCGTTCCCAGACTGCTTCACTGTGACACTGAATGTGACAGGACACTGTTCCCGGACTGCTTCACTGTGACATTGACTGCAGGGCACTGTTCCCAGACTGCTTCACTGTGACACTGACCGCAACAGGACACCGTTCCCAGACTGCTTCACTGTGACACTGACTGTGACAGGACACCGTTCCCAGAGTGCTTCACTGTGACACTGACAGCAGGACACCGTTCCCACACTGCTTCACTGTGACACTGACTGTGACAGGACACTGTTCCCAGAGTGCTTCACTGTGACACTGACTGCAGGACACTGTTCCCAGACTGCTTCACTGTGACATTGACTGTGACAGGACACCGTTCCCAGAGTGCTTCACTGTGACACTGACTGCAGGACACTGTTCCCAGACTGCTTCACTGTGACATTGACTGTGACAGGACACCGTTCCCAGAGTGCTTCACTGTGACACTGACTGTGACATAACACCATTCCCAGAGTGCTTCACTGTGACACTGACAGCAGGACACCGTTCCCAGACTGTTTCACTGACTGTGGCAGGACACCGTACCCAGACTGCTTCACTGTGACACTGACTGTTACAGGACACCGTTCCCAGACTGCTTCACTGTGACACTGACTGGAGGACACCGTTCCCAGACTGCTTCACTGTCACACTGACTGTGACAGGACACCGTTCCCAGACTGCTTCACTGTGACACTGACTGTGACAGGACACCGTTGCCAGACTGCTTCACTGTGACACTGACTGAGACAGGACACCGTTCCCAGACTGCTTCACTGTGACACTGACTGTGACAGGACACCGTTCCCAGACTGCTTCACTGTGACACTGACTGTGACAGGACACCGTTCCCAGACTGCTTCACTGTGACACTGACTGTGACAGGACACCGTTCCCAGACTGCTTCATTGTGATGCTGACTGTAAGACACTGTATCCAGACTGCTTCACTCTGATGCTGACTGCAGGACATTGTTCCCAGACTGCTTCACTGAGAGATTGACTGCAGGACACTATTGCCAAGTTATGCATTGATTTAGGAAATTACAGAAATGTGAAATATAAAAATTTTAAATGTTGGCCTTTCTTTTTCTTTGTCCCTTCTCTCTCCTAAACCAGCTGCACTATCCTCAGTACTTTCTGTACCTGATTAAATTCATTCACCAATCCATGCTCCTTCTCTATCCTTCCTCGTGATAGCGAGGCTAGGAATAGGGAGAGAGTGCAGTTGAACACGTGGCTGCAGGAATGGTGTCGGAGGGAGGGCTTCAGGTATTTGGATAATTAGAGCGTATTCTGGGGAAGGTGGGGCCTGTACAAGCAGGACGGGTTGCATCCGAACCAGAGGGGCACCAATATCCTGTTTTCTAGTACTCTTCGGGAGGGTTTAAACTAATTTGGCAGGGTAATGGGAACCGGATTTGCAGTCCAGTAACTAAGGTAGCCGACGTCCAGGACGTCAAAGCATGTAGTGAGGCAGTGGGGAAGGTAACACTGACAAAGGAGAGTACTTGCAGGCACGGAGATGGGTTGAAGTGTGTATACTTCAACGCAAGAAGCATCAGGAATAAGGTGGGTGAACTTAAGGCATGGATCGGTACTTGGGACTACAATGTGGGGGCCATCACGGAAACTTGGATAGAAGTGGGGCAGAAATGGTTGTTGGAGGTTCCTAGTTATAGATGTTTCAATAAGACAGGGAAGAGTGAGGGAACCATGGTTGACAAGAGAGGTTGAATGTCTTGTTAAGAGGAAGAAGGAGACTTATGTAAGGCTGAGGAAACAAGGTTCAGACAGGGCGCTGGAGGGATATAAGATAGCCTGGAGGGAACTGAAGAAAGGGATTAGGAGAGCTAAGAGAGGGCATGAAAAATCTTTGGCGGGTAGGATCAAGGAAAACCCCAAGGCCTTTTACACATATGAGAGAAATATGAGAATGTCTAGAGCGAGGGTAGGTCCGATCAAGGACAGTAGCGGGAGATTGTGTATTGAGTCTGAAGAGATAGGAGAGGTCGTGAACGAGTACTGTTCATCAGTATTTACGAATGAGAGCGGCCATTTTGTTGGAGAGGACAGTGTGAAACAGACTGGTAAGCTCGAGGAAATACTTGTTAGGAAGAGTCATGTGAGAGTGCCTTTAAGAAATGGATGTTTAAGCAATGTACCTTTAAGAAATGCAGTGATGTCAGAGTGTGGGTGGAGCTGGGCTTTAGCTCAGCCATTTTTGAAGTTTTGAGTTTCAGTTTTGGGAGAGAGCAGCTAAAAAGTGCCTGGCTGGTTTGCTGTGAGATGCTTGAAAGGAGAAAGCCAGTTTGAGGAGAAAGCTGGGAGTGTCTGTGTGTTTTGCAAAGAGCTGCAAGAAGAAAATACAGAACTGGTCTGTTGATATCTGCAAATCCAAAGACTATAAATATATTGAATGTAACCTCATGTCTGTTGTAACAGGTGAAGTCTTTTGGATGTTTGAAGGAACATTTTGAGGGATTATTTAGTGTTGTATCATTTTCGAGGTTATCTTTGAAGTAAGGGGTGTTGAGTGATCCAATGTTTTTTTAAAAGGTTAAGATGAGTTCATGGAATAAACATTGTATTGTGTTAAAAACCACGTGTCCATAATTGTAATACCACACCTGGGGAACAAGCCATGTGCTTCAAAAAGCAACAATCCATTAAAGGGGGAGGTTGGTTGAACTCCATGATACATTTTGGGGTTCTGTAAACACCTCTCCCATAACAATTGGGTGCTCGAGGGGGATAAAAGTCAATCTATTGGATTGGCTTTCGTGAACTTAAAGACAGTGAAGGATTGTTTCTTTTCCGGTGTGGTATTTTAGTTTAAGTGGGGAGAATGTTGTGAACAATGGCTCTTTCGGAGGCTCAGACGTTTTGGGGGGTGGACGCGGTAACACGTGATACCTAACTGACAGAGACTAAAAATAGACTGTTAGGTTTGGCAAAAGCATTGCAGTTGACACTGCCTAGCAAAATACGAAAAGATGAGGTACTTAACGCGGTATCTGCGCATTTACGTTTGCCTGTGATACATTCTGACTCATTAGACATGGCAAAGCTCCAGTTGCAGATTAAGCAATTTGAACATGGAAAAGAAGTAAAGCAACTTGAACATGAAAAAGAATTAAAGCGGCTTGAAAATGCAATGAAAGGAAAAGAAAGAGATAGAGATGGAGAGGAAAAAGAAAAGGAGAGAGAAGAAAGAAACAAAGAAAGAGATAGAGAGGAAAGGGAAAAAAGAGAGAGTTTGAACTTTGGAAAATGGCTCTGAAACATGAAAATCAGTTAAGATTGGCAGACGCAAAGGTAAACGTACAGTTGGAGGAGTTGGATGAAGATAATGAGACAGCGCGTCATCGTCGAAGACATGGTGGGGACCTATTGAAATATGGCCAAGCATTGCCAAGGTTTGACGAGAAGGTGGTCCAAGCCTTTTTCATTTCATTTGAGAAGGTAGCTAAACAAATGCAATGGCCACAGGACATGTGGCGGTATTACTGGTACAAACAAAGCTGGTAGGTAAAGCTAGTGAAGTGTTTGCATCACTACCGGAGGAGGTATCTGGAACATATGAAGAGGTGAAGAATCCATCTTAAATGCATATGAGCTAGTGCCTGAAGCTTACAGGCAAAGGTTTAGAAATTTAAGGAAAGAATTTGGTCAAACATACATGGAGTTTGAAAGGCTCAAACAGAGTAATTTTGATAGGTGAATAAGGGCTTTGAAAATAGACCAAACGTATGAAGCCCTCAGAGAAATTATACTTTTGAAGGAGTCTAAAAATTCATTCCTGATGTAGTGAGAACTCATCTTGAAGAACAGAGGGTTAAAACTGCGAGATTAGCAGCAGAAATGGCAGATGATTATGAATTAGTTCATAAATCAAAGATTGGTTTCCAACATCAGTTTCAGGCGGTGAGGGTTAGAAACTGGGGACATGAGAAATACTCAAGTGGTAAAGGTAAAGGTGATCTGATGGGAGATAATAAAGAGAGTATACCTCAGATTAAAAAAGAAATCCAGGAGGGTGGAAAAGAGATGAAAAGTTTGAAATGTTTTCACTGTAATAAACTAGGCCATGTAAAGTCACGGTGTTGATGGTTGAAGAAAAGCACTGGAAAGGCTGATGTTGCAAAACAGGATAAGACAGTGGGATTTGTTAGAGTGGTAAAGGAATGCCCAAGGGAAGCGAAGGAGGTGCAAATGATTGTACAGCCTGTTCAAGAAGTAATTGTTAAGAAGGTGCCAGATGTCTTTAAAGAATTTACTTGTGTGGGTAAAGTTTACTGATGTGTATCAGGAGGAGCAGGTAAAGAAGTCACAATTTTAAGAAATACAGGGCTAGTCAATCTGTAATGGAAAGAGATGAGGAATTATGTAGTCTGGGAAGAATGTTGCCAGAAAAGGTGGTGATATGTGGAATTTAGGGTGAGAGGAGTAGCGTTCCATTATATAAGGTACGGTTGGAAAGTCCAGTGAAGAGTGGTGAAGTGATAGTAGGAGTAATAGATAAATCATCTTGTCCAGGAATACAGTTTATCTTGGTTAATGATATAGCTGGATCGCAGGTGGGAGTGATGCCTACTGTGGTTGATAAGCCATTGGAAAATCAGTCAACTGAAGTGTTGAAGGACGAATATCCTGGGATTTTTCCGGATTGTGTAGTAACAAGGTCGCAAAGTCACAGGTTAAGACAAGAGGAGAAATCAAAGAGTGAAGATGAAGTTGAAGTGCAATTATCAGAAACGATTTTTGATCAGATGGTTGAAAAAGAACAAGAACAGGTGGAGGATGAGGCGGATATTTTTAGTTCAGGAAAATTGGCGGAGTTACAACAGAAAGATGTAGAAATAAAATGGATATATCAGAAAGCATCTAGGAAAGAGGAATTTGAGTGTATACCAGAGTGTTATTACTGTATAAGTGATGTCTTAAGAAAATGGAGACCTGTACATATGCAGGCTGATGAAAAGTGGGCAGAGGTTCATCAAGTCATATTGCCAGTAGGGTATAGAAAGGAGGTGTTGCGAGTTGCACATGAGGTACCAGTGGGAGGTCCTTTGGGAATAAGGAAAACTCAAGCTAAAATCCAGTAACATTTTTATTGGCCTGGACTACATAAAGATGTAGTTACATTTTGTCAATCATGTCACACATGTCAAGTTATAAGGAAACCTCAAGCAGTGATAAAACCAGCACCTTTAATACCCATCCCAGCATTTGAGGAACATTTTACAAAGGTCCTAATTGATTGTGTAGGACCGCTTCCTCAAACAAAAAGTGGGAATCAATATCTTTTGACTATAATGGATGTGTCTACCAGGTTTCCAGAGACCATTCCGGTACGTAATATTACAGCTAAAAGGATTGTGGAGGAGTTACATAAGTTCTTTACTTGATATGGACAACCCACAGAAATTCAATCGGATCAAGGATCGAATTTTACTTCAAAGTTATTCAAAGAAATTATGGATAGCTTAGGAATAAAACAATTTAAATCAACTGCGTACCATCCAGAATCGCAGGGAGTGTTAGAAAGGTGGCATCAGACATTAAAGACAATGTTGAGGGCATATTGTCAAGATTATCCAGAGGATAGGGATAAAGGAATTCCATTCATATTGTTTGCAATTAGGGATGCTCCTAATGAGTCTACCAAATTTAGTCTGTTTGAACTAATTTTTCGCCATGATGTAAGAGGATCACTGAAATGCATTAAGGAAACATTGGTGGGTGAGAAATCAGAAATTACGCTATTGGATTACGTGTCAATTTTAGGGAATGATTAAATAGAGCAGGTGAATTGGCTAGACAACATTTGAAAGTTGCACAAAATGTGATGAAATGGGTAGCGGACAAGAAATCCAAAGTTCGTAGTTTTGCCAGTGGGGATAAAGTTTTAGTGTTGTTACCAGTGGTAGGGGAGCCTTTAAAAGCTAGGTTTTGTGGACCGTATCAGATTGAAAGGAAATTAAGTGAGGTGAATTATGTGGTAAAAACACCAGATAGAAGGAAGACTCACCGAGTGTATCATCTGAATATGCTTAAAAGGTACTTTGAAAGGGAAGGAGAGAAAAAGGAGGTTTTAATGATTCTAACTCAAAGTGACGAACCAAATCCAGATGACTGTGAATTTGACATACCTCAAATTAAATTGGAAAATGAGGATGTTCTTAAAAATTGGGATGAATTGTTAAGTCACCTTCCAGAGGAAAAACGAACTGACCTGAAAGAGTTATTGATATCACATGGGCAAGTTTGTGGATATAATTTGGGAAGTACTACAATGGCTACACATGATGTAGATGTGGGAAATGATGTTCCTATCAAACAAGATCCATGTAGACTTAACCCTTTAAAATTGGCACAGGTTAACAGAGAGATTGAGAGTATGCTTAACAATGGCATAATTGAAGTGGGTTGCAGCCAATGGAGCTCACCCATAGTGATGGTACCTAAACCAGACGGCACCCAATGGTTGTGTGTGGACTATAGAAAGGGGAATGTAGTTACAAGAACAGACTCTTACCCTATCCCACGTTTGAAGGATTGCATTGAGAAAGTGGGGCAATCTGCTTTTATTTCCAACTTCAAGACATGGAAAGAACATTTAAAACATCGTATGGAGTTCTTCGATCGACTTCAGGCTGCGGGTTTGGTGATGAACCTAGCCGAAAGTGAATTTGGAGAAGCCCGAATCACTTTCCTTGAGGAATTTCCGATACCCTCAAGCTGAAGGGAAATAATGCGATTTCTTAGCATGAGTGGATTTGATCGAACATTTGTGCAAAAGATTTGTAGGGTGGTTGCTCCACTGATGGAGTTGCTAATGAAACGTCAAAACTTTCAGTGGACAGCGGACTTTCAACAGGCATTTGACTGCCTGAAAGCTGTGATCACCAATGCTCCTGTATTGGAGAATAGCAAGGGACTCTGTGGTCAGATTGAACTAAAGTATCTGATTCTAAAGAGAAATACTGAGGCGTAGAGGAATGGATGGATCATGCAGAGACTTTCTTGTTCAAAGAGACTGTCAATCGAGAAGGTTTTCGGTTGGAGGAAGAAAGAAAAATGACTATATTATGATACCTGTTTGCGTGTGTTGTTTTTTTAAAAACGAAAAGGTATTTTTACTGTATACATTTCTTAGTGGATGGTGCAAAAATGAAGAATGAAGCCATCTTGAAGTTGATGGTTTATTTTTTTTCTTGTGAGGTGTCATGTGAGAGTGCCTTTAAGAAATGGATGTTTAACCAATGTACCTTTAAGAAATGCAGTGATGTCAGAGCTGGGTGGAGCTGGGCTTTAGCTCAGCCATTTTTGAAGTTTTGAGTTTCAGTTTTGGGAGAGAGCAGCTAAAAAGTGCCTGGCTGGTTTGCTGTGAGATGCTTGAAAGGAGAAAGCCAGTTTGAGGAGAAAGCTGGGAGTGTCTGTGTGTTTTGCAAAGAGCTGCAAGAAGAAAATACAGAACTGGTCTGTTGATATCTGCAAATCCAAAGTCGATAAATATATTGAATGTAACCTCATGTCTGTTGTAACAGGTGAAGTCTTTTGGATGTTTGAAGGAACATTTTGAGGGATTATTGAGTGTTGTATCATTTTCTAGGTTATCTTTGAAGTAAGGGGTGTTGAGTGATCCAATGTTTAATTAAAAGGTTAAGATGAGTTCATGGAATAAACATTGTATTGTGTTAAAAACCACGTGTTCATAATTGTAATACCACACCTGGGGAACAAGCCGTGTGCTTCAAAAGCTAACAATCCATTAAAGGGGGAGATTGGTGAAGATGTGTTGGGAATTTTGAAAAACTTGAGGGTAGACAAGTTCCCCGGGCCTGACGGGATATATCCAAGGATTCTATGGGAAGCAAGAGATGAAATTGCAGAGCCTTTGACAATGATCTTTTCGTCCTCACTGTCAACAGTGGTGGTACCAGGGGATTGGAGAGTGGCGAATGTCGTGCCCCTGTTCAAAAAAGGGAATAGAGGTCACCCTGGGAATTACAGGCCAGTTAGTCTTACTTCGGTGGTAGGCAAATTCATGGAAAGGGTGCTGAGGGATAGGATTTCTGAGCATCTGGAAAGACACTGCTTGATTAAGGATAGTCAGCACGGATTTGTGAGGGGTAGGTCTTGCCTCAGAAGTCGTATTGAATTCTTTGAGGAGGTGACCAAGCACCTGGATGAAGGTAAAGCAGTGGATGTCATGTACATGGATTTTAGTAAGGCATTTGATAAGGTTCCCCATGGTGGGCCTATGCAGAAAGTAAGGAGGCATGGTATAGTGTGAAATTTGGCCAGTTGGATAACGAACTGGCTAACCGATAGAAGTCAGAGAGTGGTGGTGGATGGCAAATATTCAACTTGGAGCCCAGTAACCAGTGGTGTACCGCAGGGATCAGTTCTGGGTCCTCTGCTGTTTGTGATTTTCATTAATGACTTGGATGAGGGAGTTGAAGGGTGGGTCAGTAAATTTGCAGACGATACGAAGATTGGTGGAGTTGTGGATAATGAGGAGGGCTGTTGTCGGCTGCAAAGAGACATAGATAGGATGTAGAGCTGGGCTGAGAAATGGCAGATGGAGTTTAACCCTGAAAAGTGTGAGGTTGTCCATTTTGGAAGGACAAATATGAATATGGAATACAGGGTTAACGGTAGGGTTCTTGGCAATGTGGAGGAGCAGAGACATCTTAGGGTCTATGTTCATAGATCTTTGAAAGTTGCCACTCAAGTGGATAGAGCTGTGAAGAAGGCCTATGGTGTGCTTGTGTTCATTAGCAGAGGGATTGAATTTAAGAGCCGTGAGGTGATGATGCAGCTGCACAAAACCTCGGTAAGGCCACATTTGGAGTACTGTGTGCAGTTCTGGTCACCTCATTTTAGGAAGGATGTGGAAGCTTTGGTAAAGCTGCAAAGGAGATTTACCAGGATGTTGCCTGGAATGGAGAATAGGTCTTACGAGGAAAGGTTGAGGGTGCTAGGCCTTTTCTCATTAGAACAGAGAAGGATGAGGGAGACTTGATAGAGGTTTATTAGATGATCAGGGGAATAGATAGAGTAGACAGTCAGAGACTTTTTCCCCGGGTAGAACAAACCATTACAAGGGGACATAAATTTAAGGTGAATGGTGGAAGATATAGGGGAGATGTCAGAGGTAGGTTCTTAACCCAGAGAGTAGTGGGGTCATGGAATGCACTGCCTGTGGAAGTTGTTGAGTCGGAAACATTAGGGACCTTCAAGCGGCTATTGGATAGGTACATGGGTTACGGTAGAATGATGGGGTGTAGATTAATTTGTTCTTAATCTAGGACAAAAGTTTGGCACAACATCGTGGGCTGAAGGGCCTGTTCTTGCTGTATTTTCTATGTTCTATGTTCCTCTGTTTATTTCTCACTCTCCACTCGTTAAGGAGCAACACTGTTTGTCTGTCATTTTCCCCAAGACGATGGAAGCCTTGTTGCCCTCGCTGCACCAGTATTAACTTGCACTTCCAGCAAATTGACCGTCAAAAAATTTGAAAGTTAAATGTACAGGAACAATTTTAACTGATGGGGCACATCACGAGATGCCCTCCTCCAGGCTAATCTATTGTGTCTATCATACAAAATACAAACATCAGGAAATCTGCCGTCCGTGACTTTCAGCGAGTCCTGACAAAAAGGTACAGTTAATCACAAACTATGCTGCCCGCATAAAAATATATTTGAAAAATGCATTATTATATTAATATTCATATTTGCCAGTCACAATTTAAAACTCAATTAAAATTTAATGTAACTTTAAAATGGGACAGGGAACATTATGAAATCTGACTTACCATGTCCACATGGAGTAAAGATCATTAATCATGAATAGCTTGTGTGAGTGCTATACCTTGTCCAAAGTGCCTTCACTTGAATGTCATCGCTGGGGAAAAGGAGTTCCTTTTGTGTGCATTTTTTATTACCAGTGAATAGTTTTCTGGCAAGTATTGCTGTCAACTGTGCTGCTTTTCTGCAGTAAACAAGAAGACTTCTGCTCCTCATGAACTTTACCAATGAAAGAAATAATAGCTTGAAATTACCGAGTGCCTTAAGGGGTGCCTGTCAGAATCATGTCAAAGTGCTTCACACACATTACTTTCTTTGAGTGGTGTGACTGCAGGATATTATAATACAATGTTTGACTCCACCGCATGAGGCAGTGACATTCAGCAATGTAGCTTGTCATAATCATGAAGGCAAAACACAAAATTATGTCCAGAAATATTGAACTTCGAATAAACCCTGTGAGTTCTTTAAAATGGACACACAAGCCAAAGGTGGCTGAGGATGTAAAGTCAGTCACTGGCTGAATTGTTGTGGAGTTGCGGGTAGAGGGTGGTGGTTATACTGAGAGACAATGGAACTGTGGTGAATGTATTACTGCTACCATTCACCATTGTATTACATTACATTGTATTGTATTATCTTGATGCCCTTGTGGGCTCCACCTATGGCTCTGCCCTCCCGGGGGAGGTATATAGATCTGCAGCCTGTAAGCGGCACTCAGTACAGATCAGTCGCAGGCAGGCACAGTTCTAGCTCATTAAAACCACTGTTCACTTCAACTCTCCGTCTTGTGTGAATTGATGGTCGCATCAGGAACCACACCCTGTTTCCAGGCAAGGGGCATCTAAAGCGTCCAGAAACTAATTGCTATCTCCGGTGGAGACAATGGGACATTGGATTGGATTTGGATTTGATTTACTGTCATGTGTATTGAGGTACAGTGGAAAGTATTGTTCTGCGTACAGTCCAGGCAGATCGTTCTACATTAAAAAACATAGGACGTACGATAAATAATGGGAGATGAGTATCACCTCATCAAGAGATATCCTGTGCGTAATATCCAGATGTATTTGTGGATTCCACCTTCTGAAATACTGGGATAAAAGCCAAGTAAAAAGCTGCTGTGTGTGTGTACGTGTGTGTACTACTACTGGGTTTCAGGATGTACATGACACAGAAACAAAAATCGATCCAGCAGCAGTAGCACCCTGTAAAAACGTATTTCAGGTATGTCCCCATCTCTCTCTCTCTGATTGTGGAAGTAAGCCAAGTCAGCAAAGACCACAGCTGAAACAGAAATAGGGAAGATTCTCCACCAAACTACAGAACACCGGAATTTCAAAACCGAATACTCACCTGCTGAAGTCATGGCTACTGTAGTCTCGAATTTTAATGGCCGTAACGCTCAATCATCGACTCCTCCGGAAATAAGGTTTGTTTTGTATAAAAGCAATTCTGAAACCAAAACAGAAAATGCTGGACAATCTCACCAGGTCTGACAGCATCTGTGGAGGGAGAACAGAGCTAACATTTTGAGTCTGGAAGACTCTTTGTCAAATCTAATTGCCATCTCCGGTGGAGACAATGGGGTACAATGGGAGATTGTGCATACTTTTTTTACTTATATACTTGGAACTCAATTCTCACTTCTGATCTGTATGAATGTGTTTGCATATGATTTACCATTTTCTTGCCTTTAGTAGTTGATAAACTAACTCTATCTTTAACTCAAGAAAGCCTGGTTAAATTGGCTCCTTTTAAAACAAAAGGTGGTATCGCAGGATTGTCATTAGACGAGCAATGCAGAGACCCGGGGCAGTGGTCTGGGGACCTGGATTCAATTCCCACCATTGCAAAGAGGGAAATTTGAATTCAATAGAAATCTGAAATTCAGAGTCCAACGATGATCATAAAACCATTGTCAATTGTCGTAAAGACCCATCTGGTTCACTAATGCCCTTCAGGAAAGGAAATCTGCCATCCTTACCTGGTCTGGCCTACCTGTGACCCCAGATCCACAGCAAAGTGGGTGACTCAAAAATGTCCTCAATAAGGATGGGCAATAAATGCTGTCCCAGCCAGTGATGCCCACATCCAAAGAATTTTTTAACTAAAAGAAGAAAATAAATAAATATTTGGGACCCGGAAAAAGATATCCACGAAGGGAGGGATCCTTTTCAGATTTCTTATTGTGACCACCAAGGTTGGACAGTAACAAATTGAGGGATCTCTACCAAGTTGACAAATATGGGAAATGTCACCTGGGCACCGGTTGTAACAAGCGCAAGCCAGCTGTCATGTTGGGACTTGAACCAGCTCCCCCAGAGGATTAGCCTGGGACTCTGTGTGACCATATCAGCCACTTTACCACTACATCGCCATCATCCCTGGTCACCATGAGGTGGAACCTGATGTAACAAGGATGGGCTGAGATGTAGCCATCTAAGATGGTCACCTGCAAAGGACCATGGGAATTATGGCCATCCCAGGACTCAGACAGATACACAGCCTATGTGTATCTAAAACACAGGTAACCAGACCTGATTGAAACCCCTGCCTTTTTACATTTCAATGGCCCATTTTCTCCGGACAATAGAATTCCAATCAAGCAACCGGTACAGCCACAGACTGATCGGCATCATTCCCCTTACTCAGAAAGCACAACTGCCAAGGTCAATGACCGCTAAGGACCCGCCCAGCTACCAAGGCACCCGCCCCTTTATTGGCCGAAATTGAAGAGAGTGATCAGAGCCCTGTCGAACTATTGGGTCCAAGGTTATGGACCGCCCCAAAGAGCGCGAAATCCCAGGGGGATAAAAGAGAGCACAGTCATGTATTCTGTCTCTCTTGGATCCGACCTATGCCACCCAATTGCAGCAGGAACAGACAACCAAGTTCAAGATCAACGATCGCTACCTGATGGCTGAGTCCAGCAGAGACAGAGCCACTTTCTTCGAACCAGCCAAGTGAAATCCAGATAAAGGCCTTTATCCATTTGCACAGTGCCGGTCGCCCTGAAGTTAAGTATAGGTTATTGTAGCTGATAGGTGTAGTTTAACTCGTAGTAGATATTGTGTTTGCATGTTGAGATAACTCTTGTGTTTGTAAATAAACCATCTTTTGAACTAACTAACTGCTTGTGTGGTCATTTGATTGATATAAGGGAAGGCTTGTGGTTCACCGAGATAAATAAATAGATCAACATTATTGGCGAACTCTGATGGGACTCGATTAGAAGTGACTTTGTCACTCCGAGAGAACCCACAAACTTTGAATCCAATTGCGAGAAAGAGAAAGCACCACAAGTGCAAGTCACATATCGACCAAATGACCAAATTTCGGAAGTGTGTACTAACCCGCATGTGTACCTAACAGGAAGAGTAAGGTAAACTCGTTAAAATTGCGTACAATTATCGAGGGATTGTGAGCCGGAAAATAGCTTAAGCCATACCCACTGTTCAAATCGCCGCCTTATTCCCCTGTCCCAAATGAAAAGTAGAGAAAGAGATAAGAGAAGTAATGGCCACTAAAGCAATGAAAAGATTGATGAATCCACAGCGACCAACAGAGCAGAGCAATGCCCAATATGGGAGGAAGAGTTAAGGAAATACTTAAAGGGGTAAGGATGGCCCCTTTGGTCGAATTTTTGTGCTAATGATGAGTCAGGTCCAGGAAAGATAGGACAGACTTGGTGGGAGAACCTAAGCGAGGTCCACAAAAAAAATGTTCGGAAAGTCAGAAAGACGATGGCAATAGTGTCCTGTTTGGCACAGTTGCGAGGCACAGAGAAGGCTGTGAAGACGCTCCGTAGGCAGTTAATTGAGAAGGAAGAAAAGAACAAGGGAAACAGTAACGAAAGCGAGAAGATAACTGAGCAACTCCGGGAACAGTTAGCAGCTAAGGATAAGGAAATGGCAGATGTAAAACGCGCACATCAATCTTATCTAGTTCACCTTAGTAGCTTGCAGACCCAGTATGATAAAGCCTACCAAGATACACAGCGCGCAGTCCTGGTAAGAGAGGAAACAGAACAACAGGTCGCCCAGCTAACTAGCAAATGCTCAGATTTAAAAGCAGCTTTGAGAGCGCTTCACAACTCCACTAAGGAACAGAGGCAGAGTACCATTGACCATGCTAAATGCCGACAGAAGATAGAAAAGTTACAGTCGCTGCTCTGAGTGCAGAATGGCTTCAGGTACAATTTTGGGCAGGATTTAGATGAGGAAGATGCTCCCAATTGGCAAGAGTTAAACAAAAGCGCACAAAAATACGTAGAGGACACAGGAAATCAAAATCAAACCCAATTAAGAGACGCTTGCACGAAAATTATTCCATTCCAGCCCACCGCAGACCCGCACAGCTTCTTTGAGGAGGTGCGCCAACACAAAATTATGTACGGCCTAGATGAGAGGGAGGAAGTAAAGCTAATAGTTATGAGTCTTAGCCAGTCTGTAAGATCAGCTTTGCCAGAACCCCACAATGTAGCAGGAGGAACCCTACAAGAAATGAAAACAGCCATATTAGATGCCATCGGGTATAACAAAGGAGATCCAGTCGAGGGTTTAAATCACTGCAGGCAAAAGAAGGGATAACACCCAACCGCGTTTGCTGGTCGTTTATGGATTAATTTCATGGCAGTCTACGGACAATTGAACCGCGCACACCTAAATGAGGAGGCCACCATTAAATGGTCCCGCACCTTAGTCTCGCAAGCCACAGACGCAGGTCAAAAGGCTTGTGTGAACTACGACCCCGCAGACCACACACACAATGAGGTTTGAGTACTTCAATGACTTTTTCGAGCATGGGAACAAACTCCACACCGACGGACAGATCAGGACGAAGCAAACATGCACCCAGTTAGGCCTAGCGAGGACCCAGCATGGATAAATGAGGGTAGACACGAGGATCAGCACCTCAGAGCACAGGCACCACAAGGTTGTTACAATTGTGGCCACGTAGGACATTACGCCCGCGATTGCTGACAAAACCACCCGAACCATCAACGATATCAACAACCAAACCCCCCACCTCGGAACAATGTTAGGCCCAAGCATAATTTTAGCACCCGTTTAGACGACTTAACGTTTAACTCCCTAGATTGACGGTGTTCGGACTCCCCAACTTGGGTCTGTGACACACGCTGGGACAATTCAGGCAGACCAGTAGTTACAGGCACAGTCCGGGGACATGCAGTCGATTTTATTTGGGACACAGGAGCATCCCGCACCACTTTAAACTCCTCCACCATGTTTCAACAGGACAAATGGCCCACCACAGACACCATCATCCTGAGTGGATTCACAGGCCACATACAACAAGGATATATCACAGCTCCCGTACCCGTCCAGATAGGGAACATTGGGACCAAACACCCCGTTGTTTTAGTTGACTTACCCCAAACCGCAGAGCACATTTTAGGCATTGATTTTATGAGCTCCCATAACCTTTCATTTGACCCAGTAAACAAATGTGTCTGGCGAATGGCTAAAACAGTGAGGGCTCCCGCTACGCTCACAGTAGGGGATTATGAAAACAGGATATGCTCAGGAGGGGACTATTGGTTTAATCCGCAAATAATTAGTGCAAACCAGACGATTAGAGAGGTCCTCATAAAACACAAAGCTTTGTTCGCACAACACAAACACGACTGTGGGAAGATCCCAGGTACAGTGAAGATTCCAGGTCCCGATCCAAAGCCGCAAAAGTAATATGGTTTCCCACAGCAAGCCGAGGGTGAGATTTCGAAGGTTATTAACAGTTTGTTAGACCAAGGAGTTACTCGACCCGTAGCTTCCACAAATAATGCCCCAATTTGGCCCGTAAAGAAGCCTGATGGTTTATGGCGACTAACGATCGACTACCGAGAACTTAATAAGGTAACCCCTTAGCAGCCCCCACTGTTGCCGCGGGTCCCGCGACCATCTTCAAACAGGGAGTACAGGCAAGGTATTTCACTGTGTTGGACATCAGCAATGGCTTTTGGTCAATCCCGTTAGACAGGGCCTACCAGTATAAATGCGTATTTACGTTTCGAGGGCAGCAGTACACGTGGACATGCCTCCCACAAGAATTCCATAACTTCCCATCCATTTTCCACCAACAATTGGCCAACGGACTTTCTAAATTTTCCCGACCCGAATGCCTAATACAATATGTAGACGATCTGCTCTTGCAAACGGATACAAAAGAGGAACACGTCGAGCTCTTATCTGATTTACTAGGCCTACCGCAAACAATCAGATGCCAGGTAAACCACAAAAAGGCCCAGATTTTAAAGGAAAAGGCTCCTTATTTAGGCACCATCATCACCCACGGGAAGAGAGAAATTGAGCAAAAACGGATCGAGTCCATCGTTACATTGCCCCTGCCCCAAAATGTCACTGCACTCCGGTCATTCCTAGGTTTGGTAGGATATTGCAGAAATTATATAGATGGTTTTGCCACCAAAGCAGCCCCACTCTCAGAGCTCCTTAAAAAGAATGCCCCATGGGAATGGCTTCCGCAGCACACAGACACCATTGACAATTTAAAATGCACCCTTGGTACAGCCCCCACTTTACAAGTGCCAGATCCAGACTTGCCCCATGCCATAGAACTAGTAGCCACCGACCGAACCCTCTCAGCAGTACTCCTGCAAGAACGACACGATCACTTAGGACTCGTAGCCTATGCCTCAAGAGTATTAGACCCCATAGAGCAAGGATTCTCAGCCTGTGAACAGCACTTGCTTGCAGTCTTTTGGGCAGTACAGTACTTTGCGTACATCACAGGCCTCAGCCCAGTCACAATCTTTTTCATTTAATATCTCAACTGAACAGCAGGCTCTCAGGAAATGTAGCAGTCTCTCATTACTGCACTGAAGTATCGACCAAGATTATGCACTTAGACTTTGAAGTAGGACTCAGATCCATTGCCAACTGACTCAAGCTGACACCGAGAGAGGTCTAGTTATTCAGATTCTGCTCTTTTACCTTGAAAAATAAATCTGGACCAGAGCACAAGGTAAAGTCTCTTCTACCTGCTGCCATAAGGACCCTATGTGAAATGTGTTTTGGCAATCTAAATCCGCTTTCTTCTGGACACACAGCATAAAACAATCCTTAATTTGGCACAAATCGACAACATAGATTACAGGATGACTGGTGCACCCTTCTGCAGTTTGGTGCTTGGGACCATGCTGTTGGGGCAGATTCGAGGGAACTTTACTCTGTGTTCTGTTGAACCCGATGCTGACACCGGATCCCTAAATTGGGAATCATTCTATTCCGAATGCTAACAACTCTATCTCTGACAAACATAATTCAAGAATCGACATTGGGATAGAGAGAAGAGATGCTGAGCTGGATGTTTGGGCATGCTGAGGCAGAAGGTGAAAAGGCACAAGTTCAGTGCTGTGAAGGATACATTTAGAGCAATCAACAGGAAGTACTCAGAAGTTGAACAAGAGGATGACTGGTTATTGCCATGGTGCTAGACTCACTTTGGATGAATTAAGTGCCAGAGGGTGAAGTTGGAAGTCAAATGGGCAAAAATTCTTTCTTCATCTAAATATAGTTTCCATCTCCGGAAATTATTTTAGTAAGAAGAATTGGAGAATAACTCTTTTCCTTTATCATGAAAGATCAATTAATAATCATGCAATTTCAATTTTCAGTTATTAATGAAAAGAGATCATGTTCTTTTATGTTAGTTAAAAGAGGAATTTTACCTTTTGAGAAGCCCCGCAATTCTCTCAGTGGGTCCAAGGTGCAAATGGAGCAACTGACTTGGATCGAGAGCCTTCAAACTCCCTTCCCCAAATTTATCATCCAGCCATTTTTGCTCGGAGAAAAGGACACAGAGATAGTTAACTGAATGTCTAAGGTGCTGAAAGTGGCATCAATCTAGTGGGCTGCATTTTCCTGGATGGTGGCGAGCCTCCTAAGTGCCGTTCGAGCTGCACTCATCCAGGCATATTGGGCCAAGGACACTAACCTGAGGAACTCCTGCAGTGATGTCCAGGGACTGAGAGGATTGGTCTTCAACAACCACATTCATCTTCCTGGGGGGTCTGTATGACTCCAACCAGAGGACAGTTTTCCCCGTTATTCCCACTGACTTCAATGTTGCTCTCGGTCAAATACTGTCTTGATATCGAGGTCAGTCACCCTCACCGCATCTCTTGAATTCAACACTTATGTCCAGGTTTGGGCCAAAGTTTTAATGGGGTCAAGAGCTGGGAGGTTCTGGAGGAGCCCGAACTAATCTGCTATGAACATATTTTTGTATAAGTACTTGTGTAAGTATCACATGTTGATACTGTCAACGACACCTTCCAACATTTTGCTGATGATTGAGAATAGATTGATGAGGCAAAAAATTGGTCAGATTGGATTGTCCTCCTTTCACACCTTGGCAATTAAATAACTAAATAATCTTTATTGTCGCAAGTAGGCTTACATTAACACTGCAATGAAGTTACTGTGAAAAGCCCCTAGTCGCCACATTCCGGCGCCTGTTCGGGTACATAGAAGGGGAATTTAGAATTCTCAGCTGGTACGGGAATTGAACCCGCGCTGCTGGCCTCGTTCTGCATCACAAACCAGCTGTTTAGCCCACTGAGCTAAAGCAGCCCCTCATTTTCCGCATTGCTGGCTCAATAGCAGTGTTGTAGCTGCACTGGGACAACTTGATTGGGGTGCAACTAATTCTTGAGCACAAGTCTTCAGTATTACTGCCAGGATGTTGTCAGGGTCTTTGTTGTATCTCGTACCCCCAGCCATTTCTTGACATCATGTTCAGTGAATTGAATTGTCTGAAGACTGGCATCTGTGACAGTGGGGACCTCGGGATGAGGCTGAGATATTTCATCCACTTGGCAAATCAGGCTAAAGATACTTAAGGCTTGACATTTACACTAATGGTTCCACAGGCAGCAAATTGATAATGATCTGTTACTTTAGTTATTGATATAAAAACAATAACTGTACAAAATACTCACTGAGTCAGGCGGCATCCGTGGAAAGAGAAACAGAATTAATGGGTGGAATCCATCCCAGAGGGCATACAAAGCTCACTGTAATGTTTCATCTGAAAGAGGGCTTCACTGACAATGCAGCACTCCCTCAGCGCGACAACAGAGTTTCAGCCTAGTTTTAGACCTCAAGCCTCTGGAGTTTAACCTTGCCACTCAGTGGCTCAATGTGGATAGAAAGCTGGCACTCAGAATCAGTAAGAAGTCTTGCAACATCTGGTTAAAGTCCAACAGGTTTATTTGGAATCATTAGCTTTCGGAGCGTAGCTCCTTCACTCACCTGATGAAAGGGGCTGTTTAGCACAGGGCTAAATCGCTGGCTTTGAAAATAGACCAAGGCAGACCAGCAGCATGGTTCAATTCCCGTAACAGCCTCCCCGAACAGGCACCGGAATGTGGTGACTAGGGGCTTTTCACAGTAACTTCATTGAAGCCTACTTGTGACAATAAGCGATTTGCATTTTCTTTCATTTCAAAGGAGCTACGCTCCAAAAGCTCGTGATTCCAAACAAACTTGTTGGGACTTTAACCTGGTGTTGTAAGACTTCTTACTTAGGGGTTGGTTTAGCACAGTGGGCTAAACAGCTGGCTTGTAATGCAGAACAAGGCCAGCAGCGGGGGTTCACTTCCCCTACCGGCCTCCCCGAACAGGCTACGGAATGTGGCGACTAGGGGCTCTTCACAGTAACTTCATTGAAGCCTACTTGTGACAATAAGTGATTATTATTATTATTATTACTGTGCTCACCCCAGTCCAACACTGGCATCTCCCCATCTCAGAATCAGTGGATAACATCTGATATAATAGTCCTGACCTTACTACTGGTGGTAGTATTATATTATTTGGGATGATCTAATGCTTCCGTTAAAACAAAGAGGAAAGTTAGGTCAAGAGGCAGAGAGCTGTAGGGAGGGAATTCCAGAGCTCAGGGACATGCAAGTGAAGCTGCAATCACCAATGGTGGAGTAATTAAAGTTGAGAATACGCGGGAAGCCAGAATTAGAGAAACGCAGATATTTCAAACGGTCGTGGGGTGAGGCCAAGGTCGGGGGTGTGGAAGATAAGTGTGGGGGGAAGGGGGGTGTCGAAAACAGGATGAGGATTTTAAAGTCAAAACATCCAGGAGACAATATGAATCAGTGAGTAAAGGGCTATAGGGCGATAGGACTTGATGTGAGTTAAGTGGCAAGGTTTTGGATGATCTCAAGTTAACAGAGGATAGAATGTGGGAGAGCAACCAGATGTGCATTGGAGTGGTCAAGTCTAGAAGCAACAAAGGCATGAATGAAGGTTTCAGCATTGGATGATTTGAGACAGAGGTGATGTCAAGTGGTCCTACAGAGGTGAAAATAGGCAGTCTTAGAGATAGTGTGAATATGAGGTTGGACGTCTATCTCTAGTTATAGTGAGCTACAGATCTAGGCAAATATAAGGCCGGTTATTGACCAGCTTAATGTCTGCTATTCCCCCTCTACAACATATCACTGATAACTAATCATTGATGGCATTCAGTTGTATTTTAAGTTTGGCACATAGGGCATGACCTTCCACACTGCTGGATCCCAATGGGAAACTTAAGAATATTGTTCCCAGCTTTTTTCCACGCGGTTAATAGTGCACCCTTTCACTGTCATCACCTTCCTTATGGTGTTGGCAGGCCCACACTTCCACCAATTAAGCTGAGTCAAGTTCAATTCTGGTGGTCAGTGTGGTGACTGTCATTGTAATTTGGGTGGCTAGTCACCTGCCTGATGGATTCTTCCATTTACCAAACCTGTTAAATTTATTGAAAAGTTTGATTGACTGTGGAGATTCTCTACCTGCCACGCAACTGTGATCCGATCAGTGCGAAACAATCACTTGTGTGATTAGGCTTGCCGAAGTTGACTGGGGGCATTTCTGGAGGTTCGATGACCTGATGGTCGAACAACCTGACACCTGACCAGGTGATAATTCATTACCTGATGTCTGATCATGTGACATCTAATCACATGACTTAAAATGCTGTTAAACATTCCCATTTGGGGGGAAGAGCATAAGAAGAGGCCATCAATGTAAGATGGTCACCTAAAAATCCAATCGGGAACTGAGAAGAAACGTCTTTACTCAGACAATGGTGAGAATTGCCAGATTGGACTCGATGGGCTGTTCCTGTTATTATGGGCGAGGGTTTAGAGAACACCAAAGTATATCATGGAGTTCACCTGACCTACAACTGTTTCTAGATTTTGGTTATGAGGAGCATAAGGGCCTACTCTTCAGGTGTTATGCAACAGAGGCCTTAAGCCCTTTAACCAAAAACAAAGTTTATTCTACAAATTCAGTTAACACAATAAGCATTTTTATCAACTACAAACATACATCCCCCCCACCCCCGCACAGCTACAGTACTCTATATTAAACCCTTAACAACTTCCCTTTTGTTGATTCACTCAAGTAACAATATCCATAAATCAGACAATGCCTTTTTCCACAAAACGGTAGGTTTGAATTCTTTACAGAAAACAGGTATCACTTTTAAATTATCAAGTGATCTGGACACCTTTTGACATATATATAGAGAGAGACCAAAATAAACCTTCTTTGTCTGAATACAGCTCCCAACTGTCCAAACGAAAATAAAACACAGAGCCACAAACAGCACCCAGCTCAAAACTAAAGTAAAACCCAGTGCCACAGCCCGGCTCCACCCACACAATGACATCACTGAAGCTATTTGACAAACACACATTTCTTAAAGGGACATTCCAAGACACTGTATATTGCAAGATCATTCGGCTATTAATAAGGTTAGTAGCATTGAACTTTATTAAAAACCCCTTTTGTAGTATAGTAGAGTGGGAAAAACGTAGAAATAGGACGTGACATAAATCGATGCTTGAATAGTGGAAAATAATGGCAGGTTTTTTAAAAGACGCTTACAAAAGCCGAGGGCTAAGCGTTGAAGCTGCTCGGATAAGCCAATACATGGGCTATCCTGAAATAACTGACAACAGGATTCAGCAGCAACCTTGAGATAAGAGGAAGTAGAACAAGGATGAAAATGCACAACATGGTGTGATTAAGTAATGTCGCCATCTCAGATGGCCACCTGCAAAGGACCATGGGAATTATGGCCAACCCAGGTCTCAGACACATTCAGAGCTTCTGTGTGTATTTGCAACCCAGATAGCTAAACGCGTTTGAAGCCCCTGCTCATTTGCATTCTCATGGCCCATTTCCCCAGAACAAAAGAACTGTACTCAGGTAACCGATACAGGTACAGACTAATCGGCGCCACTCTCTTTACTCAGGGAGCCCAAACAACCAAGATCAATGACCGCTAAGGACACACCCAGCCATCAAGGCACCCGCCCCTTTTTCGCCAAAATCAAAGGCAGTGATTGAAGCCTGTCGAATTATTGGGTCCAAGTTAAGGACCGCGCCAAAGAGCGCAAAATCCCAGAGGGATAAAAAGAGACACAGCCATATGCTCAGTCTCTCTTGGATCTGGCCTATGCCAACCCAAGTGCAGCATAACGAACAGACAGACAAGTTCAAGACCAACGATCGCTACCAGACGGATGAGCCCAGCAGAAACAGAGCCACTTCTTCTACCCAGCCACGCATGATCTGGACAAAGGCCTTGTCCATCTGCATAGAGCTGATTGCCCTGAAGTTAAATATAGGTTATTGTAGTTGTTAGGTGTAGTTTAACTTGTAGTGTTTTGTGTTGCATGTCAAAGTAATCCTTGTGTGTAAATAAACCATCTTTGAACTTGAACTGACTAACTGGTTGTATGGTCATTTGATCGATATCCAGTAAAACCTTATGGTGGTATCATTTGCTACCTGGCTCCCCTAAAGAGCATCATTATTAATTGGCAACATTATTGGCGACGCTCGTGGGATTGTATTCCCTTCAATTGGCACCATTAATGGTGACTCTGGTGGCGATTGGCAACAGTAGGGCTATCATTGCTTGCATGAACTATGGCTGGGTGCAAGGAGGAGTTAATTGGATGAAAGCATGGATGAAGGAAGCTCTCCTGATCAGGAATAAGTGGTGGAGAAAACCAGAAGACACGAGACAAGAAGGGAAAGCAACAGAGAAGATCCTTGTGATGATATGCATAAGGCAAATTTGTACATAATATTATGCACAACCTCTAACTACTAGGTGGCACTGTGGTCTGGGAGTTGGGAGTTGGTTGTGCTGATAGATAACCGTATTTGCAGTAGTTCCACAATAATTGGATAGTGTTAGTCATTCATTATTTAATTTCTCCTCGTTATCTTGTCACATGGTTGTTCGACAATAAATTATTTTAAACCACATGTTCTGTAGTTCATCATTCATTTTGGCCAGTCTACAGAACATAACATGGTACCAGGGATGACGATTTAACAAGAACTTGAAGATTCTGTACAAAAAGATTTGAACCACTGAAGATAACTCTGCAGGATAAGAAAGGAATCAAATCTTTGTGACTAAACTTGTAAGCTACTGGCATCTTGCGCTCAGCACGTGGTAAAATGGCGAAGCCTGGAATGAAAGGTATCAAGGCACCGCAGAAGCTTGGGTTTACCGGTAATGTCAACAAAAATTGGAGGGTGTTTGAGCAGCAGTTTACGTTGCAGCCCTTGGTCTGCAGGCACAGCCTGATGAGAGGAGTATCGTGCTGTTGCTCACGGTAGCAGGTCCCCAAGCAATTAAGATCTTCAATATATTTGCATTTGAAAACAGGGCTGACAGCAAAAGCTTTGAAGAAGTGCTTAAACAATTCAATCAGAATTGCCCCCTGGAAAAAATTAAACCTTTGAGCGCTATATATTCCATACACACACTCAGAACACAGGAGAGGCATTCGATAGCTTGAAAGCACAGTCGTGCAACTTCAGCATACTCCAGTCGTCAATGATACGAGACCAGATTGTTTTCGGAATCTCCAATAATAAACTGCGGGAAACAGACCTGCAACTTAGAAGTGCCATTCAAATATGTCACGCTAGTGAGCTTGCTGCAAAGCAGCTCAACACGTCGAATCTCCGTAGTTTGAGCGCAAAGTCAGAAGAGGCAGCAGACGCCATTAGTGTGGTCGCGCAGCTGAATAAGAAACGTGCTCCCAGTGCGGGTGGCCATTTTGAGCAGTCGACCCGATCCTCCATTTTCTGTCCAGGATGTGGTAAACGGCATATGCGCTGCTTTATGGAAAAACATCTGCCATATGTAATGGTCAGAATTATTTTGATCCCAAGTTCGATTCCTGGCATTTGTCAATGTCTGTGCGGAGTCTGCACGTTTTCCCTGCGTCTGCGTGGGTTTCCTCCCGCAAGTCCCGAAAGACGGGCTTGTTAGGTGAATTGAACATTCTGAATTTTCTCTCTGTGCACCCGAACAAGCACCAGAGTGTGGCAACTAGGGGCTTTTCACAGGAACTTCATTGCAGTGTTAATGTAAACCTACTTGTGACAATAATAAAGATTAATATTATTATGTGGTACCAGACCAACAGCAATGTGGTTGACTCTGAATTACCCTCTGAAATAAGCCACTCAGTCCAAGAGCAATTAGGGATGTGTAATAAATGTTGTCCCACATCCCATGTAAGAATTGTAAAACTGTTCAAAACAATCTGGTGCAGACACACCTAATCCAAAACAAGACATTGCACAAAAATGGGGAGCTCGGTGTTTGGGACATTTCCCACACTTAAACGTTGCCTCCTGGGATTCAGTGTCAAAACTGTAATTTCTTTCTAGGAGACTCCAGTCTCAGTCCCCATTTCCTCCCGCCACCCAAATCCCATTCCCCAAACCCCACTCTTCCCCGAGCCACCATTCTCCAGTCACTGTCTCTCTCCCAAACCTAATTCCAAGTCACCATTCCAAAACCCATTCCCACTTCTCCCATCTCTTCCTGAGCCCCCACTTCCCAGTCTCCTTGTATCCCCATGGGGATCGGGGGGGAATGGGAAACCTGGGGGTGGCCAATTAGGAGGCCGTCAACCAGAAGACCTACTTCATGATCTGTTGAGCTGCTCACAGAAAAATTCTTTTCACTGTACCTTGGTACACGTGACAATAAACAAATCCAATCCAATCCAAGATTGTGGCAGTGGGCACGTTACTAACCAGTCGAGATCCAGAAATGGTATCCCCCTGTGCTTACTTTCAAAGGACTTAAGATTCCCTCTCATGTGTGTGATAGGGGATAAGCTATTACTTCACACATAAGTAACTGGCTAGTGCAAACTTCACGGAGGAGAGCTGAAGGTTAGCAGGAAGATATTAGGAATTGTGCCTGAGGAGTAACAAGTCTCCAGTGAGTCATGCGTGGTCTCTTGGCTAATCATGCTCGTCATTACCACACAGCTGCTCGTGGTGATAGATTCTATTTTTAGTTATTTTAATAAGTATTCAACTGCAACAGAAAGCAATCTTAATTAGCTTTTTTTCTCTCTTTGTTTTGGCTGCAACATTAAACTAATATAAGCTGCTCCTGGAAGAAGAATCCCTGGTGATATGTTTTCCATCAATATAACACTCCACTCAGGTTCAATGCAGTACATTCCAGAGCAGCAACTGGTGAATTATTCAGCACTGTTCACCACGGTGAGTGTCTCAATGGGAGCACTGCACTCAGCGAACATATCACGGGATTGTGGTCAAGGGCCCTGATGACTTGTCTTCCGGGAGAGAGTACTGGATCACAGGATTCCCTCCCAGCGATGTGCTCACCCACTCAATCCATGTGGAAAAGCAAAGCAAAAGGTGTCTTTCCTGACCGATGTCAGGCAGGGACAAAGTATGCTGGCATTGCCGAGACAGTGGCAGAGTGGTAATATTGCTGGACTGGCAATCTGGAGCCTTAGGTTGATGCCCAGGAGACATGGGTTCAAATCCCACCATGACAGCTGTGATTTGAATACAGTTGAAAAATGGGGGTAATTTAGAATGGATACGTTCCAACAAAAAAGGAATCATTTCCAGGGGAGATCCCACTGTCTGCGGTTAACTAAAGTTTGTGCCAAACTTAAAGTGAGAGAGGTGGGTACTCAGCCAGACGTTGGTGTCCTCGCACATCAGTCGCTGAAAGTAAGCGCGCAGGTGCAAAAGGCAGATGGTATGTTGGCCTTCATAGCGAGAGGATTTGAGTATAGGAATCGAGATGTTTTACTGCAATTGTATAGGGCATTGGTGAGGCCACACCTGGGGTATTGTGTGCCGTTTTGGTGTCCTTATCTGAGGAAGGATGTTCTTGCTATGGAGGGAGCGCAGCAAAGGTTTACCAGGCTGATTCCTGGGATGGCGGGACTGTCATTTGAGCAGAGGCTAAGTCAGTTAGGATTATATTCATTGGAATTTAGAAGAGTGAAAGGCGATCTCATAGAAACTTACAAAATTCTAACAGGATTACACAGGGTCGATTCAGAAAGAATGTTCCCGATGATGGTGGAGTCCACAACTAGGGGTCAGATTTTGAAGTTAAGGGGTAAACCTTTTAGGAATGAGATGAGGAGAAATTTCTTCACTCAGAGAGTGGCAAATCTGTGGAATTCGCTCCCACAGAAAGTGGTCGCGGCCAAAACCCCGTGTAATTTCAAGAAGGAATTAGATATTGCTCCTGGGGCTAAAGGGATCAACGGATAGATCAGGGTATTGAATTTGATGATCAGCCATGATCATATTGAATGGCCGAGCAGGCTCGAAGGGCCGAATGACCTCCTCCTGCTTCTATTTTCTATGTTAAAGGAAAAAATATATAATAGCACAAAGGAAGCAGGTAAGAAGATTGGACAGATCATAAAGAACAGCAAAGAGTGACAAAACAGATTAACAAGGAGGGTGCAGGAGTTTCTGTAGATATTTAAGAAGAGTTGACAAAGTGAGTGTTGGTCCTGTACAGTTATAGCAATGAATAATGGAAAATTAAGGCGATGACAAATGAATTGAAGAGGTGTTTTGCATCGGTCTTGACCATAGAGGATACAAGTAACATCCCAGAAATAGCTGTAAATCAGGAAATAGGAGGGATGGAGGAACTCGGGAGCAATTACAATCAGCAGGGAAATGGTACTGAGTAAATTGTTGGAGCTGCAGCTGGCAAGCCCCCAGGTCCTGATGGTACTTGTCCTGGGGTCTTTAAAAAAAATGGCTAGTGAGATGGTCGAAGCGGTGGTTTTGATTTTGCTAAATTGCCTAGATTCAGGGACGGTTTCATTACATTGGAAAATAGTGAATGTAACTTCTTTATTCAAAAATGGAGGGAGACACAAAGCAGGAAACTTCAAGCCAATTAGCTTAATTCTGTCATAGGGAAAATTTGGAAACTATAATTAAAGGTATTATAGCTGGGCACTTAAATTCAAGGTAACCGGGGAGAGTCAACATGGTTTTGTGTGAGAAAAATCATTTGAAATCAATTTATTGGAGTTCTTTGAAGAAGTCGCTGTGGATAAAGGGACACCAGGAGATGTACTGTACTTAGAACATAGAACATCGACATAGAACATAGAAAAATACAGCACAGAACAGGCCCTTCGGCCCACGATGTTGTGCCAAACCTTTGTCCAGGATTAATCATAGATTATCATAGAATTTACAGTGCAGAAGGAGGCCACCCGGCCCATCGGGTCTGCACCGGCTACCCAAGCACCCTACCCAAGGTCAACACCTCCACCCTATTCCCACAACCCAGCAACCCCACCCAACACTAAGGGCAATTTTGGACACTAAGGGCAATTTATCAGGGCCAATCCACCTAACCTGCACATCTTTGGACTGTGGGAGGAAACTGGAGGATGCGGAGGAAACCCACGCACGCACGGGGAGGACGTACAGACTCCGCACAGACAGTGACCCAAGCCGGAATCGAACCTGGGACCCTGGAGCTGTGAAGCAATTGTGCTATCCACAATGCTACCATGCTGCCCTTAAGAACAAATTAATCTACACTATATCATTCTACCGTAATCCATGTACCTATCCAATAGCTGCTTGAAGGTCCCTAATGTTTCCGACCCAACTACTTCCACAGGCAGTGCATTCCATGCCCCCACTACTCTCTGGGTAAAGAACCTACCTTTGACATCCCCCCTATATCTTCCACCATTCACCTTAAATTTATGTCCCCTTGTAATGGTTTGTTCCACCCGGGGAAAAAGTCTCTGACTGTCTACTCTATCTATTCCCCTGATCATCTTATAAACCTCTATCAAGTCGTCCCTCATCCTTCTCCGTTCTAATGAGAAAAGGCCTAGCATCCTCAACTTTCCTCGTAAGACCTACTCTCCATTCCAGGCAACATCCTGGTAAATCTCCTTTGCACCTTTTCCAATGCTTCCACATCCTTCCTAAAATAAGGTGACCAGAACTGTACACAGTACTCCAAATGTGGCCTTACCAAAGTTTTGTACAGCTGCACCATCACCTCACGGCTCTTAAATTCAATCCCTCTGTTAATGAATGCTAGCACACCATAGGCCTTCTTCACAGCTCTATCCACCTGAGTGGCAACATTCAAAGATGTATGCCGTTAACCCTGTATTCCGCATTCATTTTTTTTTCTTCCAAAATGGACAACTTCACACTTTTCAGGGTTAAACTCCATCTGCCACTTCTCAGCCCAGCTCTGCATCCTATCTATGTCTCTTTGCAGCTGATAACAGCCCTCCTCACTATCCACAACTCCACCAATCTTTGTATCATCTGCAAATTTACTGACCCACCCTTCAACTCCCTCATCCAAGTCATTAATGAAAATCACAAACAGCAGAGGACCCAGAACTGATCCCTGCGGTACGCCACTGGTAACTGGGCTCCAGGCTGAATATTTGCCATCCACCACCACTCTCTGACTTCTATCAGTTAGCCAGTTCATTATCCAACTGGCCAAATTTCCCACTACCCATGCCTCCTTCCTTTCTGCATACGCCTACCATGGGGAACCTTATCAAAAGCCTACCATGGGAGCCTTATCAAATGCCTTACTAAAATCCATGTACACTATATCCACTGCTTTACCTTCATCCATATGCTTGGTCACCTCCTCAAATAATTCAATAAGACTTGTAAGTCAAGACCTACCCCTCACAAATCCGTGCTGACTATCCCTAATCAAGCAGTGTCTTTCCAGATGCTCAGAAATCCTATCCTTCAGTACCCTTTCCATTACTTTGCCTACCACCGAAATAAGACTAACTGGCCTGTAATTCCCAGGGTTATCCCTCGTCCCTTTTTTGAACAGGGGCACGACAGATTTCAAGAAGGCATTTCATGAGGTGGCACATCGAAAGTTATTGTTGAAAATAAAAGTCCCGGCATCCACCACACTCTGGGGTAGTAAATTCCACAGATTCACTACCCTTTGAGAGAATTTCTCCTCACTTATGTTTCAAATCTGCTACCCCTTATCTTAAACTAAGACTTATTGTTCTAGATAGCCCCACAAGAGGAAGCATCTACTCTTATGTCTAATTTGTCAGTACCTTTTGTCATCTTATGTAACTCCTCTTTAGATCTCCTCTTATTCTTCTAAACATGAGAGAATATAGGCCTAAACTGCTCAATCTCTCTTCATAAGACAAGCCTTCATCACTGGAGTCAATCTAGTGAACCTCCTCTGAACTGTTTCTAATGCAATTACATGTAACTAGTAGAGTTAATGAGGGGGAGCCAGTGGATATGGTTTATTTGGACTTTCAGCGGGCTTTTGACAAAGTCCCGCATAAGACATTAGCATTTTAAATGAAAGCACACAGGATTGGGGCAGTGTATTGAGATGGATAGAAAACTGGTCAGAAAACAGGAAACAACGAGTTGGAATTAACAGGGGCGACATTCTCTGACCCCCCGCCGGGTCAGAGAATCGCTGGGGGCTGGCGTGAATCCCGCCCCTGCCGGTTGCCGAAGTCTCCGGCACCGGATATTTGGCGGGGGCGGGAATCGCGCCGCGCCGGTTGGCGGGCCCCCCCGCTCGATTCTCCGGCCCGCATGGGCCGAAGTCCCGCCGATAAATTGCCTGTCCCGCCGGCGTAAATTAAATCACCTACCTTACCGGCGGGACAAGGCGGCGTGGGCGGGCTCCGGGGTCCTGGGGGGGGGCGTGGGGTGATCTGGCCCCGGGGGGTGCCCCCACGGTGGCCTGGCCCGCGATCGGGGCCCACCGATCCGCGGGCGGGCCTGTGCCGTGGGGGCACTGTTTCCCTTCCGCCTCCGCCACGGTCTCCACCATGGCGGAGGCGGAAGAGACTCCCTCCACTGCGCATGCGTGGGAAACTGTCAGCGGCCACTGACGCTCCCGCGCATGCGCCGCCCCGAGATGTCATTTCCGCGCCAGCTGGCGGGGCAACAAAGGCCGTTTCCGCCAGCTGTTTTAGAATTCTTCAGATGTTGGGAACAATTACCAAAAAGGATTCACAACCGTGGGGGGTTGATCAGTGAAAGGCTGATCAAGATGGGAAACCTCCATTATTACAACAGAACTTTAAAATCTCCTGAGAGTTTAACAAAGCTAAGGATTCCGAAGTCACCCTGCCAGACTTCAAATTCACCTTGCTACACCGATTTGGGTAAATGGAAGTGTCAGGTCAAATACAGAACAAGGCACAATGGAGGAAGAGATTTTTAAATTCAGAATTGCTTCCCCATTGGACTGGGTAAGACTTTCCATGTCCCCCCGCCCCCCCCCCCCCCCCCCCCCCAACTTGCAGCGCATTTCGTGGCGACATAAGCGGCCCATCATTGGGTTTCCAAATCTTTACACCTCCCGCTTCCGGGAAACATGCAGCGGGAGTTCGCCATCAGAAGATTCCGTCGGCAGAAATGACGGGAAACGTCCGCCCAATAAGTTTGGGACTGAAGCAGTCAATATATAGTTGTACTGTATTGGAGAAATTGTGCAAGTAAATTAATGGGTTTTGATGCAAAAAATTAAGATGCTATAATTAGCATAAGTAGGGAAAAACAATTAGGCATTTAGATTGACATTAAAAATATGGCTGCAGGACTTGAATGGTTGTCAAAGTTAAGCTCCAAAAGTAAACATAAAATCCTTGAAGTGCCTACACAGTTTTGGAAGGCAGCCAACTAGAAATGCAGTTGCAATTTAGTTTGAGGACATTTTCAATTTTGATAGGAAGTTGTTTTTGAGGTATACACTGGGAAATGTGGCGGGCGGCACGGTGGCGCAGTGGTTAGCGCTGCTCCCTTACAACGCCGAGGACCCGGGTTCGATCCCGGCCCCGGGTCACTGTCCGTGTTGAGTTTGCACATTCTCCCCATGTCTGCGTGGGTCTCACCCCCCACAACCCAAAAGATGTGCCAGGTAGGTGGATTGGCCACGCTAAATTGCCCCTCATTTGGAAACAAATAATTGGGTGCTCTAAATTTATTTCTAAAAATTAAAAATACAATGAGAGGCGCTGGTCTGTTTCAATGAGCCACAGAGACGTGTTTAAGAAAAGACAAAACACTGATATATTTTGGGTCAACTAGCAAACAACCATCTTGTCAGCTACAAGGTGAGTTAGACTAACTGTCTAACTCCCTGGAACTGAGACAAAGGTAGGAATATAACTATATTGGAAGTTTTCACTTCAACTCTCTCCCAACATCTTGTGGTGCACTAAGACAGACTTTCATCTGCTCCTGTAGCTAGTAATACCCTAAACATCACTAGTCTGTCGCCAGAGGCTTATAGCTTGAGGGGCGCCACTCCACAACAAGCGTGGCTGACCAGGAGTCTCTACCGCTCTGACCGCCAGCCATTGGTGTGTTTGGAAGGATTTACAGATGTTGTGGTGTTTCTCTTTTCTAAAAATTAATCTCAGGTACTGAGCGATTGTTTATTGATCAACGCATTGGGAGAGCCCAAGATTCAGAGATCGACCTCCAGAGCTGACTCTGCCAACGTAAAGAATCAGATGAAATTTAGACCGAGTGTGGTGTGTAAGTAAGAATATTGTTTACATTGGATCGTGTCTGTTTTAAATTTTACATTAAACAAGTTACGTATGTAACACCCAAGTAAAAAATCTGGTGTGGTGGGACGGAGAAACCCGCCCCCAATGTTTGAATCTCTTTCTATAAGCTTGTCTTTTAAGGTGGAATTAAAATTGCATGAATTTAGACAATTATTGATTGATTGATTGACATTTATTGTCACAATAAATACCAAATAATACCAAAGTACAGTGAAAAGTATTTTTCTGCAGCCAAGGGAATGTACACTGCACATACATAGGAGACAAAAGAAAATCGACAGAGTACAGTGACAAATGGTACATCGACAAACAGTGATTGGTTACAGTGCAGACCAGGGGCCAAACAAAGCAAATACATGAGCAGGAGCAGAATAGGACATTGTGAATAGTGTTCGTACAGGGAACGGATCAGTCCAAGGGAGAGTCCAGTAGCTATGGGGAAGAAGCTGTCCCTATATCTGGATGTGAGGGTCTTCTGGCTGATGGAAGGGTCTAGAAGAGGGCAAAGCCTGGGTGGGAGGGATCTCTGGCAATGCTGTCTGCATCCTGAGGCAGAAGGAGGTGTAGACAGAATCAATGGGAGGGTAGCAAGCGTGTGTGATGCATTGGGCCGAGTTCACCACACTCTGCAGTTTCTTGCAACATGAATAGCTTTCATTTACAATCACACGTATAAACTGTAATCCATAATTGGCTTCAATAAAACTTGTGTATTTTTGTAGCATACAAGGTGGTGTAGTCTAAATAAATACATACTACCTCAAGAAAACACATAAACACATTACTCTAAAAGTCTTGGTAAGACCTCTAAGGGCTCATATTAAGGAATACAATAATAATTTACTTTCTATATGTTAGGAAAGAGACATTGAAATATTTTTTATTTGTATTGTGATTGACAGTAATGAGGTATTGGAGGAGCGTTTCTAAGGAAAATAGGGTATTGAGCTTGTTTTTACGTTGGCTTCCTCCCTCTTAGTTAAAGCTCAGCTGAACACACACACCTGCAGATACATCAACTCTGGTTAAGGTGACTTTATTTTTCCAAGCTTGGTCTAAGTTAACTCGCTTAAATGTCGTCATGCATTGTGGCCACTGCTTTTAGCAAGTGTTTAAATGCTTATTATTGCTATGTCCTAAAAATACAGGTTTAATGGTTAATAATGTGTACTGGGTATACTTTCTATGATTGATCTCAATCTTTAATACACTAACTTATGTAGAACTATTCTAGTGTTATCTTAGCTATCCAGCTTTAAGGGGTCTCATCTCAGGATGCCCCCTTCAGATATGAGTTAAAGTTTAAGTTACTTTGTGTTTCTGCACTTGTGTGCTGAGAAAAGATGAAAACTTAAGTTTGCTTCATGTCCAACAGAGGTGCCTGCAAGTCTTTGGTTAATTTTTGTTATCTATTCAAGTAACACTATTGGCTGGTGAAAGGTCACGTGATACACAGTGATGTCAGCGGAGCATTTTGCTGGCTTTAGAGGAGTTCACCATCTTACCCTGCAGAAGCAACATCTCTTACTTAACCCTGCACAATGTTTATAGGAACTTAAAGCGTGATGGTGGCGTAGTGGCATTGTCACTGGACTAATAATCCAGAGACCCATAGTGCTCTGAGATTCCAGGTTCAAATACCGACGTAGCAAATGGTGGAAATTTGAATTCAACAACAAAATATCAGGCATTAAAGCCTAATGATGACCATGAATCCATTGTCGATAGTTGTACACTCATGTCCTTTAGGGAAGGAAATCTGTCATCCTTACCTGGTCTGGCCTGTATGTGACTCCAGACCCAGAGCAATGTGGTTGACTCTAGCTGCCTCTCAAGGGAAATTAGGGATGGCCAATAAATGCTGGCACAGCCTGGAGCTCTCCCAAGAACGAATTAAAATAAATCCTCTGCTAATACTTCTCTTTGCGGCAACAGCAAATATATGCCACATTTCACTGTGACGTCTGCCTGCATTGCAATTGAGGTTTTATGATGTAAAAGCAATTTCAGGTTTTAATAAAAAAAACTAAGCTGTTGCTCAGCAACCAGAGGCCCACGCTGAAAAGCAGAAGTGGTTAGAGTTCAATTTGAGGCAGACAACTCAGAAGAAAGCAGCTCTGCCAGAAACCGCCAATACAGGCAGGACAATACAGAGGGACAGGAAGCAAGTCCCAGAGCTAAAGAGCAGTCAGATATCAGGGAAGGAGAGTTCCAGGAAGTTAAGGGAATAAAGAACAGAAATCTGGAAAAGGGTTCTGTTCAGCAAAGACAGGAGCAGAGAAAGAAGGTCCGAGTGTCACTGTGCAGCTTCTTAAAGGTACTTTTAAAATTTATACATGGGATGTGGTCATTACTGGCGAGGCCAGCATTTATTTCCCATCCCGAACCACCCTTGAGATGGTGGTGGTGAGCCACTGCAATCCATGTGGTATCAGTACACCCACAGTGCTGTTAGGGAGCGAGTTTCAGTGTTTTGACCCATGCATTGGCATGCATGCAATATAACCTCCAGACCCTCATCGGAGACACCAGCATCGCATCCCCAGCAGAAACTGCCAACAGAGACCCGCTCATCAGCGACCCCTGCCTGAAAACTGAAGAGCTCAGTCCTGGAAGTTGGTTGAAACATCGTTGCATTATCACTTATCCTTCCCTAAGATCTCCTAAGTGCTTAGACTTCCTCTTTTTCACAGCAGGAAGCACTTATCTGCCTTTGATGTGGTGAGGGGCTGTCAATCATCGCAAGAGATTTTATAAACATTGTGATTAGCATCAAAGCAGGGTAATGGAGATGCATTCAAGCACAAAGGGAAAGGTTAGTGAACAATCCACAAGCAGCTATCTTTGGAGTAATAAAGCTGTAAGACACTGGGTAATGCAATGTATTGCTTTGCAAAATTGAAAGGAAGACGTGCGAGTCAAAAGCTGTCAAGGGATTTCAAGCCTTTTGAAAGAGGAAGCCTCTGACACTGCAACAGCTGCTGCTTTGAACACTTCTGCCTGAGGCAGCAGTTGGTAGGAAAGGGTAAGTGAAAATGTAGTGATTTTTTTTCTCGACTACCTGGACTGCTCATCAGCTTTCAGGTGGGGGTCTCTGATGGGGGGTGGGGAGCCAATGGGGGTCTGTGATGGGGGAGTCTCTGTTGGGGGTCTGATGGGGGTCTGACGAGGGGTTGGAGGGCAGGATTTCCGTTGTGAGGGAGGATGACCTCCTGGTGAACTTTGGGGGGCACCAACATTACACCTGCCCCTTTGACCCACTGCGGGTTCCACAGTGTCAAAGCCACGCTTGAAAATACCTGCACCAATCCACACCCACGTGAATCCTGGCTGAGAGGCCTGGAGCATCACGAAGGCCTGGAAAATCAGGCTTCCAGCCTGTTATTGGATGCAAATTAACAAATTGCATCCTCCCATCGGCATGTCTCTTGCTACGGGGGTGGTGGGGGGAGCACGGTTGCTTCACAGCTGCAGGGTCCCAGGTTTGATTCCTGGCTTGGGTCACTGTCTGTGCGGAGTCTGCATGTCCTCCCCGTGTGTGCGTGGGTTTCCTCCGGGTGCTCCGGTTTCCTCCCACAGTGTGTAGGTTAGGTGGATTGGCCATGATTAATTGCCCTTAGTGTCCAAAAAGGTTAGGTGGGGTTACTGGGTTACGGGGTTACGGGGTTAGGGTGGATGTGTGGGCATAGGTAGGGTGCTCTTTCCAAGGGTCGGTGCAGACTCAATGTGCCGAATGACCTCCCTCTGCACTGTAAATTCTACGATTGCGATGATTACCGCCGCCAGCGGGGGACTGGAGCATTTTAGCCCGACTCTTGATTCTCCGCCGGATTGAGAGCCCGAAATGGGCGGCTGGCGATGGAGAATCCACCATCAAAAATCTTAAAGTGCGCTGTTCACAATCAAAATGCTAGGAAAATTGTTAAAATAAAATAGAGATGAGAAAAGCAAGTCCGTAATCTTCAAATTGAAATCTTTAAATCGTAAAGATAGTTCCTGTGAAATAGATTTAGATTTTTTAAACATTCATTTCATCTTCAGTCAGTTGATGGAGTGATCAGCTGTGAGCCAGAGGTTTGTGTGCTCAAGCCCTGCTCTGAAGTTTCAAGTACAGCCGTGCAGCTGAAAATTTAACGAACATTCCATCGGCCCTTTCCAGTGGCATTATTGAAAGGCAAAGGGCTGCGGAAACTCAATCATTGAGCATGTTCACGACAGAAATCCCTCGATTTCTGGATGCTAAAGTCATCAAGGGATGTGAGAAGAGTGGGGGGGGTGGAATGGCCGATGGTCAACCAAGATCTGTTTGAATGGCAAAGCAGGCTCGATGGGCTGAATGGCCTACTTCCGATCCTCTGTTCCCATGAGAGCAGAGAGTTCTCCTTGATCCTTGTCAAAATAGCCATGTATTGCACAGAATCACAGAATAATACAGGGCAGAAAAGGCCCTTCGGCCCATCGAGTCTGCAGCGACTGATGAAAAACACCTGACCTGCCCACCTCATTCTATTTGCTATCACTTGGCCCACAGCCTTAGATGTTAAGATGTGCCAGGTGCTCATCCAGGTACTTTTTAAAGGATGTGAGGCAACCCGCCTCTACCACCCTCCCAGGGAGTGCGTTCCAGACTGTCACCACCCTTTGGGTAAACGATTTTACCTCAAATCCCCCCTAAACCTCCCGCCCTTCATCTTGAACTTGTGTCATCTCGTAACTGAACGGCTGCTCCCTATCCACCCTGTCCATGCCCCTCATAATCTTGTCCACCTCAATCAGGTCGCCCCTCAGTCTTCTCTGCTCCAGTGAAAACAACCCAAGCCTATCCAATCTCTCTTCATAACTTACATGTTCCATCCCAGACAACATCCTGGTGAAACGCCTCTGCACCCCCTCTAGTGCAATCACATCCTTCCTATAATGTGGCAACCTGACCTGCATACAGAACTCCAGCTGTGGCCTCACCAAAGTTCTATACAACTCCAACATGACCTCCTTGCCTTTGTAATCCATGCCTTGATCGATAAAGACAACTGTGCCATATGCCTTTTTCACCACCTTATTGACCTTCCCCTCTGCTTTCCGAGTTCTGTGGACAAACATGTCAAAGTCCCTTTATTCCTCGGAACTTCCAGTGTCCGACCATTCATTGAATACTTCCTTGTCATATTACTCATTCCAAAGTGCATCACCTCAGATCCATAGTCCGTTTGGCGTTCATCATGCATTATTCATGAAGGTCCCTCGCCTGAGGTGTGGTGACCCTCAGGTTAAATCACCACCAGTCAGCTCATCCCCTCGAAGGGAAAGCAGCCTGTGGTCATCTGGGCCTATGGTGACTTTACCTTAGCCCAGCCTATTTTGCGGCATCTGAGAACTTTTTTAAACACATTTTGAGATGTAAACCACAGGAGGTGGTTCTTTGAATGTCTGAGGGGATGTAGGATGCAGTCTCCATTATCTTCACAAACACAAGAGATCGAAGCCCATCCTTTTGTATTTTTCAAGTCTCTCTGACAAGTAGCAAAGAGGTGTGAGGTGGCTCATTTTGGCAGGAAGAAAATGGAGAGACAGTATGAAATAAAGTGGAAACTCTCAATGAGATGCAATAACAGAGGGACGTCATTGTACATACAAAGAACAAAGAACAAAGAAATGTACAGCACAGGAACAGGCCCTTCGGCCCTCCAAGCCCGTGCCGACCATACTGCCCGACTAAACTACAATCTTCTACACTTCCTGGGTCCGTATCCTTCTATTCCCATCCTATTCATATATTTGTCAAGATGCCCCTTAAATGTCCCTATCGTCCCTGCCTCCACTACCTCCTCCGGTAGTGAGTTCCAGGCACCCACTACCCTCTGCGTAAAAAACTTGCCTCGTACATCTACTCTAAACTTTGCCCCTCTCACCTTAAACCTATGCCCCCTAGTAATTGACCCCTCTACCCTGGGGAAAAGCCTCTGACTATCCACTCTGTCTATGCCCCTCATAATTTTGTATACCTCTATCAGGTCGCCCCTCAACCTCCTTCGTTCCAGTGAGAACAAACCGAGTTTATTCAATCGCTCCTCATAGCTTATGCCCTCCATACCAGGCAACATTCTGGTAAATCTCTTCTGCACCCTCTCTAAAGCCTCCACATCCTTCTGGTAGTGTGGCGACCAGAATTGAACACTATACTCCAAGTGTGGCCTAACTAAGGTTCTATACAGCTGCAACATGACTTGCCAATGTGTTAAACTTATTGAGGATGGCAGGGCATGTTGAGATAACAGTTAATAAAGCATAATGTAAGGATCCTCATGTTAATCCCTGTTTGTCCCTTGTTTTTCCCCTTTTCATTTCTGTCAATTTTCGCTATTACAATTTTGGTCCATGACTGGTTAATGCCTTTAAGGATCAGCAGCTTACCTTTAATTTAGAAACAGGAAACTCCAGCAGGATGTGCTGTTCGGTCTGACATCAGTGATGACCCGGACTAACTGGCTTGGCTGGTAGCCAATGACCTATTCCCTAAAGCCGGGTTCTTCTCGAGGACAGGCTGTGATTGCCTCTGCTGTCTCTGGAATGTTCTTCAGGGAGACCAGGTTTTACTTTTGTTTTGTTCAGAAGCTGGAGGGTCACAGCTCTGATTTCTCTCTCATCCAATGGATTCTTTCTGAAGATCCAAAGAAAAGACCTTCCTCTCTGCATGGCCAGATTGACCTGCAAAACTACCAGCTGAAGGCAGGATCAGTTGTTACCCTTTTAAAATCTCGCATGGGGAGCTCTGTTCTTATCTCAGTAAGGATGTCGGTCAGACTGGTGGCGTTGGAAACAAGTAAGGATTAAACAGGCCTGAGGCAGATTCTGTGAGCGAAGACCCAGATTAATAAAAGTTAAAGTGACTCCCCAGAGGAACTCCTCCAGCCTGGAAGCCCTAAATAAATGTTCCTCCTGGAAGATTATCATTAGCAAACCCATCAATGGCTTTGATCCAGTGCATCCTGGGATGACAAGCTGCAGCAATGACTTCAAGATCAGAAGCAAGGACACTCATCCTTCATTTCATATGAATCACCTTATTATCTTTGCCCCTTCCCCTCCCTCTGTGCGTGTCTTTCTTGTGTGATTTTGAGTTGAGAATTGGTTAGTAAAGCGGGGATGGGGGGTAGTAGTTGTATATTAGTTGGTGGTTAGTCCAGTATAATTATTGCATATTTCAACTTTGTTCTTGTTAAAATTAAACAGTTATTTTGCTCAATTTTCAAAACTGGTGATTAGAACTTACTGAGCAGTCCAGGGACCAAAGATTCTGCAAGCTTTACATGAATTATTGGTTAACTCACTTGTATTGGGATTCCAGGGTCTGTGGGGCTGGATTCAACAGGCTCTAGTCCAGGGTGTCGTATCCTCGGCTTTATTAATAGGGGCATTGAGTACAAGAGTAAGAAGGTCATATTAAATTTGTATAAAGCAGTTCTGGGCATCATACTTGAGGATGAATGTAAAGGCATTGGAGAGAGTTCAGAGGAGATTCACAGCAATGATTCCAGGGATGAAGAACTGCAGCAATGAGGATAGATTGGAGACGGTGAGATCATTTTCCTCGGAAAAAAGAAGACTGAGGAGGAGACATGATGGAGGTAATCAGATCCTGATGGGTGCGGACCGGGTAAATAGTGAGAAACTGATCCCACTCGAGAGATCATCGAGAACGAGAGGGACCAGATTCAAAATAATTGCCAAAAGGAGTAAAAGTGATGTGAGGAATAATTGGCAAAATGAATAAAAGTGATATTGGAATCTGCACGTGATTTCCTGAGCAGGTGGTGGGTGTAAGTTTGATTCAGGTATTCAAAAGGGAATTGGATTGTTCTCTGAAAATAAAGAATGTGCAAGATTACGGGGATAAGGCAGGGGAGTGGGACTTGTCCTCCCTCTCTGAAAGCCAGTACAGAGTCAATGAAATGAAAATGAAATGAAAATCGCTTATTGTCACAAGTAGGCTTCAAATGAAGTTACTGTGAAAAGCCCCTCGTCGCCACATTCCGGCGCCTGTTCGGGGAGGCTGTTACGGGAATTGAACCGTGCTGCTGAACCGCGCGGCCAATTAAAATGGCCGAATGACCACCTTCTGCAATGTTATGTTTCTGTTATTCTGTGAATTGGGCCTTGACACCACCTGTGGTGTGAAATTCCACGTTCCCTCAGGCATTATAATCCACATCGGAATTTTCCAGAAAGTGGTTACTTTTCAGTATCAGCCATTTCTTTAATTTAAAAAAAAACGTCTTCCTTAAAATGTTCAAAATGCCATAGATAGTTGGTGAATAATGTTTGTGACCATGTAAATAATGGTCATAACTGTCATGATATGCACGCATGCACATAATGAGATACAGTCAGGCAGTGACAGACACCCAGTACAGCCAATCAACACACAGGACAGAACACAACCAATCACCAGGCAGAACACTAGAAGGTGGCCTCCCACTATAAAACACACGAGGCATCAGCACTCTGCGTCTTTCCACTGGAGACAACTATAGTGACAGCCAGGGTGTACATATAGAAGGTTAGCACCTTCTACACGTGGCTCAGAGCTAGTCTGGTCTAATTAGTTATAGCAAGCATGCTTAGATTAGTAGAGTGTCAAACCCACAGCGAACTGTGTGCACTGCTTAACAAGTTCAACATCAAAGTTTGGAGTCTACTTTCAAGTACAACTGCATCCAGTTGCAGTCCGTGTTACCCCAGGGTGAATAACACGACAATAACAACAAATGTGAAAATCGTTCATGGGGAATGAGCATCGCAGGCCTAGTTTGCCTCGAGAAGCTGGTGGGGAGCTGCCTTCGTGAATTCAGCTGAATGGATTGCCACACCAATTCCGAAGCCAGTTAAGAATTGGCCATCTTTCTGTGAGTCTGGGGTCACATATATGGGCCAGACCAGGTAAGCATGGCATATTTCCCACCCCGCATTACTGAATGAGTTGGGTATTCATGGCAATCCAGGTGGAGGAAGCAGTGGCGCAATGGTATTGTCGCTGGGTGATTAATCCACAGCAACATCTGGGAGTCTGAGTTCAAACCCACCACAGCAGATGGCGAAATTGAAATTCGATAAAAATCTCGAATTAAAAGCCTAAAGGCACGGCGGCACAGTGGTTAGCACATCTGCATCATGGCGCCAGGGACCCGGGTTCAATTCCAGCCTCAGGTCACTGTCTGTGTGGAGTTCGCACATTCTCCCCTATGTCTGTTTGGGTTTTCTCTGGGTGCTCCGGTTTCCTCCCACAGTCCAAAGATGGGCGGGTTAGGTGGATAAATCGCAAAGTCAATCAAGACAAAAGCCAAAATAATTAAGATGTTTGAAATCTGAATGGAAATGCTGGAAATATTCAACAGCATCTGTGGAGAGAGAACCATGGTTAATGGCTGGAGTTTTCCCACCTTTACTGCTGGCAGGATCTTCCATTCCCTCTAAAGGCAACACCGCAACCCTCTTCAGCCCCCCCCCTCCACCAAAGGCAACACCGGAACCCCCTTCATCCCACCCCCCACCCCCTGCCACCACGGGTTCCCTGGCGAGGCGGTCGGTGAACAAAATCCCTCTGGCAACCAATGACGAGCCGCTTCCACGACTGGAAATCGAGCCATGAGTCAGGGGTGGCAGTGGAAAATCCCGGTCAGTGTTTCAGGTTGTTGACCTTTCTTCCGAACTGGGAAAAGTTAGAAATGTAACAGGTAAGGGCAGCAATATGGCGCAATGGCTAGCATTGTTGACTCACGGCGCCGAGGTCCCGGGTTCGATCCGGGCCCGGGTCACCGTCCGTGTGGAGTTTGCACATTCTCCCCTTGTTTGCGTGGGTTTCGCCCCCACAACCCAAAGATGTGCAGGGGAGGTGGATTGGCCACGCTAAATTGCCCCTTAATTGGAAAAGAAAAGTTACAAATAAATTTTAAAAAGAAATGTAACAGGTTATACTTGAAATGAATAAATGGGGCGAGATTCTCGAATCGCGCGGCTAAGCGTTGACGCTGGTGTAGAAACGGGAGTGTTTTACTCCGGCGTCAACAGGCCTTCCAGCGCCCGATTCTCCAGCCACCAGGGGACCAGCACGTTGCTGGAACAGCCCACGCCTCTCCAGCTGCTGATCTCAGCGTCAACTGGGCGTCGCAGGGTCCGCGCATGCGCAGTGGCACCGGCGCCAATGCGCGCATGCGCAGTGGTTTTCCTCTCCGCGCCGGCCCTGATGCCAAATGGCGTAGGGCTGCAGGAGCCAGCACGGAAGGAAGGAGGTCCCCCCGGGGTTGGGCCCCCTCTCCCCCTCCACCACAGGCCGCCCCTGGACCCTTCAATGCCGAGGTCCCGCCGGCTCAGAGCATGTTAGAACGATGCCGGCGGGACTCGGGTTTTTTGCTACGGCTGCTCGGCCCATCCGGGCCGGAGAATCGAGCGGAGGACCGCGCAGAACGGCCCCCGACCAGTGCCGCGCCGACCACGCCGGCGCCAATGATGCCGATTGTCTGCTCTGCAGAGAATCGCGTCCTGGCGCCGGAGCGGCGTGGCGCGAATCGCGCGGCGCCCCGGGGATTCTCCGACTCGGCGGGTGGTCGGAGAATCCCACCCCTGGAATTAAATCTCCAATGAGACCATTGTCGATTGTCGGAAAATCCCACCTGATTCACTCATATCGGGTGGCATGGTGGTACAGTGGTTAGCACTGCTGACTCACAGCACCAGAGGCCCGGGTACAATTCCGGCCTTGAGTTACTGTCTGGGTGGAGTTTGCACATTTTTTCCGCGTCTGCGTGGGTTTACTCCGGTTGCTCCGGTTTCCTCCCACAGTGCGGGTTAGGTGGATTTGCCATGCTCAATGCGCAGGGTAAGAGAATTGGGCAGTGGAGTGGGCCTAGGCAGAGTGCTCTTTCGGAGGGCTAGTGCAGATTCAGTGGGCTGAATGGCCTCATTCTGCATTGTGAGGATTCTACGTTCTGAGGTCATAAAATGAGTTGTGACTCTCTGACTTTAATTTTTAAGTTGGATCCTGGAATTCTATTTTCAATCCTGTTACTCTCATTTTCCTGCACTATTTTTCTTGCTCTCTGACTGAGTAAAACTTTTGATCTTGCTGCTCGATAACACCAACTTCTGCTTCCATATCTATTGTATGCACATTCAAGGATTTCCAAACCCCTGAGTTAACTTTATTGGGGCTTCGCAAGGCTGCGTACTTAGCCCCCTACTATACTCCCTATACACTACATGTTTGCTGATGCCATGTTTAGGAAGCAAAGTGTCGTACACACCCCTGTCAGCATCAATGGTGCTGAGGTAGAGATGCTTCAAATTCCTGGCATGTGCACATCACCAAGAATCTGTCTAGTTCCATCCACATCGACATTACGAGCAAGAAAGCACAACACCTATACTTCCTCAGGAAATTAAGGAAATTCAGCATGTCCACACTGACTCTTGCCAATTTCTATAGATGTACCATAGGAAGCATCCGATCCAGCTGCATCACAGCCTGGTGTGGCAACTACTCTGTCCAAGACTGTAAGACATGATGTGGAGATGCCGGCGTTGGACTGGGGTGAGCACAGTACGAAGTCTTACAACACCAGGTTGGACTTTAACCTGGTGTTGTAAGACTTTGTACAAGACTGTAAGGGTCATGAACACAGTCAATCACGCGAACCTGTTTTCGAGATGGAGCTGAAGAATAATCATATTAAACGCCCCTCGAGGAAACACCCTTCCCAGGCTAATTATTAGACTCGGGACAGAAGTTCCTCATTTTCCGCATAATCTAGCAATGATTAACTCAAATTATAGAAGGCAGCAGCAAGTTTCACAGGGGAGTTTCAGCACTCTGACTTTCAATTCGAGGTCCGGTTTGTTCTAATGGATTTTCAGCGTTGTGCTATTGTCCTTTCACAATAGACAACACCCTTGTCTCTTTTTGTCACTCTCTCTCTGTGTACAGCCAAGCAAATGTGATCAGATCAGCTTCTACTCTCAACTGAGGCCATCTCATTGAACTGCACACGGTATGTAATATATGTGTATATTACACATTGCATGCATCAAAAATAGTCAAACCTTAAAGTCCCTTTCGTGCTTCCTTCATAGTTAGTCGTACAAATTATAGTGAAATCAAAAACCTGCAGCCCTGTTGGTGTGGATCTGCCAGGTGTCCAGCTGGCGTATTGTGGACAGGCCGTAAATTAGTCAGGACCCAGATATATTGGATTCTCATCTCCCCCTGCAGTTCACATTTGACTTTGCTTTGATGAATTCTCCATTTGTCGCAACACTATTTTGCTTTCTTTACTTCTCATGGGGTGTGGGCACCGCTAGCAAGGCCCAGATTTGTTGCCAATTCCTAATTGTCATGATATTCAAACACACACATCATGATGGACACACTAACAGGCAAATCAGAGTACACAACACCACAACCAATCACAGACAAGAACACCAACCACATAAAAAGCACGAGCACGACACCTGGTGGGCAGTAGGTCTGGGGAGAAGGGAACAAGAAAGAGCTGTTAAAACATCACAAGCAGGGAACCCCCACGTGCAGAGTGCAAAGACCAAACTGTAAATAGTAAGTTTAAATAAAATAGCGTTGTACCATATACAACCGTGTTGGCTCATCTGTGTGTCAGAACACCCAACACCACATGGTACAGGAGTGGATCGATACCTGCCTACTAACCTGCCATTCTGGACATGGACCACACCGACAAACCGCAGCCGATGCAAGTCGCGGGGAACCTAGGTACCAACTGGAAGCTCTACAGGCAGCGATTTGACCTGTACATCCGTGCCACCGAAAAACAGAATGCCTCGGATGACACGAAGATTGCAATGCTCCTCTTCTACGCAGGTCCGCACGCCACCAACGTCTTCAGCTCACTGGTGTTCGAAGAAGGCGAAAACCAATCCAAATATGACACGGTCATCCTCAAACTGGACCAGCACTTTCAAGTTGAAGTAAATGAAAGTTTTGAAAGATACCTCTTTCAGCAACGCCTGCAAGGTAAGGAGGAGCTTTTTCAACCCTTCTTGACGCACCTCCGGATTCTAGCGCAGTCCTGCGGTTACGGCACCACCACAGAGTCCATGATCAGGGACCAGATTGTTTTTGGCGTTGCCTCTAGTGGCCTACGCCAGCAGCTTCTTAAAATGAAAAGCCTCACCTTAGCGTCTGCTGTGGAAGCCTGTGTCCTCCACGAAAATGCTACCTGCCGTTTTGCCCGATTTCAGGCGTCCGAGTTGGCACGGAGGGGGTCCCCAGCCGTCGAATCGGCAAGCCAGGCGGCCCACGACGTCGAACGCATCCAGGCCGTTGATTACTTCCCGACCCACGGCCCGGACGACAGCGGCCGCTTCCCGCGCTTTTCGCGGTCTCCCGCGCAGGTGCGCGCCAAAAATAACGGCCACAACGAGGGACGCACTGCGCAGGCGCGCCCACCGCAAGATCGCACTGCGCATGCGCAGTGGCGCAATGAACGCCGTGACGTCATGACGTGCGGCAATTGTGGAGCTCTACATTTAAAAGGGCAATGTCCTGCAAAAAACCGACAGTGCCTCAGATGTGGCAAGATGGGCCACTACGCAGCCCACTGTCGTGCGGCTCAACCCATGGATCCGGCGCATCCTCGACAATCTCGCAGACAAGTCAGGACCGTCCAGCCCACGCATCAAGACTTCCAGTTAAGTGATGCAGATGACCAGGATGCCTTCCGCGTTACCGTCATTGATGTCAACAAGGTCAATGCCATCAATCCAGCCGATGAGTGGTGTGCCACCCTGACGGTCAACCGATCGCGCGTCGCCTTCCGTCTGGACACCGGCGCATCCGCCAACCTGATTGCTTACTCTGCAGTCCAGGCCATGAAGGTCAAACCACCCATCACGCCATCCCGGCTCAAGATGGTTGACTATAACGGGAACGTCATCCCGTCCATAGGATCTTGCCAGCTACAGGTGACTCACAAGATGTACACGGCCACACTCCCCTTCGAAGTTGTCGGCTCATCAAAGGACTCGTTACTGGGCGCACAGGCGTGTAAGGTCCTTCACCTGGTACAGCGCATTATGTCTCTCTCTCCAGATGAGATATCCGACTTCCCGGATGCTGAGTTCCCCGCAAATCTCCATTCCCTCCTTGCTCACAACCAGGAGGTTTTTGAAGGCATGGGGACATTGCCATACACGTACAAGATTCGACTCAGACCGGACGCCATCCCTGTCGTTCACGCACCTCGCAGGGTTCCTGCGCCACTCAAAGACCGCCTCAAGGCACAACTGCAGATTCTTCAGGACCAAGGGGTCCTATCCAGGGTCACGGAGCCCACGCCATGGGTCAGCTCCATGGTCTGTGTAAAGAAGCCCTCTGGCGAGCTCCGTATATGTATAGATCCTAAAGATCTGAATAACAACATCATGCGGGAACACTATCCCATCCCGAAACGAGAAGACCTCACCAGCGAGATGGCGCGAGCCAAAATATTCACTAAATTGGATGCGTCCAAAGGATTCTGGCAGATCCAACTGGACCCGGCCAGCCGAAGACTATGCACATTCAACACCCCTTTTGGCAGATTCTGCTACAACCGGATGCCATTCGGCATCATTTCAGCATCTGAAGTCTTCCACCGCATTATGGAGCAGATGATGGAAGGCATCGAAGGGGTACGTGTATATGTGGACGATATCATCATTTGGTCCACCACTCCGCAGGAACACATGCATCGTCTACGACGTGTCTTTACCCGCATACGACAAAATGGCCTGCGTCTCAACCGTGCGAAGTGTGCCTTTGGCCAGACGGAGCTGAAATTCCTTGGGGACCACATCTCAAGGTCAGGGGTCCGTCCCGATGCAGACAAGGTTAGCGCCATCACAGCCATGCCACGACCGGCTGACAAGAAGGCTGTCTTAAGATTCCTGGGCATGGTCAACTTCCTTGGGAAGTTCATTCCCAACCTGGCTTCTCATACAACAAATATGCGCCATCTCGTAAAAAAATCGACAGAATTCAACTGGCACCAATCGCATCAGCGGGAATGGGAGGAGCTCAAGCACAAACTGGTCACGGCACCAGTGCTGGCCTTCTTTGACACGACTTGCCCTACAAAGATCTCAACAGACGCCAGCCAATCTGGTATTGGAGCGGTGCTCCTGCAAAAAGGCAGCACGTCGTCATGGGCCCCGGTTGCATATGCCTCACGAGCCATGACCCCTACCGAACAGCGCTACGCGCAAATCGAAAAAGAATGCCTGGGCTTGTTAACTGGACTGGACAAGTTCCACGACTATGTGTATGGCCTGCCACGATTTACGGTCGAAACTGACCACCGCCCCCTGGTCAACATCATTAACAAAGACCTGAACGACATGACTCCTCGCCTCCAGCGCATCTTACTTAAACTCAGGAGGTACGATTTTGAACTGATCTACACTCCGGGGAAGGAGCTCATCGTGGCGGACACTCTTTCCCGAGCAGTGAGCACACCACCAGATGCGGAGGGGTTCGTGCGTCAAATTGAGGCACACGTAACTCTGACAGCAGCAAATCTGCCAGCTGATGATCCTAGTCTGGCCCACATACGCGCAGAGACGGCGACTGACCCCCTTCTGCAGCGAGTGATGCGCCACATGACGGAAGGGTGGCTAAAAGGGCAGTGCCCTCAGTTTTATAATGTGCGAGATGATCTCACCAACATAGACGGGGTCCTTATGAAATCACACAGGATCGTTATTCCGCACAGCGTGCGCCAGATAATTCTTCATCAACTACACGAAGGCCACTTGGGCGTCGAAAAATGCAGACGAAGGGCCCGGGAGGCGGTATATTGGCCGGGTATTAATGAAGACATAGCCAACATGGTGCTCAACTGCACAACCTGTCAGAGGTTTCAGCCGGCGCAACCTCCGGAAACACTTCTACCACACGAGATGGTGACGTCCCCCTGGGCGAAGGTGGGTGTTGACCTATTTCACGCGCTCGGCAGAGATTACATCGTTATCATAGACTACTTCTCAAACTACCCGGAAGTCATGCCTCTCCATGATCTGACGTCGTCCGCAGTCATTGGGGCCTGCAAGGAAACATTTGCTCGCCATGACATTCCAAGGACTGTCATGTCAGACAATGGACCCTGTTTCGCCAGCCGTGAATGGTCGTCCTTTGCCGCAGCATATGGTTTCACTCATGTGACATCCAGCCCTCTGCATCCACAATCGAACGGGAAGGCTGAAAAGGGTGTCCACATCGCCAAGCGGCTCCTGTGCAAGGCGGCTGCTGCCGGATCGGACTTCAACCTTGCCTTGTTGGCCTATCGATCGGCCCCGCTATCCACGGGTCTCTCGCCAGCGCAGCTACTAATGGGTCGCTCCCTCAGGACGACGGTACCTTCCATCCTGGCACCAACAACAGACCATGAGGCGGTTCTTCGGAACATGCAACTGCAGCGTGATCGCCAGAAAAGTCGGTACGACACACGAGCGACGGACCTGCCCCCCCTGTCCTCCGGAGACAAAGTACGCGTCCATCAACCGTATGGTGGCTGGTCAGCACCGGCCGAAGTCCTCCGACAAGTGGCTCCCCGCTCGTTCCTGGTTCGCATGCCGGATGGTTCCGTGCGTCGCCGCAATCGGCGCGCCCTTCGCCGACTTCCACGCTCACAGCCACACAGTACGCACACGCCAGATCCTCAACAGGCTTCCGGGGATGACTTTGTGGAGCTGCCGCACATCACGCCCTTTCCATCGCCACCCATGGCCATGCCTGCACAGCAGCCGGTGGTTCTTGATCCACCCTTGAGGCGGTCAACCCGAACTCGTCGCAAGCCCATTAGACTGGACTTATAATACCGTTCATATGTTTAACAAGTTGCACAATTTTACATGATAACCTGTTGTTGTTTATCGTTCCAGATGTCGTCTGACTGGACAACTGTTCAAGTTTTTTTTTCTTCTTCTCTCGTTCGCATTTATGTTATGTTATGGTACAACTTGGTTCATGTGACGCACCCGACATCGCCCCATGTACATAGTTCCGTCATATGCACATGCTGCACACGACACACACACACTCTTAGATGCACTCACGACACGATCATATTTATTACCACGTAGGCACATATCTTTGTAAAAAGGGGGGATGTCATGATATTCAAACACACACATCATGATGGACACACTAACAGGCAAATCAGAGTACACAACACCACAACCAATCACAGACAAGAACACCAACCACATAAAAAGCACGAGCACGACACCTGGTGGGCAGTAGGTCTGGGGAGAAGGGAACAAGAAAGAGCTGTTAAAACATCACAAGCAGGGAACCCCCACGTGCAGAGTGCAAAGACCAAACTGTAAATAGTAAGTTTAAATAAAATAGCGTTGTACCATATACAACCGTGTTGGCTCATCTGTGTGTCAGAACACCCAACACCACACTAATTGCCCTTGAAATGTGTGGCTTTACCGGTGTGATAACCCTCATGAGGACCACGGGGGGTGGGGGTGGGTGGGGAGGGGGGGGGTGTCACTGATTGATCTCCACGTGGGCTACGTAGAATATGGCTTCCCGTGCGAGAGGGCGGAGTCCCACCCAGCTGGGCCTCATTAGCGCGACCTTTAAAGGGAGCTCCCTGACCTGGGAGTTCCCGATAGTCCTGGGTGGGAACGTTTGTTTTGTGTGCCGCGATAGTGGCTTTATTTTTGGTTTAAAATAAACCAGTTTGGAGACTTCCGGTGCAGGTGATGTGCTCTGCAGACACACATCAGAAGGCCCTTCTCCCAACCAGAATCAAATAGACACCTTTAGGCGAATTGTGCCCCAAATTTCGACAGCAAATTAACCTCAACGGAGGAAAGAAAGGAACCGCAAAAAGAAATGGCAGCAAACGGGAGCTTGAGGGGCTGAATGGACGGCAGAAGTGGCGGAAGGGGGCGCGAACAGCAAGCGGACGGACCGGCGGACCAACGGGGCGAGAGGGCCCCGACCACCCAAGAGAGGGGGAGGCCATCAACCAGAGCATCAGCCTCCCCCTTGCCACCTGGAGACGGATAGAAGACCTTCCTCAAGAAGGAGCTGGCCGCCATGAAAGAGGCGATCAGAATTGAAATCCAGCTGGTGATCAAGGTGGCGGCGACGGAGGCGATGGTCACCTTACAAAAAACAATCAACGGGTTGGGGAAGAAAGTGAAGGTGCAGGAGAGGTCGACCTGGAGAGAGCCTCGACGGACCAGAGCGACAGGACCATCATCCTGGAAGCAGAAGTTAAAATATTGGTGGTGGCCCGAGGGAGCTTGAAGGGGAATGTCGAGGACCAGGAGAGCAGGTCCCGATAACAGAATGTTCGGATTGTGGGCCTGCCAGACGGCATCGAGGGTAGAGACCCAATGGGCTACTTCGCCCAAATGCTGAGCAACCTAGTCGGGAGAGACAGTTTCCCCCCGCAGAACCCGACAGGGCACACAGGTAACTCAGACCAAAACCCAAGGCGGGGGAGCGGCAGAGAACGATCATCGCAAAGCTGCACCAATATCACAACCTTGAGAGGATCCTGTGGGGGGCAAGACAGACTCGAGCGAGCACATGGGAAGGACACAAAATCTGAATTTACCAAGACATTAGGGCAGATCTGGCAAAACGCAGGGCTGAGTTTAAACAGGCAGAGTCGGCCCTATACAAAAACATGGTGCGATTTGGTATGTTGTTCCCAGCCAGACTCTGGGTTACATACCAGGAAAACGAGCACTGCTCCAATACCCCGGCGGAAGGAAACGATTTTGTGCAGACAAACGGCCTGGACACGGGGCAGGCGAGGCAACGATAAAGGAGGAAGGTCATTAAAGTCCCAGAGACTTATTGAACAATTATCATGTTTGCGTGGGACTGTACTGTCTCATTCTGTTCAAAAAGACCGTATCACAGGAGAGAGCGAGGACAGGGAAATGCAGGTGAGGGTACAGGCAGAGAAAGCAGACAGTCAGCGGGCATAAGCAAGGGGCTAGACCAGCCCCAGGAGTGGAACCATGTACTAGCAGGGAGGGCTAGCACGGGATGACAGGCAGTAAGGGGGGCCACGTCGCACCTCTCGGCATGGAAGGAGCGCCTGGCCACAGGGACAGGGAGGAGGAATGCATGGGGGGGGGGTGGTAGGAGGAGATGCAGGGAGGGGGAGATGGGGGGGGGGAGGGGGGGCAGGGGAAGGAAAAGAACACGTAGGGAACAGGACTTGAAAAAATAGTTGGTTTTCGGATTGGCTTCGACGGGTAGGGAGCAGGCTGAGGAAACAAGATTGCGCCTCAAGCAGCCACTTTAGGGGGTCCCTAAACAAAGGGAAACTCCAGAGTGCAGGGGCGCACCCATGTGGGAGGAAACCGGAGCACCCGGGGGAAAACCCATGCAGACACGGGGAGAACGTGCCGACTCCGCACAGGCAGTGACCCGAACCGGGAACCGAACCTGGGAATCTGGAGCTGAGAAGCAACTGTGCTAACCACTGTGCTGCCGTGCCACCAACCCTGTGGGCAGCCGACCGGGATGGGCAATGGGGTGGCTGGCTGGTGGGAAAGAGAGTGATAGAAACCTGGTGGGGAGGGAGTTGGACCGACAGACGAGTAGGAAGGGGCATGGGAAACATAGCAGGTTTGGGAGAGGTATTGGTTAACCAGCCTTTACAGAAAATTTAATTGGTGAGGAATGGGGAAGGGAATACGAATGACATCCCAGTATGCAAGCCACAGTAAAGGGAAACAAGTTCGAGCACATCAAGCATTTCAACCATCTCGGAAGCACAATAAAACCAATGTCAAAATCTGAAAAAGTATTTGCTCCATATTAAGCAGCATTACAAGAGATATCAGCGTGAGTCTTAAAAGAGGAATCAGGGCACTAGAATTATTACAGTGCCATTTGGAGGCCATTTGGCCCATTGTGTCTGCTCCAGCTCTCCAACTGAGCAAATCATTTCATCCCACCTTTGAATGAATTCTGCATGTGAAAATTGGAGCATTGGCAAAGACGTGGAAAAGAAAATCGACAGCTTCAAAATGTGGTGCTCCGCAGAATCCTCAGCAGGGTGGAGAAAAGAACTCACAAAGAAGACGTTGTTTGGCCATACAGAATTTGAGTATTGCTGAAAAAAGAGACACATTGTTCAAGCTTTTCATCTTGCACTTATCAGGACAGGTGCAAGAACACCAAATTTCAAAGGGGGCAACAATTCATACCGGATGAGGTGAGGGCACTGACTGGTTGGCAAGTAAACTCTGATTGGTAGAGGCAAACAGGCAGGAAGTTATTAACTAATTGTTAGAAGTTGAGGATTTGAATGACTGCTGTTTGATAATTCTACAGACCATATCGGCCCTTCACGAACATTTATGCCTCCTACATAAAACTGTGACTCCCATACTGGGGATAATGTCCTTGCTACAGTGAAAATGGGGTCTTTTTGAATTCAGTACTGTGGTCAAATTACCCTGCTGCGTTTGGGGTTCCTGTCTGTGCAAGACATGTCCCATCCCTTCCCCCTTCCAGTAAAAATGGGATGCCGGAAATGGAGGCGGAACTTCCAGATCCGAGTTGTGTCCACCACTTTTAAAGGTTCGCGGAGTCTTGTCGACTCTATGAAAACCTAGACAATTAACTCTCTCTCTTTCCACAGGTGCTGCCTGACCTGCTGACTATTACCAGTATTTTGTGTCTTTATTGCAGACAGTACACACTGTTGCCACTGAGCACGAGTAGCAAAGGGAGTGAATGTTCAAGGTAATTAATGTCAAAGTTTTATAGTTAGGCTTCTTTTCTTTGACTGCCAAGATGATCCCAATGATAGCCAAGCAAAAATAGCTGATTAACTTCCCGAAAGGATATTTATGAGCCCTGTGGATTACAACAATCCATCAGCTGCATGATCACCATTCCTGACACGAGCTTTTATTCCAGATTTAGTTAATTAACTTAACTTAAATTGCTCAACTGCTGTGGTGGGATTTGTTTCCATACCTCTGGTTCAATAGTCTGTTTCATGTTTGAGGAAAACAGCCTTCTCCAGTGTCTGTCTCAGTGAGAGGCTTCATTTTAAAAAAAAATCTTTTTATTGGCATTTTCAAAATTATATACAATGCTGTTCATTTTAATTTATTGTACACTCACAAAGGTTCCTTCTTAGGTTTCTCTATTTACAGTCTGTTGCCACCTGGCTGGCTCAGCCTACAATCCTCCCTATCCACCCCCTCCCCCCCACCCCACCCCCTCCAGCTCCTCTCTCCTTGATTCCCCCTCCCCCTCCCTGTCCCCCTTTTTCACTGCTGTCCTCCATTTTTTCTTGCTGGGTTTTGCTAACTCACCTTGCTCCCCGCTTCCCTCCCCCCACCCTCCCCCAAACTCCCCAGTCCTCCTTCGCTTTCCTCTTTCTATCTTCTCCTGGCTATTTCCCCCTGGCTACTGGCTATTTATTTATTTAGTGAGACGCTTTATTGAATTGATCTAATATAGCAGCCTACAGCAAACTTGCGTTATGGCTGAGTCACATGATTGTCGCAAGACGGATTAGACAGAGTCCCTTTTCACACCAAACAAAAGAGACAAACATCCCCCTTTTCCTATCAAACAAAAGATACATTTGCATGCACAATCCTGTGTGACTGTGGGTTACCCAAGTTAGCGTCCTTGTCTGGAGTGTCATTCCCATGGCATTTGTTGCTATGGTAGCTATAGTAGTCCTGTTGCAGTTATTGGGGACACATGGACCTCGGGGATTGGTGGCAGTTCTGTACACAAAATACCTTCTTCCTGACCGGCCAGCTTCTGTGAAGGGACAGGTTTGCTAGTTACATGGATATGCCTGCAGCTGCCTTGGTATATTCAATCGTTCCTTTCCACTGCGTACGATTGAGATGACAATTTCTCTGTGCCTCTGCCAAGTTTTCACGTAGGCTGGTTCTTGTTGTAAGTGTTGAAAGTTTGTACCCTGACTGCCTTCAGTTTAGCAAGCGTTTCCACAGGTCTATCCTCAGCTTGAATTTGCCCTTCAAGTCTTTCATCTGAGCTCTGATGTGAATATTGCTTCATTTACTTATCGCTCGTCCATTCCACCTCTCTGACATGGCCGGCAAACATCTTGTGGTTCACTTGAATAATGTCTCCCTGCCTCTCTCTGGGTTATTCTGCCTCCCTCGCTCTGGATTTTGTTTCCTGCTCCCTGGATTTTTATGTTGCCTGTTCTTTATGTCTTTCGTTGCTCTTTCTCCGGTGGCATGTTCAGGGTCAGTAACCCTAGTTTTAGACTTCTTCCATAAAACCATACGAACAGAATTAGGCCATTTGGCCCACCGAGTCTGCTCTGCCATTCAATAATGGCTGATATGTTCCTCATTCCAATCCTACTGCCTTTTCCCCGTAACACCTGATCCCTTTATTCACCAAGAACGTACCTATCTCTGTCTTAAAGACACTCAGTCACTTGGCCTCCACAGCCTTCTGCGCCAATGAGTTCCACAGATTCACCACCCCCTGGCTGATGAAGTTCCTCCTCATCTCTGTTTTAAAGAATTGTCCCTTCAGGTCCAGGCTGTGCCCTTGGGTTCTAGTTTCTCCTTCTCGTGGAAACATCATCTCCACATTCACTCTATCTAGGCCTCTCAGCATTCTGTAAGTTTAAATGAGATCGCCCCTCATCTTTCTACACTCCATCGAATACAGACCCAGAGTCCTCAACCGCTCCTCATTCATCAAGTTCTTCATTCCAGTGATCGTTCTTGTGAACGTCCTCTGGACCCTTTCCAAGGCCAACATCCTTCCTTAGATCCGGGGCCCAAATCTGCTCACAATATTCCAAATGGGATCTGACCAGAGCCTTATACAGCCTCAGTAGTACATTCCTGCTCTTGTATTCTAGCCCTCTTGACATGAATGCTAACATTGCATTTGCCTTCTTAACTGCCGGCTGAACCTACACGTTAACCTTAAGAGAATCTTGAATTGGGACTCCTAAGTCCCTTTGTGCTCCCGATTGCTGAAGCCTTTTCCTATTTAGAAAATAGTCTATGCCTCTATTCTTCCTATCAAAGTGCATAACCTCACACTTTTCCACATTGTATTCCATCTGCCACTTCTTTGCCCACTCTCCTAGCCTGCCTAAGTCCTTCTGCAGCCTGCCTGCTTCCTCAATACTACCTGTCCCTCTATATATCTCTATGCCATCTACAAACCGAGCAACAATGCCCTCAGTTCCTTCTTCCAGATCATTAATATACTTCGTGAATAGCTGTGGTCCCAACACTGACCCTTGCAGAACACCATTAGTCACTGGCTGCCATTCTGAAAAAGACTCCTTTAACCCCACTCTCTGCCTTCACCAGTCAGCCAATCCTCTACCCATGCCAATGCCTTGCCCCTAACACCAAGGGCTCTTAACTTATTTCGCAGATTGCTGTACGGCACCTTGTCAAAGGCCTTCTTGGATAGTCAGTGCTCTTTCCCAGGGTAGGAGAGTCAAGTACTAGGGGACATAGGTTTAAGGTGCGTGGGGAAAAGTTTAGAACAGGTGTACGAGGCAAGTGTTTTACACAGAGGGTGGTAAATATATGGAACGCGCTGCCTGGGGTGGTGGGGGGAGCAGGTACGATAGCAGTGTTTAAGGGGCATCTAGACAAATATATGAATAGAGTGGGAATGGAAGGATATGGACCCCGTAAATGCACATGCTTTTAGTTTAGGCAGGTACCATGGTTGGCACAGGCTTGGAGGGCTGAAGGGCCTGCTCCTGTGCTGTATTGTTCTTTGTTCTTTGTTCTGGAAATCCAAATAGATCACATCCATTGGTTCTCCTTTGTCTAACTTCCTTGTTACCTCCTCAAGGAATTCTAACAGATTTGTCAAGCATGACTACCCCTTGACGAATCCATGCTGACTTTGTCCTATTTTATCATGCACTTCTAAGTACTCTGCGATCCCATGCTTAATAATAGACTCTAAAATCTTACCAATGACCGAAGTCCGGCTAACCGGTCTATAATGTCCTGTCTTCTGCCTCCCTCCCTTCTTAAATAGGGGTACTCTCTTTCACCTTCTTCTGTCAGGAAAAAGATACCAAAGTTTGAGGTCACGTACCAACCGACTCAAGAACAGCTTCTTCCCTGCTGCCATCAGACTTTTGAATGGACTTATCTCATATTAAGTTGATCTTTTCTCTACACCTTGCAATAACTGTAACATTATATTCTGCAGTCTCTCCTTTCTTCCCTATGTACAGTATGCGTTGACTGTACAGCATGCAAGAGACAATACTTTTCACTGCATACTAATACATGTGACAATAATAAATCAAATCTAATCAAATCAGAAAAAATTTAATATCCTCTGGGTTCCTCTCTGCCTCCATTGATTCCAATGCATCCACAATTTCCTCAGCTATCTGCTTCAGAAACCTGGGGTGTAGTCCATCTGATCCGGGTCATTTATCCAACTTCAGACCTTTCAGTTACTGCATTAGTGATGACCACTTCACTCACCTCTGCCCCCTGACTCGCTTGAAGTTCTGGTATTCCACTGGTGTCTTCCTCTGTGAAGACTGATGCAAAATACCTATTCAGGTCCTCTGCCATTTCTTGGTTACCTATTACCGCTTCTGCAGTCTCATATTTCAGTGGTCCAATGTCCGTTCTTGTTTTATTTTGAATGTTCGTGATTGTTTTAGAATGCTATGGGTTGCCTCAGCCACTGTGTTGGAATTTGTCACAGCTGTCAAAGTGTGAGCAGAGTTTTCAGAGCAGGATGTTGGATGATGATTGGCCTGAATCCTCCTCTGTGACATGGAAGCTCTCAATATAAAATGTTTCCTTTTTCAGCCTTGTGGTTCCAGAACATTAGCAAGGGAGGGAAAAAACCTCAAGGCAGAACTGCAGAACTATAATAATATTCAGTTAGGGGCTGGTTTAGCACAGTGGGCTAAACAACTGGCTTGTAATGCAGAACAAGGCCGGCAGCGCGGGTTCAATTCCTGTACCAGCCTCCCCGAACAGGCGCCGGAATGTGGCGACTAGGGACTTTTCACAGTAACTTCATTGAAGCCTACTTGTGACAATAAGCAATTATTATTATTAACACAGTATGTTGGGGGTAAAGTGCACTCTTTGTTCGCTTATATTTTGTGCCTCCAACATGGCGTAAGAATGAACAGACTTTGAATTTATAAATTTTGGTGCTTTTGGAATTCTTTATAAGGCCAGTCACTCAAAAGTAAAGTAGTAACTGCTGGGCAAAATAAGCTGTTATTCTTAGAGTAGGGAGGGCCCTGAATGATAGACAAAGAGTCATCGGACTCGAAACATTAGCTCTTTTCTCTCCCTACAGATGCTGCCAGACTTGCTGAGATTTTCCAGCATTTTCTCTTTCGTTTCAGGGCCCTGAATGTGCCAGGACATACCTGACGATTAAAGGAAAACAAGAAAATGAAGAGCGACAACCAAGTTTAGACTGAGGGAAGAAAGGCTAAGAGCATGACCAAATTTACCAGCAACCCTTGAGAAACTGCCCGGGTAAAGATCTCTCAAACTTGCTGAATGAATGCATTGATGTGTTTCTCTAACTACCAACAAAAACTAGCAACAGTCTAACTGGGTCACTGCGTAACAAAGTGCAACAGCTGTAGCTGGGCAAATACAGGAGTCAGACCTTGGAGATTCTGCGAGGCAGGACATATGTTTTGAACATTGTGTGAGTCACCTCCGAGGCCTGACAAGGCAACTAATAGCTCACGTTCAAGAAATTGCCAGCTTTTGTCAGAGGCAAATCCCCTTCCACTAAATCCTATGCACCATTGGGCTCCATAACTCAAAAAACATTCTGTCCGGTCGGGTGGGATCGCAGCTAAAGGCTGCCTTGCAGGGGGCTCCTCGCAAAGAAGTGGTGGCTTGACTACATTTTGTACTTTTTAATTAAAGTTTTCTTTTAAACATGACAGCTGAGAGGTCACCTTCATGTTAAAGTGGCCTCTCCGTCCCTTGGCTTCCACTGCAGTTCCTCTGATGTTGGCCCTTCTGCTTCAAAAGCCCACCTGCCATCCTTATTTGGACAGGAAGCCTGTCTGTATTGAATTAAGGGGACACCTCAGTCCCAATTTCAGGTCAGAGCCTGTTTTCCCTCTGGGGACCCAGGAACAGTTCCACTGCTTATTTGCACCCCCCCATCTTGCCTACCCAGGACAAAATTCAGCCCTTCTGATTCTTTATTCAGTGATTAGTATTGAAGCTGTGCTGGAGGAAACTTACAGCTTTAAGTCGAAGCCGCGTCTGATTAATTTGTCAATTCTCAGGCCGATGATCTTACAGGAGCAAAACATCTCAAACAAAATTTGACACTGAGTACCCAAAGGGCATATTAGGACTGATGACCAAAGGTTTGGCCAAAGACTTTCATTTCAAGGAGCGTCTTTAGTGAGAAGAAAGGGGCCTCAGGTCTTTGAAATTCCAGAGCATATGTCCTCGACAGGTAAAAACATGGCCGCCAGTGTCGGAGAGGTTAAATTTTGGTATGCACAAGAGGCCAGAGTTGGAGGGTGCAGAGATCGCTTCATGAATGGTTTTTAAACCAAGGATGAGAAATTTTCCGATTGAGGTGTTGCCGGACTAGGAACCAATATCAGCAAACAGAAAGGAGACCCCGCCAAGCCGAACAGGTTGAGTCAAAGGGAAAAGCTTTAATGCAACAGAACAAGAGTACAGAGAAGTTACATTACCACAGGAGTCCCCTCACAGTTCAGGCCCCCTGGTTTTATACGGATGTAGAAGGGGCGCTCCGCCCTCTAGTGGGTGGGTGTGTCAATCCCCCAGTCTCATAATGTCCCATGACCTACTCAAGGTTTCATTCGTGTCCCAAGACCTGCTTAACCCCAGGTTATGACGGAAACAATGTGGATGCAGTGGTCTGAATTTAAAACACTCAGAGTGCTATAAATACTCAGCAGGTCAGGCAACATCTCTGTGGAGAGAAAAAAAAACAGAATTAAGGTTTCAGGTTGATGACTTCTCATCAGGATGCGATGCAAGTTAAGACATGGGGACCTGGATTTTGGATGAGCTCAGGTTTATGGAGCGCCAAAGTTACGGAACCAACGTTAAAAGCATCAGAATATAATTATACACCCTTCCTGGAAACTTTGGAAGCAATAGGCAATGGCCATTGAAGCAGGTGCCTCCTTCATATCAACAACTGACTGTCCTGTGGGTCTCAGTTCAAGGTTCCTCAGTCAAATTAAGTCAGAAGTAAATCACTTGCCCGCATCGCAAGCAAAGGCTAAAAGTTAATGTTATTATCATACAAAGCAACATCAATAACATATTGAGCATTCTGCAGTGAGTAACTCTCCACCAGTCTCCAGAAAACCTGCCCACCATCTACAAGGCACAAGTCAGAATTGTGATAGAATACTCTCCCCTTACCTGGATACGTGCAGCTTCAACAACACTCAAGAAGCTCAGTGCCATCCAAGACAAAGCAACTCACCTGACTGGCAGCCCATCTACCAACTTGAACATCCACTCCATTCACTACTGGCGCACAGTGGCTGAGGTGTATACCATTTCCAAGATCCACAACAGAAATTTGCCCAATCTCCTTCCATAGCATATTCCCTACCCATGGCCACCACCTAGAAGTCCAAGGGGGGCAGGCATGTGGGAACACCACCACCTAAAAATTCCTCTCCAAAACACTCACCATCCTGACTTGGAAGTATATCGCCGTTCCTTCAATGTCACTGGATCAAAATCCTGAAACTCCCTCCCTAACAGCACTGTGAGCGTGCCTACAACTTAGGGGCTCCAGCCCTTCAAGGAGGCAGCTCACCACCACCTTGCCTGCGATTCCCCATCCCAATAATTGATTTTAAAAAACATTGGCGTATGTTTGAGACTGGCTGATTAACCCTTTTCTGACAATTATTGTCCCAGACATCTCTTGCCACCCCAGTCTGAACTGACCTACATTTGACTCCAAGTCTATCATGTATGGTTGACATTTAAGCCACTTCACTGTCAAGGCAAATAGGGAAATAAATGTTAACATGCCAGTCTCACCTGCATCCTGGAATCAATTTTAACGTGCTTAAATCATTATTCATTTATATACATCATCTTAATTACAGACACAGAAGAACATTTCATCACAATCTTTTTTTGAGGGCTTTCTCTCGCCTGTCAATGTGACAGGATGCAAGAATATGCAGTGGTGTGTTTAGTACGAATGTGAGTGGCTGTCACTCTGTGTAAAAACATGGAACCATCACGAAGTACTTTATGCTTCATTTCAGCTCTACTGTCAAGACTGCTTTGTATTTTTCCTATAGAAATTACCAATCAATTTTTACACAGGCTTTGATATCTTTAAGGCTGCATAATTTATTAATGAATCCTAAAATTAGCAGGCAACAAACAAAAGCATGGCCCAAAATATATCCACTGACCTCTATTTAAAATTGAATCGAAGTATTCAGTGAAAAAATGGAACTTGCAAAGTGGAGTTATTCTTTGACAAGACTGGAGTACTATCCCTCCACTCCCTCAAAGAATATACCACAATGCTTTGCTGTAGTCAAAACAATGGGAATAGCACCTTTCCTTCCCCATGGAATTTCTTTCTCGATTATGTGACATGATGAATATCACACTGACCATAGGATTCAGATTAAAGCACTGTTGCTTCACAGTGCCAGGGTCCCAGGTTCGATTCCTGGCTGGGTCACTGTCTGTGCAGAGTCTGCACATTCTCCCCTTGTCTGCGTGGGTTTGCTCTGGGTGCTCCGGTTTCCTCCCACAAGTCCCGAAAGACGTGCTGTTCGGTGAATTGGACATTCTGAATTCTCCCTATGTGTACCCGAACAGGCGCCGGGGTGTGGCGACTCGGAGCTTTTCACAATAATTTCATTGCAGTGTTAAATTTTAGCCTACTTGTGACAATAAAGATTATTAGTATTATTATTGTCAATCACTGGATGGAAAATCTGTCTTGGCTGAATTGCTCCTTCCTCGATGGCGGGAGAAACTACAGCCAAATGACAGACCCCAGCTTCACCCCCCAACCCCCCTGTTTGCCATCAGCTCATTGACCACAGGAGTGGGGGCCTTGACACTAGGTTAGGCAGGACTGGATGACTGAATACCACACTGCACAAGCCATTTACACCTATAGATTTCCTGATGGCATACTCAGATGTGCAATTTATGAAACAGCTAAAGTGCCAACGGTTTTTTGGAACACGGATGATCCCTTGGCGGCCTCCGAGTGTTCTTTCCGCGTAGGTGCATTGCTTCATTCGCTTCTTGTGAGAAACCGAACCCGGTGAGTGATTACTTTAGAGATAAAAGAACTGCAGGTGGGTTTCTGTTCGAGACAAAGATTAGACTATTTAGTGGATGTCAGGAAGAAAATTACCATCTTCATTATCCGATATCTCGGAGATTTCAATCTGCTTTTGTAGGAACCAGAATTTTGAACCATGAACTATGTAATTGTAACAATATTTGCATCGCATTGCCACTCTCACTGCATTGAAAAGTCTTAGAACACTTCAGTTAATTAATTGCTTTTGCACTCTGTTGTTTGGCAGGCAAATGTGATAGCTTTCATGTAACTACATTCACAAACAGCATGGTATGAGCAATGAGCTGAGCCAGTGATTGCCTCCCACCACACTACTTCCATTCTTCTAGCATTGAATTGTCCCCACCCTGCTCCACCTTTTTGCTCACTCTCTCCTCTCCACCGTAAAGAATATCTTGCATGTCAGTATATAGATACAAATTTTCAAAATTTCCCCGAAGTTCTTAACTTGGATGTGTGGCAAACAGTGAGGATGGTGACATCGCTGGGTATCGAGGAATATGGCACAAGGAAGTGCTGAGGGTTTTTGCCAAGGGTGAGGGTGGAAGGGTCTGTTCCTGTGCTGTATTGTTCTTTGTCCTTTGCCTTTTGTTCTCTGTCCTTTGCCCTTTGTCCTTTGTTCTCTGTCACCAAGCGGACAGGGTGGCATAGTGACAATCCTACTGGACTAGTAATCCGTTTCCCCTTCCGAACAAAACGACCTCCAGAAATGTTCCTGGAACTGAGCAACATCGTCGAAAGACCAGGAGAGGATTTGCATTGATGTGCTGATGCCTTTTGCATCCTCGTGGCTTTGCTCAGTATTTTGCAGTCAGTGAATTGCTTTGGAAATGACAGACAATTTACAGATGGAAAGGATCCAATACCAGTATGAAGCCAGATAACTTGTTCAGTAGTGCTGAATCGGAAGCTACAGACAAGCATGGGGTTAATTTAAACAGCACTAATTTCTCTTCTTACCACTGGTCCATAAATCAATGTTTTTGATTTGTTCTCCCCTTCATAAGCCGTGGCATATTTCCCCAACCCTTTAAGTATTGGTGTCATGCATAAAACCAGAAGGAAAAGGAGCCGAATTAGGCCATTCGGCCCATTGGGTCTGCTCCGCCATTCGATCATGGTTGAAATGTTCCTCATCCACATTCTCCTGCCTTCTCCCCATAACCCCTGATCCCCTTATTAATCAATAAATCCCCTATTAATCAAGAACACCAGATTTGTGCTTGAGGTGTTGTTACCTACAAGGTTGCAGACCAAGATCTGGAAGGTGGAATTAGTCAGAATAGTTTTTTCTGAGAACATCAGAGTAGGCAATTTAGCCTCTCGAGCCCGCTTCACCGTTCAAAACAATCATGGCTGATCTCATCTTGACCTCAACACCACTCTCCTGCCCATTCTCCATGACCCTTCACCACATTACTAATTAAAAATCAGTCTTATTCCTCCTTACATTTACATTTACACACACGGGGAGGATGTACAGACTCCGGACAGTGACCCAAGATGGAATCGAACCTGGGACCCTGGAGTTGCGAAGCAATTATGCTATCTACAATGTTACCGTGCTGCCCTAATATATGACTATTCCAGTTCAGTTTCTGATGAATGGTAACCCCCAGGATGTTGATTGTGGGGGATTCAGCGATGGTAATGCCATTGAATGTCAGGGGGTGATGGTTAGATCCTCTCTTGGAGGAGATGGTCATTGCCTGACACTTGCATGGCGTGAATGTAACTGACCACTTGTCAGCCCAAGCCCAGATATTGCCCAGGTATTGCTGCATTTGGACATTTTTGTGAGGGCCACGAAGATTCGAGCACAAGTTTGGAGAGTCAAACAGAAAGTAACTTTATTTCCAAGAATATGTACACAGGGCCAGTGGTTCACTACTCAAGCCCTCTGCAGCCAACACCACATTGGCCAGCTCTATTCATACAGCTGCACTGTTAATGATTGCCCCACCCCTCCTTATTGGGGGAGCTCACATTCCCCAAGTAACATGGGGTAAGCAATTGCCCCCAGCCAATAGAATCCGGGCAGGTTATAACATCCATGGGCTGTTTCATTACCTGAGGAGTCTCGAATGGTGCTGAACATTGGGCAGTCATCTGCAAACATCCCCAATTCCGACCTTTAGATGGAAGAGAGATCATTGATGAAGCAGCTGAAGATGTTTGGCTAGGACACTACCCTGAAGAACTCCTGCAGTCATGTCCTGGAGCTGAGATGATTGACATCCAAGCACCAGATCCATCTTCCTTCATGCCAGGTATGACTCCAACCAGTGGAGAGTTTCCCCCCTGATTCCCATTGACTCCAGTTTAGCTAGGGCTCCTTGATGCCGTACTCGGTCAAATGCTGCCTTGATGTCAAGGGCAGTCACTCTCGCCTCACCTCTGGCATTCAGCGTTTTTGTTCATGTTTGATGTCAGAGGTAGGTTCTTTACTCAGAGAGTAGTAAGGGCGTGGAATGCCCTGCCTGCAACAGTAGTGGACTCGCCAAAACTAAGGGCATTCAAATGGTCATTGGATAGACATATGGACGATAAGGGAATAGTGTAGATGGGCTTTAGAGTGGTTTCACAGGTCGGCGCAACACTGAGGGCCAAAGGGCATGGACTGCGCTGTCATGTTCTATGTTCTATGAACCAAGGCAGTAGTGAGGTCAGGAGCTGAGTGACCCTGCCGGAAACCAAACAGAGTGTCCGTGAGGAGGTTATTACTGAGTAAGTGCCGCTTGATAGCACCGTTGATTATTCCTTCTATCACTTTACAGGGAGAGAACATAGAACATAGAACATAGAACGATACAGCGCAGTACAGGCCCTTCGGCCCACGATGTTGCACCGAAACAAAAGCCATCTAACCTACACGATGCCATTATCATCCATATGCTTATCCAATAAACTTTTAAATGCCCTCAATGTTGGTGAGTTCACTACTGTTGCAGGTAGGGCATTCCACAGCCTCACCACTCTTTGCGTAAAGAACCTACCTCTGACCTCTGTCCTGTATCTATTACCCCTCAATTTAAAGCTATGTCCCCTCGTGCCAGCCATTTCCATCCGCGGGAGAAGGCTCTCACTGTCCACCCTATCTAACCCCCTGATCATTTTGTATGCCTCTATTAAGTCTCCTCTTAACCTTCTTCTCTCCAACGAAAACAACCTCAAGTCCATCAGCCTTTCCTCATAAGATTTTCCCTCCATACCAGGCAACATCCTGGTAAATCTCCTCTGCACCCGCTCCAAAGCCTCCACGTCCTTCCTATAATGCGGTGACCAGAACTGTACGCAATACTCCAAATGCGGCCGCACCAGAGTTTTGTACAGCTGCAACATGACCTCATGACTCCGGAACTCAATCCCTCTACCAATAAAGGCCAACACTCCATAGGCCTTCTTCACAACCCTATCAACCTGGGTGGCAACTTTCATGGACCTATGTACATGGACACCTAGATCCCTCTGCTCATCCACACTTCCAAGAACTTTGCCATTAGCCAAATATTCCTCATTCCTGTTATTCCTTCCAAAGTGAATCACCTCACACTTCGCTACATTAAACTCCATTTGCCACCTCTCAGCCCAGCTCTGCAGCTTATCTATGTCCCTCTGAAACCTGCTACATCCTTCCACACTGTCGACAACACCACCGAATTTAGTGTCGTCTGCAAATTTACTCACCCACCCTTCTGCGCCCTCCTCTAGGTCATTGATAAAAATGACAAACAGCAACGGCCCCAGAACAGATCCTTGTGGTACGCCACTTGTAACTGAGCTCCATTCTGAACATTTCCCATCAACCACCACCCTCTGTCTTCTTTCAGCTAGCCAATTTCTGATCTACATCTCTAAATCACCCTCAATCCCCAGCCTCAGTATTTTCTGCAATAGCCTACCATGGGGAACCTTATCAAATGCTTTACTGAAATCCATATACACCACATCAACTGCTCTACCCTTGTCTACCTGTTCAGTCACCTTCTCAAAGAACTCGATAAGGTTTGTGAGGCATGACCTACCCTTCACAAAGCCATGCTGACTATCCCTGATCATATTATTCCTATATAGATGATTATAAATCTTGTCTCTTATAATCCCCTCCAAGACTTTACTCACTACAGACGTGAGGCTCACCGGTCTATAGTTGCCGGGGTTGTCTCTACTCCCCTTTTTGAACAAAGGGACCACATTTGCTATCCTCCAGTCCTCTGGCACTATTCCTGTAGCCAATGATGACATAAAAATCAAAGCCAAAGGCCCAGCAATCTCTTCCCTGGCCTCCCAGAGAATCCTAGGATAAATCCCATCAGGCCCCGGGGGCTTATCTATTTTCAGCCTGTCCAGAATTGCCAACACCTCTTCCCTACGTACCTCAATGCCATCTATTTTAATAGCCTGGGTCTCAGCATTCTCCTCCACAACATTATCTTTTTCCTGAGTGAATACTGACAAAAAATATTCATTTAGTATCTCGCCTATCTCTTCAGACTCCACACACAACTTCCCATCTCTGTCCTTGACTGGCCCTATTCTTACCCTAGTCATTCGCTTATTCCTGACATACCTATAGAAAGCTTTTGGGTTTTCCTTGATCCTACCTGCCAAATACTTCTCATGTCCCCTCCTTGCTCGTCTTAGCTATCTCTTTAGATCCTTCCTCGCCACCTTGTAACTATCCATCGCCCCAACTGAAACTTCACACCTCATCTTCACATAGGCCTCCTTCTTCCTCTTAACAAGAGATTCCAATTCTTTGGTAAACCACGGTTCCCTCGCTCAAGCCTTCCTCCCTGCCTGACCGGTACGTACTTATCAAGAACACGCAGTATCTGTTCCTTGAACAACTCCACTTATCCAGTGTGCCCAACACTTGCAGCCTACTTCTCCAACCTATCCCCCCAAGTCACGTCTAATGGCATCATAATTGCCCTTCCCCCAGCTATAACTCTTGCCCTGCGGTGTATACTTATCCCTTTCCATCACTAATGTAAACGTCACTGAATTGTGGTCACTGTCCCCAAAGTGCTCTCCTACCTCCAAATCCAACACCTGGCCTGGTTCATTGCCCAAAACCAAATCCAACGTGGCCTCTTGTTGGCCTGTCAACATATTGTGTCAGGAAACCCTCCTGCACACATTGTACAAAAAATGACCCATCTAATGTACTCGAACTATATCTTTTCCAGTCAATATTTGGAAAGTTAAAGTCTCCCATAATAACTACCCTGTTACTTTCGCTCTTATCCAGGATCATCCTCGCCATCCTTTCCTCTACATCCCTAGAACTATTTGGAGGCCTATAGAAAACTCCCAACAGGGTGACCTCTCCTTTCCTGTTCCTAACCTCAGCCCATACTACCTCGGAAGATGAGTCCCCATCTAGCATCCTCTCCGCCACCGTAATACTGCTCTTGACTAGCAGCGCCACACCTCCCCCTCTTTTGCCTCCTTCTCTGAGCTTACTAAAACACCTAAACCCCGGAACCTGCAACATCCATTCCTGTCCTTGCTCTATCCATGTCTCCAAAATGGCCACAACATCGAAGTCCCAGGTACCAACCCATGCTGCCAGTTCCCCTACCTTATTTCGTATACTCCTGGCATTGAAGTAGACACACTTCAAACCACCTACCTGAACACTGGCCCCCTCCTGCGACATCAAATCTGTGCTCCTGACCTCTATACTCTCATTCTCCCGTACCCTAAAACTACAATCCAGGTTCCCATGCCCCTGCTGTATTAGTTTAAACCCCCCCAAAGAGCACTAACAAATCTCCCCCCCCAGGATATTTGTGCCCCTCAGGTTCAGATGTAGACCATCCTGTCTGTAGAGGTCCCACCTCCCCCAGAAAGACCCCCAGTTATCCAGAAATCTGAATCCCTCCCGCCTGCACCATCCCTGTAGTCACGTGTTTAATTGCTCTCTCTCCCTATTCCTCATCTCATTATCACGTGGCACGGGCAACAACCCAGAGATAACAACTCTGTTTGTTCTAGTTCTGAGCTTCCATCCTAGCTCCCTGAAAGCCTGCCTGACATCCTTCTCCCCTTTCCTACCTATGTCGTTAGTGCCAATGTGGACCATGACTTGGGGCTGCTCCCCCTCCCCCTTATGGACCCGGAAAACACGATCCAAGACATCACGTACCCTTGCACCTGGGAGGCAACATACCAAACGTGAGTCTCTCTCGCTCCCACAAAATCTCCTATCTGTGTCCCTGACTATCGAGTCCCCAATTACTAATGCTCTGCTCCTCTCCCCCCTTCCCTTCTGAGCAACAGGGACAGACTCTGTGCCAGAGGCCCGTACCCCATGGCTTACCTCTGGTAAGTCCCCCCCCCACAAGTATCCAAAGCGGTATACTTGTTTCTCAGGGGAACGACCGCAGGGGATCCCTGCACTGACTGCTTCTTCCCAGTCCCTCTTACAGTTACCCATCTATCTCCAATCTTTGGTGTAACTAATTCCCTGAAGCTGCTATCTATGACCCCCTCTGCCTCCCGAATGATCCGAAGTTCTTCCAACTCCAGCTCCAGTTCCCTAACTCGGTCGAGGAGGAGCTGGAGATGGCTGCACTTCCTGCAGGTAAAATCAGCAGGGACACTAACGGCATCCCTCACCTCAAACATCCTGCAGGAGGAACATTGCACTCCCTTCCCTGCCATCAGGCTAACAAAAAGTGACTACACGTGTAGTGTCTCGGGTTTCCTCTCCACCAGAATTTATTGGTGAGGGGAGAGGGGGGGGAAACCTTCCCAGAAGTCCGCGGGTCGAACTTCCGGTTCCCGCCTTAAAAAAAATTTTTTTTTAAAAAGTACAACAGCAAAGAGGAACAGAAACGGGACCAGGTAAGTGTTTCAAACCTAAATACTCACCCACCGGCAGCCCCTGCACTCCGCTCCCGCTGAAACTCCAAGTGCTGCTCCTGCAAGGTAAGTTATTTTAAACTTAAATACTCACCCACCAGCAGCCTCTGCACTCCGCTCCCGCTGAAACTCCAAGTGCTGCCCCTGCAAGGTAAGTTATTTTAAACTTAAATACTCACCCACCGGCAGCCCCTGCACTCCGCTCCCACCGAAACTCCAAGTGATCAAATGTTGGAGAGTAGACTGATAGGGCGATAATTGGCCAGGTTGAATTTGTCCTGTTTCTTGTGTACCTAGGCAATTTTACACATTGCCGGGTAGATGCCAGTGTTGCAGCTCTACTGGAACAGCTTGGCTCGGGGTGTGGCAAGTTCTGGAGCACAAGTCTTCAGTACTATTGCCGGAATATTTTCAGAGCCCATTCATCAGCTGATGGTGGCCGGTACATAGTTTCCTTGCCCATGTTTAACCTGAAGCCATGTGACATCATGGGGTCCAGAGTTGCCTTTCCATTCCGCCGACAAAAATTAATGACCTCAGATTTATCCACGTTAAACTTCATCTGCCACTTTTTGGCCCACTCATCTAACCTACATATACCCATTTGTAAGGTTCTTATTTCCTCATTGCAACTGACTGTCCCACCTATTTTAGTATCATCTGCAAATTTGGCTGCAGAACCTTCTATCCCGACATCCAAGTCCTTAATATAGATTGTAAATAGTTGGGGCTCAAGGACCAAACCCTGTGGCACCCCACTTATTACATCATGGCATCCAGTAAAAGTCTCATTTATCCCGACCCTGTCTTCTGTCTGTCAGATGGTTTTCCATCCAAGCTAATAAATTATCGCTAAAACTTGGCCTACACAGTCTTCTGCTGCAATGAGTTCTACAGATTCACCCAACACCTATCCAAACCCTGCTTCGCCTCTGCTTACCCCTCCATCAAGAGTGAAAATTCTTCTACCTTCCCACACTCCAGTAATTTGAGGGCCTGTCATTCGACCTGAAATCTGTCATATGTGCTTTTGTGTGTCACAGTTTCTAGTAGTTTCTCTATTGTTGGCTTTAAGAAATCCACAAGCAAGTTTAAATACTATGTTAAAAAGAGGGAGACATCAGTTTATGAATCATCTGTGTTCACCAATATTTTAACAAACATGAGGTAATTGCGCATGCAGCAGCAGTTCACAATGATTGTATCTGAAATGACTGAGAATTTTCCACATCTTTGCACTTGAATAACAGATCTCTGCAACATAATTGCGTGGGCTGTATTTGGATGATAATAAACTAAACGCAGTGGTTGATCTACATATCATTAATGGTTGATCTTTATTTCCTTCAATGGATGGTATTGTTTCATCATGTCATGAAGTAGGATTATGACAAATGGCTCTTTAATCTCTGCCTGATTTGAATAAATTTGTGCAATTAAGGCAGTGAGAGTTGTCAGTGGATCAGTTGTTAATCACAGAATTGTTATGTCGCAGAAGGAGGCCATTTGGCCCATTGTGTCTGCACCGGCTCTCTAAACAGGCATCATGACTTAATGTCATTCCCTTGCCTTTTCCCCATACCCCTGCACATTGTTTCTATTCATATAATCATCTAATGCCCTCTTGAATGCCTCGATTGCCGCTGCCTCCACCACATTTTCAGGCAGTGCATTCCAACCCCGAACAACTCGCCGCGTGAAAAAGTATTTTCTCACCACATTTGCTTCTTTCACAAATCACTTTAAATCTGTTCCCTCTCATTCTTGATCCTTTTACGAGCAGGAACAGTTTCTCCCTATCTACTTTGTCCAGCCCACTCATGATTTTGAGCATCTCTATCACATCTCTTTTTCGCCTCCTTCTCTCCAAGGAGAAAAGTCCCATGGTGGAGGAGTCTAGAACTACAGGGCATAGGTTTAAGGTGAGAGGGGAGAGATACAAAAGAGACCAGAGGGGAAATTTTGTCACACAGAGGACGGTGAGCATCTGGAACGGGCTGCCAGAGGCAGTGGTAGAGGCGGGTACAATTTTGTCCTTTAAAAAGCAGTTACATGGGCAGGGGGTATAGAGGGATATGGGCCAAATGCGGGCACGTGGTTCTAGCTTAATGATTGAAACTGGGCAGCATGGACAAGCTGGGCTGAAGGGCCTGTTTTCATGCTGTAAACATCTATGACTCTTTACAAACCTCATATGATCATACCCGTGATTTAACCTTCGGTGTGGCACCTTATCAAATGCCTTCTGCCAGTCTAGATATACTGCATCTCCAGGACCCCCAGTATCCATTTGGTTTGTTACATCTTCGAAGAACTCTAGGAAATTAGGCAAACATGTCTTACCCTTTATAAAACCATGCTGACTCTGATGGGTTGAGTTTTGACTTTCCATATGTCCCGATATTACTTGCTTAATATTAGATTCTAACAATTTCCCAACAACAGATGTTAAACTAACTGTTCTGTAATTTCCTACATTCTGCCTCCCTCCCTTTGTGAATAAGAACGTTACATTAGCATTATTCCAATCCACTGCAACCTTTCCCGTATCCAGGGAATTTTGGAATATTGTAACAAATTAATTCATTATCTCCACTGCCAATTCCTTTAAGACACTCGGATATAGGCCATCAGGCCCTGGGCACTTGTCTGCCTTCAATCCCAATAGTTTGTTGAGTACTATATCCAAATTGATGCTGATTGTTCTGAGTTCCATCCTTTGTATGATCTCTGAATTACCCGTTCCGCTAGGAATGGTCTACTGTTCTCCACTGCAAAAACTGAGGCAAAATATTGATGTCGCATCTCCACCATTTCTGTGTTCCCCACTATTGACTCTCCGGTTTCATCTTCCAAGGGACCAACATTCGCTTTAGTGACTCTCTTCCCTTTTATGTACTTATAGAAGCTTTCACTATCCTTTTTGATGTTTTGCGCCAGCTTTCTTTTGTAATTTACCGTAGCTCTTTTTTAGTATCCCTTTGTTTACATTTGAAAGCTTCCCAATATTCCAACCTGCCACTGGCCTTTGCAATATGATATACCTTAGCTTGTCTTTATATTGTCCTTAACCTCCTTGCTTGGCCATGGATGTTTTTTTACCCCTCTTACCATCTTTCTTCCTCTCTGGAATATATTTTGTGAGTCATTTCAGTGTCCCTTAAACAATTGCCACTGCTCAACAGCCACCCCACCTTCCTGCCCACTCCACTCCAGCCAAATCTGCCCTCATGCCTATGTAATTACCTGTGTTGAATTCCAGAACGCCAGTGTGGGACTCCACTTTCTCCCCCCTAACTGAATTTTGAATTCTATCATACTATGTTCATTATTCCCTAGAAGATCCTTAACTATGAGGTCATTAATTAATCCCTCCTCGTTGCACAATACCAAATCCAGAGTAGCCTGCTCGCTGGTTGGTTCCACAACATATTGCTCCAAGAAACAATCTCGAAAACATTCAATGAACTCTCCCTCGAGGCTACCCTTGCCATTTTGATTCATCCCGTCTATGGACATATTAAAATCACGCATGATTGGCGGCACGGTGGCACAGCGGTTAGCACTGCTGCCTCATGGTGCCAAGAACTGAGGTTCGATCCCGGCCCCAGGTCACTATCTGTGTGGAGTTTACACATTCTCCCTGTGTCTGCGTGGGTCCAAAAAAAAGTTATGCAGGGCAGGTGGTTTGTCCATGCTAAATTGCCTCTTAATTGGAAAAAAAGAATTGGGTACTCTAAATTTATTTTTAATAAGTCACTCATACTTATTGCCGTACCTTTTACAGAATCATACATACAATTTACAGTGCAGAAGGAGGCCATTCGGCCCATTGAGTCTGCACCGGCCCTTGGAAAGAGCACCCTACTTAAGCCCACACCTCCACCCTATCCCCAGAACCCAGTAACCCCACCTAATCTTTTTGGACGCTAGGGGCAATTTAGCATGGCCAATCCACCTAAGCTGCACATCTTTGGACTGTGGAAGGAAACCGGAGCACCCGGAGGAAACCCATGCAGACACGGGGAGAACGTGCAGACTCCGCACAGACAGTGACCCAAGCCAGGAATCGAACCCGGGACCCAGGCAATGTGAAGCAACAGTGCTAATCATTGTGCTACCGTGCCGTCATTTTTTAGAAGCCCCCAGTATTTCCTGGTTTATACTCTGCCCCACTACAGAACTACTGTTTGGGGACCTATAGATCATTCCTATCAGGGACTTTGTCCCTTTGCTAGTTCTTATTTATTACCAGACTGATTCCACATCTTGATCTCCAGTGCTAAGGTCATTTCTCATTACAGCACTGATCCCTTTTCTCACCAGCAAAGCTGCACCTCTACCTTTCCTTTTCAGTCCATCTTTCCAGAATACTGAGTACCCTTGGATATTGAAATCACAGACCGGGTCACCTTGTAATCACCACCAAATCATAGTCTTTGTCTCGGCAGCATGGTAGCACAAGTGAATAGCACTGTGACTTCACAGTGCATGGGGTCCCAGGTTCGGTTCCCCGCTGGGTTACTGTCTGTGTGGAGTTTGCACGTTCTCCCTGTGTCTGCATGGGTTTCCTCCGGGTGCTCTAGTTTCCTACAGTCCAAAGACATGCAGGTTAGGTGGATTGGCCATGATAAATTGCCCTTAGTGACCAAAAAGGGTTATTGGGTTACGGGGATAAGGTGGAAGTGAGGGCTTAAATGGGTTGGTGCAGACTCGATGGGCTGAATGGCCTTCTGCACTGTATGTTCTATGTATATCTATGTCTCTATTTACGCTGTTAACTTATTCATTTTTTTCCTCATGCTTTGTGCATTTAGACACAAAGCTTTCAAATTTGTTCTATTGTCGAATTTCCCCACTCTTTTATAATTCCTTGCTGCAAAAAGGCATTCACCCATTCTGTCCTTCACCTTTATTTTCTGGTAACCATCCGCCACATCGCTAACGTGCACTCCCCTTCCTTCTCCTTTCATTTTGGTATTCTAATTTTCCCTGCAACGGAACCCTCTCCCTTCCCCCGTTCAGTTCAAAGCCGTATCTACAGCCCTCGTTATGCGAATCGCCAGGACTCTGGTCCCAGCTTGATTCAGGTGAAGACCGTTCCATCGGACCAGGTCCCTCCTTCCCCAGTACTGCTGCCAGTGCCCCATGAATTCGAACCCATTTCTCCCACGCTAATCTATAAGCCACGCATTTAACTCCCTAATCTTATTGACCCTGTGCCAATTAGCTCATGGCTCAGGTAATAAACCAGAGATTCTTACCTTTTTGGTTCTGCTTTTTAATGTTGTCCCTAGTCAGGGGCGGATCTACTATGAAACTAATGAAGCTTAAGCTTCAGGCCCCTAATCCCGGAGGGGCCCCAGAAGCGACTCTAGTCCACATTGCTTAAATATTTTGGGTCTACTGTATGAGAAGAGGTTTTTAAAAAATAATAATATTAATAATATAGTGTAATTCAATGCAAAATAATAGTTAAAATAAAAATTAAAAGGTTATTAAAATATCATGTAGGCTAGCCGTAAACGAAAAAACGTTCAAATTAAGAGGGCGGAAATCTCCCATCGGGAGTCTAAGTGCTGACGCCGGAGTGAAAACCGGAGTGTTTCACTCCGGCATCGGAGGCCGCTCCCAGCCCTCTATTCTCCCGCCCCCGGGGGGCTAGGAGCGACGTCGCGTCATTTACGCGTGCAGGGCCTTGGCGCTGCGTAAAAGCGGCGCCGCCGCCCTGCAAGAAGATGTCGGATGGATCTTGCGGAGCAGCGGAGGAAAGGAGGTCCTCCTTCAGAGAGGCTGGCCCGCCGATCGGTGGGCACCAATCGCGGGCCAGACCCCATTTGAGGCCCCCCACAGTGCAGGAAATCCCCTCCCCCCCCCACAGGTCGCCCCCCCCCCCCCCCAGCCCCCCAGCGTTCCCGTGCTGTTCCGCTGGCAGCGACCAGGTGTGGACAGCGCTGGCCGGAACCCGTCGTATTGGGCAGGCTGCTCGGCCCATCCGGGCCGGAGAATCGCCACTCGCCAGTTGCAAGCTGCGAGCGGCGATTCTCCCAGCGGCCAGCCGTGATTCTCGCCGCGCCGGTTTGGGGGGGGTTGGGAGAATCGCGTGCGGGCATCGGGGCGGCGTGGCAGGACAGGCGCAGCGTCCCGGCGATTGTCCCACCCGGCATGGGGGGTGGAGAATTCCGCCCAGGCTGTTTCATTCCAAATATATTTAATATAAAATAATTATAAATAATTTAAAACACGATTAACATTTATGACAGAAATACAAACAGTAGATGACGTGTCGTAACTAAAAAGGGGGGCCGTTGAAAAGGCAATCACAACGCTAACGGGAATTTTCAACGTGATAGCACTCGTGATAGCGATCTAGACAATAATTTTTTTCAATAAAGTGTTCCTAAGGATACAATATTTTAATTAACCCTACTCAAAAATAAATGTTATATTTAGAAAAGTAAGGTAAGTAATAAAGGTGAAATAATGTTAGATTAGCCAAAACCTATTGTTTTTATGAAGAGGTGAACGGAAGGTAGGCTACCACCGCATAGCCTAGGCTAATACTCTATTCCAAGTATTTATGAAAAAGTAATAAAAGGGTGAATTTGTGTTAAATTACAGGTGTTTATTATGAAAAGTGTTCAAATAATGGTAAAATTGTGTTACATTACCTTAGCCTATGAGTTTTGGTGGCCTAGTCTTGCCTAATTTCGTCTAGCCTAGCGTAGGCGAGCTTCAACATAGCCTAGTTTAGCCTATTTAGCTTATTTATTATAAATCTTAAAAAATGGCGCTTTACTTTCTGAGAAGGGGTTTTTAAAAAACCCTTTCTCAGAAAGTAGACCTAAAATGTTTTCCTTTCAAAGCATGCGACAATAGTCGCACAACTCAAATTGATTAATTTTTTGTTGTATATATTTCAACAATCCCAAAGTTTGAGAGTCAGTAGCACAGATGTTGTAAAGGTGGAGTGTCACAGTAAGTTGGCTGTTCTGCAGTGGCTAATGTAATTTTTTCCCCCTTTTTAACAGAGGTCAAGGCCTGAGAGGAATAACAATGAGTTCACGAAAGTACTTAAGTGGATACCAAAAATGCAAACTCAATGAAAAGCGATCTGACAAAATTTCTAAATGTTAAAAACTAACAAACTATTTTGCAATGTCAAGTTTGTCAACACCTACAGTTGAAACAAGCTAAGCAAACACCATTGAAGCCAGTGATAGTGCACAAACCATGGGAGCTCTTTCTAGCAATATTCAACCCACTGTTGACGCTTTTGATACAGATGACGATCACAGTGGTCAACATGAAAGTACTGCGGAACAAGCAGAGACATGAACCAGGAAGCACATTCAGTGATTTCAAAGAATACAGTGACCTCGAAAACTGGCCCATAACAGTTGATAATGATTTCATACAGAATTGTTTAATGCAAGACATAGGTATTTTCAAAATAAGAAAATAAGTTTACTCAAAGAGCAAAGGCTGTATATACTGTTTTGTTTGAAAACTCTTCTCTAAATGCCAAACATCACTTACAACAGGTGGGTTTTCTGACTGGCTGAATGTACTCAGAACTCAGGAGAATCATGAAGACAGCATGGAACATAAAGAGGGCGATGTTGTGTTGGATAACAAGAAAGTGAAATAAAAATACTGTGGATCAGCAACTTGAAGAACAGATGAGAAAAACCATACAGTACTATTTTGAAGTACTGAAAAGAGTTGTAGAGGTTATAAAGTTTTTAAGTGAAAGAGGTTTGGCATTTAGAGGTCATGAGGAGAAGTCGGGCTCACCAAATAATGGAAACTTCATGGGGGCCATTGAACTTATTGCAGAGTTCGACCCATTTTTACATGAACATCTCTAGAAATGTAAAAATGAAAAAGTAAATGCTACTTACCTATCCAAACCCGTGTGTGAAGAATTGATAGAAATCATGGGAAAACGTGTGCAAGATGAAATGGTGAATCAAATCAACAACCTAGATACCAAATACTACTCTATTATTGTTGACTCTACACCTGACCTGACGCATGTTGACCAGCTGGTAATTGTGGTTTGATACTGCTATAATGGAAAACCCTGTGAGAGATTTTTAACATTTTTACCGATAGAAAGCCGTTCAACAAAATACAACAAGTCCTGGGTGAAAATAAGCTTTCACTTGAAAATATCCGTGGCCAGTCCTACGATAATGCAACTAACACGAAGGGCTCGGAGAAAGGGCTGCAAGCACTCTTTAAAAACATTAACAGGTACGCAGACTATGTACCATGTGCAGCCCATTCACTTAACCTTGTTGGAGAAAAGGCAGTGTCTACTGTACCTGAAGTTGTTGACTATTTTGGCATTTTGCAGGAGCTGTATGTTTTCTTTTCTAGATCTCCACGAAGATGGGGGATTTTAAACACACAGGGCAATCTACATTTTTCTCTAAAGAGCTTAAGTGTAACTATGAAGCAGTCTGGGCAATTAAAAATGGATATCTGGGTATTTTACAAACTCTCAAACATATTTTTGAAGACTCAGAAGAGAAGCCTGAATGTAAACGAGATGCAAAGAATTTATACCACAAGTTGGTAACGCTGGAATAAGCTATTTTAACAGTCATTTGGGAAGAAGTGCTGGAGCGTTTCAACAAAACAAGTAAGAAACTCCAAACCCCTGGTTTTGATGTATTTGAAGGTTATCTTCTGCTATCATCTTTACTTTTGTTTGTTAAAGAACTCAGAGAAAATTCAGCCGATAGGTTGCACACTATGAATCAGAAGGAAAAGGTTTGTTTGAAGATATCACCTCAAGTTATTCTGATGCTTCCAAACACATTGTTACAAGGAAATTTTCAGATGGAACAAGTGGTATTGCTTCTTTGAGAGGAGCTGACAAATTTAGGATAGAAGTTCTATATCAACTCTATGACTGCTTGATAATCCAGTTACGCAAGAGGATTGACCCATATGAGCAGATTGCAAAAAGGTTTAAGTTCCTCTCAGAATTGGTGAACAATTCTAAATTGATGAGGACAGTATTAAACATAATATCATATTACAAAGATGATATTGACCACAAATTAGTGAACGAGTGTTATCAGTTCAAAGAATATTTGCACCTTAGGAAATCCCAGATCACAGAAGAAAACACGCCATCTAAAATGCAATTTGCAGAAGTTCTTCAGCTTATTTGGGAGCAACACCTAATTGAAGTGTTCCCCAATATTACTACTGTGCTTAAGCTGTACTTGACAATGCCTATCACGAGCTGTGACGCAGAAATGAATTTTTCAAAGCTATCCTTTATAAAGAACAAATTTCGGTCTACCATGACTGAAGAGCGCTTAAATTCTTTATGCATATTGTCTCTAGCCATCAGGACTGTAACCCTGACTCTTTGTTCAGCTCCCTAACCTGGTTTATGTCCAATTGTAATTCCACAACTTCCGTTCTGGCTCAGATCAGCTAACACAACAAATAGCCTGTCAGTCACTCCTCAGTTCCTGCATTTACCCAAATTACATAAGAACTAGGAGCAGGAGTAGGCCACCTGACTCCTCGAGCCTGCTCCGCCATTCAATAAGATCATGGCTGATCAGCTCCACTTACCCGCCCGCTCACCATAACCCTCATCTGTTCAAAAATCAATCTACCTTTCCCTTAAAAACATTCAATGAAGGAGCCCCAACTGTTTCACTGGGCAGGGAAATCCACAGATTTACAACCCTTTGGGTGAAGAAGTTCCTCCACAACTCAGTCCTAAATCTGCTCCCCCTTATTTTGTGGCTATGCACCCTTGTTCTAGTTTCACCCACTAGTGGAGACAACCTCCCTGCTTCTTTTATTCCCTTCATAACTTTATATGTTTCTATAAGATCCCCCCTTTATTCTTTTAAATTCCAACGAGTACAGTCCCAGTCTACTTAGTCTCTCAATCGGGGCAGCAAAGAGATCCCAGTTTTTTTAAACTTCTGTATCTTTTTCCAACTTTCATTTTCCTTTTTTCCCATTCTTGTTTAGTGTATTTTGGTCACAGTAAATGGAAATGAGGCACAAGGCTATTTGCTTGCCCATTACTCCATTTTCAATCATACATTTGTGATCTTTGTTTTATTCTATAAGGGAATGTGGATGTCGCTGGCTCGGCTAGCATTCTGTTGCCCTTTCCGAATAACATAAAACATAGAAAATAGAAGCAGGGAGAGGCCATTCGGCCCATCAAGCCTGCTCTGCCACCAGTCATGATACTAACCTTGGCCAAAGCCCGCTGCCTCAGGAAGGCAGACAACAATGTCAGAGACCCCTCACACCCAGGCCTTGCCCTCTTCCAGACCTTTCCATCAGGCAGAAGATACAGATGTCTGAAGACCCACACATCCAGACATAGGTTTAGTTTCTTCCCCACAGCTGCCAGACTACTGAACAACTCTCCCTTGGACTTGTCTGTTACCTGTAAGAGCACTATTCATGACACCATATGCTGCTCTTGTTTGGCCCTTGCTTCGCACTGTAACCAATCACTGTTTGTTGATGTACCATTTGTCAATGTTCTCTGTTGATTATTCTTTTGTCTACTATGTACGTACTGTGTATGTTCCCTTGGCCACAGAAAAATACTTTTCACTGTACTTTGGTACATGTGACAATAAATATCAATCAATTAATCAATCAAAACCCTCAGCACTTCCTTGTGCCGTATCCCTCTATACCCATCCTATCCATGTGTTTGTCAAGATGTCATTTTAATGCCGTGAGTGCATCTGCTTCCACAACCTCCTCTGACAACGCGTTCCAGGCACTCACCAACCTCTGTAAAAAAACCTGCCTCGCACATCTCCTCTAAATTTTACCCCACGGACTTTAAACTGATGCCCCCTGGTGACTGACCCCTCCACGCTAGGAAAAAGTGCCTGGCCATCCAATCTATCCATGCCTCTCATAATCTTGTAGACCTCTATCAGGTCACCCCTCAACCTCCGTCATTCTAATGAAAACAGTCCGAGTCTATTCAGCCTCTCCACATAGCTAACACCCTCCAGACCAGGCAACATCCTGGTAAACCTCCCCTGCACCCTCTCAAAGAACAACAAAGAACAAAGAAATGTACAGCACAGGAACAGGCCCTTCGGCCCTCCAAGCCCGTGCCGACCATGCTGCCCGGCTAAACTACAATCTTCTACACTTCCTGGGTCCATATCCCTCTATTCCCATCCTATTCATGTATTTATCAAGATGCCCCTTAAATGTCACTATCGTCCCTGCTTCCGACACCTCCTCCGGTAGCGAGTTCCAGGCACCCACTACCCTCTGCGTAAAAAACTTGCCTCGTACATCTACTCTAAACCTTGCCCCTCTCACCTTAAACCTATGTCCCCTAGTAATTGACCCCTCTACCCCGGGGAAAAGCCTCTGACTATCCAAAGCCTCCACATCCTTCTGGTAGTGTGGCGACCAGAATTGTGCGCAATATTCCAAGTGCGGCCTTACCAAGGTTCTATACAATTGCAGCATGACTTGCCAGTTTTTATACTCGATGCCCTGTCAAATGAAGGCAAGCATTCCGTATCCTTTCTTGACTACCTTGTCCACTTGTATTGCCATTTTCAAAGATCTGTGGATCTGCACGCCCAGACCTCTCTGACTTTCTATATTCCGGAGAGTTTTGCCATTTACGGTATTTTCCCCTCTATGTTAGGCCGACCAAAATGCATTACCTTACATTTGTCTGGATTAAACTCCATTTCTCCGCCCAAGTCTCCAACCTACCTATGTCCTTCTGTATCCTCTAAAAATTCTCAACAGGGGCTGCATGCGGTACAGTGGTTAGCACTGGGACTGCGGCGCTGAGGACCTGGGTTCGAATCCCGGCCCTGGGTCACTGTCCGTGTGAAGTTTGCACATTCTCCCCGTGTCTGCGTGGGTTTCACCCCCACAACCCAAAACTGTGCAGGTTAGGTGGATTGGCCACGCCACATTGCCCCTGAATTGGTGAAAAAAATAATTGGGTACTCTAAATTTATGAAGAAAATCCTCAACACTATCTACCACCCACCAACCTTGGTGTCATCTGCAAACTTACTAACCAGACCAGCTACATTTTCCTTCAAATCGTTTGTGTATACTACAAACAACAGAGGCCCCAGCACAGATCCCTGTGGAACACCACGAATCACAACCTTCCATTCAGAAAAACACCCTTCTACTGCTACCCTTTGCCTTCTGTGACCGAGCCAGTTCTGTATCCATCTTACCACCTCACCTCTGATCCCGTGTGACGTCACCTTTTAATAATATAATAATCTTTATTGTTACAAGTAGGCTTACATTAGCACTGCAATGAAGTTATTGTGCAAAGCCCCTTTCCTGAGAGCCTGCTGTTCAGTTGAGATATTTAATGAAAGTACCATCCATTAAAGTGAATCCTCTGTGACTGTGGTGCATTATTTTTCTTTGTGGAGATGAAAAGATCACTTTGCGTCACTTGAAAACAAGCACTGAGCTGCCCAGACCAACATCCTGCCTTTAATATCCTTCAGATGATGTTGACTTTCATGTCCTGTTTGTGGGATTAAGCTGTACTAAACGTGGCTACTGCATTTACCAACATAATAATCTTTATTGGTGTCAAAAGTAGGCTTACATTAACATTGCAATGAAGTTACTGTGAAAATTCCCCCAGTCACCACATTCCGACGCCTGTTCTCGGGTACACAGAGGGAGAATTCAGAATGTCCAATTCACCTAACCTGCACATCTTTCTGTACCTGTGGGAGGAAGCAGGAGCACCCGGAGGAAACCCATGCAGACACGGGGAGAACGTGCAGACTCTGCACAGATAGTGACCCAAACCGGGAATCACACCTGGGACCCTGGCACTGTGAAGCAACAGTGCTAATCACTCTGCTACCATGCCGCCCAGACTGCCACGTGGCACCTTGTCAAAGGCTTTACTGAAGTCAATATGATATGAGGAAAGGTATGCAAGCTGGCGAGGAGTAGTCTAGTTTTGTTGTGATCAATCAATAAAGAATATTTATGAACTTAAAATGAAACACACAACAAGAAAGGCTATAATACACTACAACAGTGCACTTGACTACACTGGTAGCTGGACACACGAGTATCTCATTAAATTACACCTTGTTCTCAACTATTTACATTTCCTGAACTCTGAGAAATGCCCATTTCCCAAACAACATCAAATATCATACAACTCGATGAGCTACATCCAGCAAATAGTTACGACCCACAGGTTATTTTCCAGGTTTGAGAAACCGGCCTTCAGTTCTGCTATGAATTTCTTCTCCGTTTCTAGCTCTGTTTTTAAACAGCAGCCTTTTTGCGACAACTTGTTTTCGGGAGACCCTGCTTTCTACAGCTGTGTGAGGCTCTGATGGTAGCTGCTTCTCAACCTTCTTCTCCAGTTATCTTGCTATGGTTGTATGTTTTATTCCCCTTTGATGCCACCCACCCCATGGACTAGGCTTCCAGCATACAGGTGCAAATTTTTCCCTTACCTCTCCACTTTGAAGTCATCTCTTATTTACACCATTGTTGTCCCCTAGTCATTTAGGTAAACACTTATTTTCCTACTGCTAAGCTAATTATTATCTCAAAACCACTACTTATGTTCTCATCAGTTCCCCTTTTATCCAATTTCTCTGCTTTCTTTGATCCCAATTTCATTTTTAATCTTGATTTTCCTCATTTCTCAATAGCTCACCAGGAATTTGTCATTCAACTGATATATGGGGGGCGATTCTCCAATATTGGGCCCTTAGGTTTGCGCCGTCGTGAACGTCTTTGCATTTCACGACGGCGCGACCCGGGCCCGGTTACATACGATTCTGGCCCCCACATGGGGCCAGCACGGCACCAAATGGGCACCGTGCCAACCGCGGATGCGCAGTTGGGCCATGCCAACCTGCGCATGCGCGGGGGACTTCTTTTGCGTGCCTGTCCCAACCAACATGGGGTCGGTCTTCAGGGGCATGCCGTGCCAGGAAGTAGGCCCGGGGGTGGAGAGGCCGGCCCGCTGATCGGCGGGCCCCGATCGCGGGCCAGACCCCATTGGAGGCCCCCCCGGTGAAGGAGCCCCCCTCCCTCCCCGCTGACCGCCCCCGACCGTTCCCGCAGCGTTCCCGCCGGCAGCGACCAGGGGTGAACGGCGCCGGCGGGTCTCTGTCGTATCGGAGTGGCCGCTCGGCCCATCTGGGCCGGAGAATCGGTGGCCCCGCCAATTCCAGCGGGCCATGGCACATATGGCGCCGATTCTCTGCTCCATGGTGTGGAGAAACGCGCGCCAGCATCGGGGGTCGTGGCGCGGTTGCGCCGATTCTCTGGCCCGGCGCGGAGCTCGGAGAATCGCCCCCATGGACTTTAGCATTAACATCTAGAGAATTTCATCCATCTGGACTGGATTTTAAGTCAGGTCCGATAAGTAAAAGGCCAGAGTCTGTATCACCCAGTCCATCACTGCTCCCTCTGTTTGTTTTCAGTCTCATGTACCGGTGCCATTTTTGTGTAAAAAAGCCAAATGGATCGATGATTAGCAACCCCTTCTCAGTCACCTGGAAACTGGCTACCGATGAGTATGACCCAAAGGTTGCTTTCCGTGGCCTTGTTTTTCGACCCTCCCACTTTAGAATTATTGATATTAAAAGGTCCAATTTTTGGACACAGGTTGGGGTTGACATTTAGCTCCGTTCCTTGTTGACACATTCAGCACAAGCTTTAAGAAGAGGTCCAGAAGGTGCATTCAGGTGGAGCATCCCTTAACCAATATTCCAAAAAGCTCCAAAACAGGGACTTTTGTTCGAGCGCCGACATGACGTCATGAGTGGGAAATCCCACACGGCTCTGAGAAGATTCCCGGCCGATGGGCAGGTCCCAATGCACCGCAAATGATTGCAAAGCGTGGGTGGGGCTGCTTTGCAGCCAAAACCACAACATAGCCAGATGTTAGTGCATTAAATTATATTACTCACTGCGATTATCGTGTTGAAAATGGTTTTTGGTAAGTACAAATCATATTTCGCCCCCTCGAACATTATATTCCGAAATCGTAAAAAGTCCAAAATCCGATCCACACATTTTGGATAAGGTATTCCCAACCTGAGATTTGCTTTTCAGCCTGGATTATATGCTCAAATCTTGGAGCAGGATGCCATGTTTTAATTCGCTCAGGGTTAAGGATGCTACCAACCCAGTGAAGCTGGCACATGTTCTCGGCTGGTACTCCCCTCTATCACTCTATTTGTCTGCTCTAAACTAAAATCGCTATTCATTTGAGAGCCAGTTTCGAATTATCCCCAGACATCTGGGAAATGTGACAATTGAATTATTCAGCATCATTATCATTAACCTTTCAGACTGCTTAGGATCGATTCTTCAATGTGTGCGGGAATGAAATATTTGCCTTTGAGTAAAAGAGAAGCTGGCTTGTCTTTCTGGCAAGTCGAATTCAATTTACTCCTCTTGTTTTCTTCAAATCTCTTTGCATTTTAAAACTGGCTGAATTCTCTCGTCTAATTAACTGCCATTGATTTTTTTCTTTAAACAAAAGTTACTTTGAAAGTAAGGTGATGTTTTACTCGTGCAATTATTTGGGAGTCAGATTTATTCCATTGATTGCGCGCTTGTCTGAAATGTGTGTGGTTTTCTTTCCTCTTTGAGCTACTTTCCTGTAACAACTTGCATTCTCCTTCGATGTGACACAGCGAGTGAAACAATAACTCAGCTGTCGTGAAGAGTGAGGAGAGCTGACCTTAGAAGTTGGCTTTTAAGCAGCATTTTGGATGAGAGGAGAAATCTAGGCAGGCAGAGGGGTTCAGAGAAGGCATTCCGGAGTGTGGGAACTTCACAGCTGAAGGTTTTGTGGTCAACAGATACTGGTCAATAGATGCTGGGAGATTGTTTCCCCTTGTGGGAACATCTAGGACCAGAGGGCATGATCTCAGAGTAAGGGGTCGCGCATTTAAGACAAAGATGAGGAGGTATTCTTCTCTCAAAGGGTCGTGAATCTGTGGAAGTCTTTACTGCAGAGGATTGCGCAAGTTGGGTTGTTAAGTATGTTTAAGGCTGAAAGAGACAGATTTTTATTCAGCAAGGGAATTAAGGGACAAGGCAGGAAAGTGGAGTTGCGGTTTCCTCAGAGTGCTACGGTTTCCTCGTGTGCAGGTTAGGTGGATTGCCCATGCTAAACTGCCCCTTCGTGTCCAAAGCTGTGCAGGTGAGGTGGATTGGCCATGCTAAACTGCCCCTTCGTGTCCAAAGGTATGCAGGTTAGGTGGATTGGGCACGCTAAATTGCTTCTTCATGTCCAAAGGAGTGCAGGTTATCTGGATTGGCAATGCTAAACTGCCCGTTCGTGACTAAAGGTGTGCACATTAGATGGGGTTACAGGGATAGGGCCGGAGAGTGGCCCGAGGAACGGCGTTCTTTTGGAGGGTCAGTGCAGAATGGCCTCCTTATGCACCTTAGTGATTCTATGGATTCTCATATCAGGTCAGTCATGATGTCATTGAATGGTGGGGTAGACTCGATGGGCCAAATGGCTTACTTTTGTTCCTCTGTCTTATGATCTTGTGGTGATTCAAAAGATACCAATGTCGAGGTAGGACAGGTAGAATCCCAGGCTTCCCTATGGCAAGCGCTGATCACAAGACAAATTTAATTCAGTCATTTATCTTGAAAAGACCATTCCCACATTATATCCAACCATCCAGGATGCTACAATCCATTATAAAGGAGGTTATAGTCAAAAAACTTAGAAAAGTGTAAAGTGGCCATGCATCTCTTTTTGAAAGGAAAATCATGTTTAACTAATTTATTAGAGTTTTTGAGGAATTAATAGGTAAAGTAGATAAAGGGGAACCTGTAGATGTGGTGCACCTTGTTTTCCAAAAGGCATTTGATAAGGCGTCACATCAAAGATTATTCCAGAAGCGGGAGGATTCCCGTGGGTGAAATGTAGATGCTGGCGGAAAATCTTGTTGGTCATTCTCAGATTTTCCCCACCCCTTCGCTGGTGACGTGATGAGGTTCCGAAATACATTTCAATCAATTTAAATGTATTTAAAGCGCATTTTCCTCTCAGTTAGGGAATTCCCACCACGGCGACGTGATGTCATGTCAGTTGACGTCAGCCCCATTGCTTGTGGGGGGAGCGGGGGGTTCCCCCGGGTCCGTGAGGGGTGGGGGGTCCGTGAGGGGTGGGGTTGGGAGTTTATTTTTAACGCAGATCGGGGGGACCCTTTAATGATGGTGCTCCAATCTCTGTCGTCAGCTTTATCAGGCCCCGCCCCACCAGCATGATGACGGAAACCACCCCCCCCCCAGATTCTCTGTGCGCAGAGTTCCAGGGAATCTGCCCAGCTGGAGAGCTACACACTGATTTCCTCACTGAAACTGACACTCAGAAAAAATATTGGAAGATTCTGCCCAAGATAAAAAAGCATGATGTGTTGGGTTTCATAATAGAATGGATAAAGGAATGGTCTGCTAAGAGGAAGCTAAGAGTAGGCACAAATAGGTATTTTTCATGTTGGTGAGCTGAAACAAGTGGAGTGTGATAGGGATCAGTACCAGAGCCTCAACTATTTTTAATTTGTATCATTGATTTGGATGAAGGGACTGAATCTATTGCAGCTGATGACACCAAAATATTTAGGAAAGTAAGTTGCCTGCAAAGGAATATGAACAGATTAAGTGATCGGGCCTTGCAGAGGGGATATCATTATTTGGAGTTGCGCCCACAACCAGATCAACCATGATTTTATTGAATGGTGGAGCGACTGAATAAGTAACATAAGAACATAAGAACTAGGAGCAGGAGTAGGCCATCTGGCCCCTCGAGCCTGCTCCACCATTCAATGAGATCATGGCTGATCTTTTGTGGACTCAGCTCCACTTTCCGGCCCAAACACCATAACCCTTAATCCCTTTATTCTTCAAAAAACGATCTATCTTTATCTTAAAATAATTTAATGAAGGAGCCTCTACTGCTTCACTGGGCAAGGAATTCCATAGATTCACAACCCTTTAGGTGAAGAAGTTCCTCCTAAACTCAGTCCTAAATCTACTTCCCCTTATTATGAGGCTATGCCCCCTAGTTCTGCTTTCACCTGCCAGTGGAAACAACCTGCCCACATCTATCCTATCTATTCCCTTCATAATCTTATATGTTTCTATAAGATCCCCCTCATCCTTCTAAATTCCAATGAGTACAGTCCCAGTCTACTCAACCTCTCCTCGTAATCCAATCCCTTCAGCTCTGAGATTAACCGAGTGAATCTCCTCTGCACACCCTCCAGTGCCAGTACGTCCTTTCTCAAGTAAGGAGACCAAAACTGAACACAATACTCCAGGTGTGGCCTGACTAACACCTATACAATTGCAGCATAACCTCCCTAGTCTTAAACTTAATCCCTCTAGCAAGGAAGGACAAAATTCCATTTGCCTTCTTAATCACCGTTTGCACCTGCAAACCAACATTATGCGACTCATGCACTAGCACACCCAGGTCTCTCTGCACAGCAGCATGTTTTAATATTTTATCATTTAAATAATAATCCCTTTTGCTGTTATTCCTACCAAAATGGATAACCTCACATTTGTCAACATTGTATTCCATCTGCCAGACCCTAGCCCATTCACTTAGCCTATCCTAATCCCTCTGCAGACTTCCAGTATCCTCTGCACTTTTTGCTTTACTACTCATCTTAGTGTCGTCTGCAAACCTGGGCACATTACCCTTGGTCCCCAACTCCAAATCATCTATGTAAATTGTGAACAATGGTCTACTCCTGTTCCTAAGTCCTTTCTTCCTTTATTCCTATCCATTAAATGGTCTCCATTACAGTTCACAGGCATAATTCAGTGGAAATAATTCTCAGCCCACTTTTGGGCGAGTTTGGCACTGTGTTTCTCAATGGCTACAGTGCCGAGATTCACTCTGCTATTCATTGGCGCGGTACCGTTTTTTGGGCCTCAGGGAGTTTCTCCTCGCCGAAGCCACACTTTAGTCGAATGTCGTAGATTGGCTCACCATTTTGACTGGAAGCCCCGATCTCTGCATCCCTCCCCGCCCACCCCTCCCCCGTTTCAGACCCCCGTCCCGTTTCCTGTTCCCCCCTCTCAAATGGGCAAAGCCCCCTTGTGCCCGACCCCAGGCTGTGCCAACCTGGCACCTGGGCATATTGGCACTGTCAGCCTGACACTATGGCAGTGTCTCTGGCACCCTGGCAGTATCAAGGTTCCTGGGTGCCAGGAGGAGTGCCAAGGCACTTCTCTGCCCTGTCTCTGACCACCCAGGGGACTCTAACGACCCGCGAGGAACCCCCTCCCCCCAAGGTTCCACCACACCTGGTCCACGTTCACGGCAACCAGTGCTAAATGGCGCCCTGTCAAGATCTCGCAGTGGTCATTGACTCCCCGGCAACAGGTGAAAGCGGTGTCCAGGAATTTAAAAGAGCCTAATATCTCATTTAAATATCATTATCAGGATCACGTCCAGTGAGGGCGCAATGCGGTAGCTGAATAGCGCCCCACATCTTGATCAGCATTTGTGTGAAGAAGGAATTTCTGCGAGCAGTACCAGTTGGGATCTGACGTTGTGCTGTCCTTTCATTAGGTAACGAGAGATGCATTCTGGGCAGAATCATTCTCCCTGATGTGGGGAAACTGGATTCCTTGTGCTACGTCAATAAATGAAGCAATTTAACATTAATAGCATTAATCCGAGTGATCTGATGAGTGATGTTGGATAATCCCATCAATTAGAAATGAGTTGATTGTAACTTCACGTCTAAATCGCAAGAGCTCAAGTTTAACTCACCCTTCATTTCCTATTGGCAGTCAGAACGACAGGCCTGACATCTCAGTGCAATGTTCAGATGGGTAGGCCACTGTTGTAAAGTTCTGAGTCAGTGAGATCCTCGCAAGAATAACCAGACTGCTCTTTCATTCAGAATCAAATAAATGATAGAATAGTTACAGCACGAAAGGAGATAGTTCAGCCCATCAAGTCTATGCCAGCTCTTGACAAGAGAAATTTAACCTGTCCCACTCCCTTGCCCTATCCTTGGAGCTGTGTTTAATGTTTCCCCATTGCCCTGAACACTATTGTTTTTTTATTCATTTACAGGATGTGGGCGTCGCTGGTCAGGCCAGCAATTATTGCCCATCCTTAGTTGCACTTCAGAAGGTGGTGGTGAGTTGTCTTCTTTAACCGCTGCAGTCCTTGACACGTAGGTGTCAAGGGCAGCACGGTAGCACAGTGGACAGCATTGTGGCTTCACAGCTCCAGGGTCCCAGGTTCGATTCCCGGCTTGGGTCACTGTCTGTGCGGAGTCTGCACGTTCTCCCTGTGTCTGCATGGGTTTCCTCCGGGTGCTCCGGTTTCCTCCCACAGTCCAAAGATGTGCAGGTTAGGTGGTTTGGCCATGATAAATTGCCCTTACTTTGTCAGAATGTTTGAGGTGTGGGACGCCGCCAGTGTCCCTGCTGATTTCATCTGCACTCATCTCCAGCTCCTCAGAAACCGCGTTAGGGAACTGGAGCTGGAGCCGGGTGAACTTCGGATCATTCGGGAGGCAGAGGTCGTCATAGATAGAAGCTTCAGGGATGTAGTTACTCCGAAGAATAAAGATAAATGGGTGATGGTGAGAGGAGCTGGGAGGAAGCAGTCAGTACAGGGATCCCCCTGTGGTCGTTCCCCTCAGTAACAAGTATATCGCTTTGTATACTGTTGGCGGGGGGGGGGGGGGGACTTACCAGGGGTAAGCCATGGGGTACAGGATGCATCGGATGGAGAGTAAAACTGCAGGGGATGGGCACAATGGAAATGTGGAGCTTGTTCAAGGAACAGCTACTGCGTGTCCTTGATAAGTAGCAAAATCCTGGAACTCCTGCCCTAACAGCACACTGGGTGTATCTACATAGTTTACATAGAACATACAATGCAGAAGGAGGCCGTTCGGCCCATCGAGTCTTCACCAACCCACTTAAATCTTCACTACAATCCTATCCCCATAACCCAATAACCCCTCCTAAACGCTTTGGATACTAACATAGAACATAGAACACTACAGCGCAGCACAGGCCCTTCGGCCCTCGATGTTGCGCCGACCTGTGAAACCACTCTAAAGCCCATCTACACTATTCCCTTATCGTCCATATGTCTATCCAATGACCATTTGAATGCCCTTAGTGTTGGCGAGTCCACTACTGTTGCAGGCAGGGCATTCCATGCCCTTACTACTCTCTGAGTAAAGAACCTACCTCTGACATCTGTCTTATATCTATCTCCCCTCAATTTAAAGCTATGTCCCCTCGTGCTAGACAGCACCATCCGAGGAAAAAGGCTCTCACTGTCCACCCTATCCAATCCTCTGATCATCTTGTATGCCTCAATTAAGTCACCTCTTAACCTTCTTCTCTCTAACGAAAACAGCCTCAAGTCCCTCAGCCTTTCCTCATAAGATCTTCCCTTTATACCAGGCAACATTCTGGTAAATCTCCTCTGCACCCTTTCCAATGCTTCCACATCCTTCCTATAATGCAGCGACCAGAATTGCACGCAATACTCCAAATGCAGCCGCATCAGAGTTATGTACAGCTGCAACATGACCTCATGGCTCCGAAACTCAATCCCTCTACCAATAAAAGCTAACACACCGTACGCTTTCTTAACAACCCTCTAAACCTGGGTGGCAACTTTCAGGGATCTATGTCCTTGGACACCGAGATCTCTCTGCTCATCCACACTGCCAAGAATCTTACCATTAGCCCAGTACTCTGTCTTCCTGTTATTCCTGCCAAAATGAATCACTTCACACTTTTCAACTCAAACTCCATTTGCTACCTCTCAGCCCAGCGCTGCAGCTTATCTATGTCCCTCTGTAACTTGTAACATCCTTCCGCACTCTCCACAACTCCACCGACTTTAGTGTCATCTGCAAATTTACTCACCCATCCTTCTACGCCCTCCTCCAGGTCATTTATAAAAATAACAAACAGCAGTTACCCAAAACAGATCCTTGTGGTACACCACTAGTAACTGGACTCCAGTCTGAACATTTCCCATCAACCACCATCCTTTGTCTTCTTCAAGCTAGCCAACTTCTGATCCAAACTGCTAAATCACCCTGAATCTCATGCCTCTGTATGTTCTGCAGTAGCCTACCGTGGGGAACCTTATCAAATGCTTTACTGAAATCAATATACACCACATCAACTGCACCCTCATCCTCAATATACACCCTCATCCACCTGTTTGGTCACCTTCTCAAAGAACTCAAAAAGGTTTGTGAGGTACGACCTACCCTTCACAAAACCGTGTTGACTATCTCTAATCAAATTATTCCTTTCCAGATAATTATACATCCGATCTCTTATAAACCTTTCCAAGATTTTGCCCACAACAGAAGTAAGGCTCACTGGTCTAGTTACCGGGGATGTCTCTTCTTGAACAAGGGGACAACATTTGCTATCCTCCAGTCTTCTGGCACTATTCCTGTAGACAAAGATGACTTAAAGATCAAAGCCAAAGGCTCAGCAATCTCCTTCCTAGCTTCCCAGAGAATCCTAGGATAAATACCATCCAGCCCAGGGGACTTATCTATTTTCACACTTTCAAGAATTGCTAACACTTCCTCATTATGAACCTCAAGCCATTTTAGTCTAGTAGCCTGAATCTCAGTATTCTGCTCGACAACATTGTCTTTTTCCTGTGTGAATACTGATGAAAAATATTCATTTAGCACCTCTCCTATCTCCTCGGACTTCACAAACAACTTCCCACTACTGCCCTTGACTGGCCCTCTTCTTACCCTAGTCATTCGTTTATTCCTGACATATCTATAGAAAGCTTCAGGGTTATCCTTGATCCTACCTGCCAAAGACTTCTCATGACCCCTCCTCGCTCTTCTTAGCTCTCTCTTTAGGTCCTTCCTGGCTAACTTGTAACTCTCGAGCGCCATAACTGAATCTTCATGTCGCATCTTTACATAAGCCTCCTTCTTCCTCTTGACAAGTGTTTTGATTGCTTTAGTAAACTACGGTTCCCTCGCTCGACCACTTCCTCCCTGCCTGACAGGTACATACTTATCAAGGACACGCAGTAGCTGTTCCTTGTACAAGCTCCACATTTCCATTGTGCCATCCCCTGCAGTTTTCCTCTTCATCTGATGCATTGTAAGTCACGCCTCATCGCATCATAATTGCCTTTCCCCCAGATATAACTCTTGCCCTGCAGTATATACCTATCCATTTCCATCACTAAAGTAAACGTTATCGAATTGTGGTCACTATCACCAAAGTGCTCACCTACCTCCAAATCTAACACCTGTCCTGGTTCATTACCCAGTACCAAATCCAATATGGCCTTGCCTCTCGTTGGCCTATCTACATACTGTGTCAGGAAACCCTCCTGCACACATTGGACAAAAACGGACCCATCTAAAGTACTCGAACTATCGCGTTTCCAGTCAATATTTGGAAAGGTAAAGTCCCCCATAACAACTACCCTGTTGCTTTTGCTCCTATCCAGAATCATCTTTGCAATCCTTTCCTCTACATCTCTGGAACTTTTCGGAGGCCTATAGAAAACCCCTAACAGGGTGACCTCTCCTTTCCTGTTTCTAACCTCAGCCCATACTACCTCAGTAGACGAGTCCTCATCAAACGTCCTTTCTGCCACCGTAATACTGTCCTTGACTAACAATGCCACCCCTCCCCCTCTTTTACCACCTTCCCTGAGCTTACTGAAATATCTAAACCCCGGCACCTGCAACAACCATTCCTGTCCCTGCTCTATCCATGTCTCCGAAATGGCCACAACATCGAAGTCCCAGGTACCAACCCATGTCGCAAGTTCACCCACCTCATTCCGGATGCTCCTGGCATTGAAGAAGACACACTTTAAACCACCTTCCTGCCTGCTGGTACACTCCTGCAACAGTGTTGCACCCAGGTGGCACTGCCAGGATGCCCATGTGGCACCAGCAGTACCAGGGCACCTACCCTCCCAAAGGGCATGCAGCTGGAAGCCTCCGATCCCCAGGGAGACCCCCCCCCACATGTTGTTCCACCTGATCCCCGTTTATGGGAACCAGTACTGAATGGCGCTCGCCGCGGCGAGCTGCTTGTCCGCCGCAGTGTGGCCATTTGTTCACGACCATAGAAGTGATTCGTATTCAGCACCACAACAACTTACATTTATAAGACATCATTAATATAATAAAATGCCTTTAAAATAATAAACATCCCAAGGTACTTCATAGGAGTGTTACAATACAAGATTTGATTGCAAGCCACATAGGTAGATCCTAAGATGGATAGCAAATTAGCTTGTTCAGCAATATCAGTTTTACGGAACATTGCAATCGAGGAGTGGAAGGTGGAGAGTCCGTGGGAGGAAAGTCCAGTGATTAGGGCCTCAGCAGCTGAAGAGGTGGTATCGGCTGTGGAACTATTAAAAGAGGGCATGAGCGAAAGGCTAGGTTACAAATAGGGCTGAAGAGGATGACAAGGAAAGGAAGAGCAGAGGCCATGTGAAGGATTTGAAAACAAGGATGAGGATTTTAAAAGAGAGACATGGCCAGACTGGGCACTCGAGCTGAGGAGAGATTCTGATCTATTGATGGTTCTTAAGAGTATTGACAGCTTTGTTTTATAAATGCTCTGAGAGTAATGATGAAAGGGCATTGGGTGAAACTTGGCGGAATGAATGTAAACTTAGAATCTTGGAACGGTTACATCGCAGACGGCCATTCATTCCATGCTAGCTCTCTGCAAGAGCAATTCGGGCAGATTAGATATTACTTTTCGCAAGAGCTGGTGTTTTTTATGGAATAGATTTTCCAGGGAGATGATTGAACCTGATAACATCAGCAAATTTAAAAGGAACTGGCATGGGCTTTTAGCAAGTAAATCAACAAGGGATATATTTAGTTCTCTGTATATGTTGTTTTTGAGTTCTGAAGCTGGTCAGATGGATCAAATGGATAAGATGTTCTGCTCCTGTGCATCCTTTTATTGTTAATCTTGAGCAACTAGGGCTGCAATTTGTGTCAAAGATGCATTTCATGCGACAACCATTTCCTCAACGTGAAATAAATAAACTTTGCCTTTGGACGGATGTCTCACGGTCAGGAGTGAAGTATGGACGCCCGAATGCATTCCTCCACGCCAAAATGAGAGACATTAAATTTTTCTATCTCATTGTGTCAATCTGCATATGTTAGCATTTAAATTAGCCTGCTCAGCTACCAAGTAGCATTAGTCGGGCACCAAGACAAATGAAATAAGCAAAGAAATTCCATTTATAACAGATGTTTCCTATTGAATACATGGCCACAGCTTGGTTTTGCAGACAATTGCATGCGGTAATCACCTTCCTGATTTGTTATGTTGTAGGTGCAACATAAGCAGCTTCCTTGTGGTGCACTTGACAAAGGAAGGTTCAGACGTGGAGATAACTTCAACATGTCTATTAAACTATTTACACTTCTATTACACATGTTCGACACTACTGCTAATCCTACTATAGCTACCCAGACTGACTAATTAGTTGCTGCAATCCACATGGTGGGTGTAATATTGAATCAACCCTGTGTCTCTACTCACTGACTGTCTCCACTGGAAAGAGGGAGATCATGGGCGTCATTCTCCGACCCCCCGCCGGGTCGGAGAATGGCCGTTGGCCGCCGTGAATCCCGCCCCCGCCCCCGCCGAAGTCTCCGAAGGGAGAAAAGTCGGCGGGGCGTTAATGGCGCCGCTGCCGCGGAGAATGTCACGGGTCTGCGCAAGGCAGCCGATTTTCGGCCTGCCGATATTCTCCCTTCCGGATGGGCCGAAGTCCCGTCGGCGTGATGACCGTTCACGTCGACGTGAATTAAACCTCCTTTTCATCGGAGTGACCCGGTGCTCCAGGCTCACGCCGACCAGCGAGGAGGTGAGTGACGGCCTGGGGGGTTGGCTCTGGGCAGGAAATGGCGTGGCCGCAGACTGATTGCGTGAGGAGAGGTGTGTCTCGGCTTGTGTGTGTGTGTGTGTGCGGCGGGGGGTGGGGGGGTGGTTAGAGTAGGCTGGGCTCCGGGGGAGTGCCGGGAGGGGGTCCGTGCTGGGGTGGAGGTTGGGGGGGGGGTCTGTGCTGGGGTGGAGGTTGGGGGGGGGGGGGTCCGTGCTGGGGTGGAGGTTGGGGGTTGGGGAGGGGGTCCGTGCTGGGGTGGAGGTTGGGGGTTGGGGGGGGTCCGTGCTGGGGTGGAGGTTGGGGGTTGGGGAGGGGGTCCGTGCCGGGGTGGAGGTTGGGGGGGGGGGTCCGTGCTGGGGTGGAGGTTTGGGGGGGGGGGTCCGTGCCGGGGTGGGTGATGGGAGGGCAAATGAGTTGGTCCACCTGGCCAGGTGCCAGCCTCCAACAGTTGGACCCATGCGGTCCATGCCACCTGGCTGGGGGGAGGAGGGGATATGGGCAATGATGACATGTCGTCGTTCCCCTCCCCCCCCACCAGGCCATCATGTTTTCAGACCATCCAGCGATGTTGGCCGCCGTGGTGGCAGCCGCTCATGTCTATGTTGCCCTGGATGAGGAGGAGGAGGAGGAGGAGGAGGAGGAGGAGCGTGCCAGAGAGGCGGCGCAGGCTGCCGCAGAGGGGCAGGCAGCAGCCGCCCAGGCTGGAGGGACACCTGACCGACAGGACGAGGAGGGGGAGGAGGACGTCGCGGCCCCATGGCAACGGAGGCACCCGAGGGCGCCCCGTGTGTACCGGCCCCGGCAGTCATACCAGGACCTCACGGACCGGGAATGCAGGAGGAGACTCCGGATGAGCCGGGAAACCGTGGCACACGTCTGCCACCTGCTGGCACACCTGTCACCGCGTGGCACTGGCGGGGGACACCCTCTCCCCGTGTCCGTCAAGGTTACGGTGGCCCTGAACTTTTATGCAACGGGGTCATTCCAGGCACCGAGTGGAGACCTGTCCGGCATATCGCAGACATCGGTGCATCGGTGCATCCGGGCAGTGACAGATGCCCTTTATGCCATGGCGCAACACTACATCCGCTTCCCCGTGGACCGGGCCAGCCAAGATGCCCGGGCCGTGGGCTTCTCTGCCGTTGCTGGGTTCCCCATGGTCCAGAGCGCGATCGATGGGATGCACGTCGCGGTGCGGCCACCTGCAGAGAACAGGGCCGTGTTCACTAATAGGAAGGGGACCTATTCGATGAACGTACAGGTGGTCTGCGACCACCGCATGATGATCCTGCACGTCTGCGCCCGTCACCCAGGCAGTGTACACGACTCATTCGTGTTGTCGCGGTCATCCATCCCCGGCATGTACGAGGGACGCCATCCCCGGCTGAGGGGCTGGTTGCTGGGCGACAGGGGCTACCCATTGCGATCGTGGCTGATGACGCCTATACGGAGGCCACGCAATGAGGCGGAGAACCGCTACAATGATGCCCATGTAGCGACAAGGGGAGTGATAGGGAGGTGCTTTGGCGTGCTGAAGATGCGTTTCAGGTGCCTGGACCTCTCTGGGGGCGCCCTCCAGTATCGGTCAGATAGGGTCGGCTGCATCATTGTGGTGTGCTGCGTCCTGCACAACATAGCCCAGCAGAGGGGCGATGTGCCGCAGGCAGAGGAGGGCGGAGTGGAGGAGCAGCAGGAAGAGGCGCAGTCCTCCCCAGATGAGGGGGATGGGGGCAATGGTCAGGGCAGGCGGGGTAGACACAGGCGGGTGGCTGTCCACCGTTACCGGCTGGCCCAGCGGGCACGGGACAGACTGATAGACGCCCGCTTCACTGACTAGATGGGCGTGGGAATCGGGTAGTATGGCCACAGACCGCACACCATGGCAACAGCCGACCACCCACACCCCCCACCCATCCACCCACCCAGCACCCTCACCCCCCTCCCCAACCCCACCCACCCCACCCACATGCACACCACCTCCCCCCCCAATTGGCGATCCACCGGCGGCACAACGGGCCGGGCTCACCCAGTTGCGGGTGGACGCGTGTCTATCGCAGGCCATGGAGGATGATGACAACCCGCCTCCGATGAGCTCCTGGCTCTACATCGTTGGACTATGCCTGACCCATGGCCACAGTACCACCATCCACCCGGACCATCCCTGCATGCGGCTGTGACACTGCAGCGCACGGTCCCGTCCTCTGCCCGGGGGATGTTGATGGCGGCCCAGGGGGAAGGGGGCAGACTCACCTGGGGCTGAGGTAAGACCACCCGTCACACACACACTTGCGCTCAACGTACATGACACGCCCGCACACTTTGGACAGAGCACAAAGGCAGCTTCGGTAGGTGTAACATTGACTTTAATAACCAAAGGAGTTCATGCACGTGCCCTAGCCCCTAAAACTCATCTGTGCCCTGCACCCGTGCCAACTTACTCAGTGTCTAATTGTTTGGCCTTACGGGCCCTTTGACTACGTTTACGTGGTTCCCCAGACGGTACAGCAGAACTGGAGGTGGACTCCTGTGATTCCTGCCCTCTGACACTGGATCCCTTTGGCGGCCGTTTTCTGGGGCGTCCTGGCCTAGATGGGCCAGGCTGCGGCCCGGGCGACTGGGATGGCGAGCTGCCAGCCTGTCCTGCCCGTTGCCCACCCGATGCACCTGGGACGGAAGGGGGGGAGTCCGAGGTGTTGCGGTGTACCGGGACCTCCCCTACAGAGGGAGCCGGGACGGACCACACCACCTCCTCCTCCCTCGGGGTGCCCGATGGCCCCCAGGCCTCTACATGGGTGGGGGATGCGAACGGACTGGCCATCCGACGCGCCCCCGACATCTGGCGCTGCCAGTCCTGGAGGCCCGTGCTGGTATCGACAGGGGTCTGCAGGTTTGCAGCCATGGAGCCCAGGGGGTTGTCAAACCCTGTCTGTGACAGTGCGACGCCGGCTCGCACATGGCCACTGGCGCCGATGCCCTCAGCGATGGCCTGCTGAGACTGGGCCATGGCCTGCTGAGACTGGGCCATGGCCTGCTGAGACTGGGCCATGGCCTGCAGAGACTGGGCTATGGCCTGCTGAGACTGGGCCATGGCCTGCTGAGACTGGGCTATGGCGTTGAGCGCCTCTGCCATCTGGCGCTGGCACTGGCTCATGGCCTCCTGTGAAAGGGCAGCCATTTCCTGGGCCACAGACGCCGCCTGCACGGAAGGCCCCAGGCCTCGCAAACCGTTCCCCATGTCTGACACCGTCGCACCCATTGCCTCCACCGCGGACGCCACCCGTGCGGTGTCAGCCTGGGTGGCACGCATGACCGGGACCACTCCCAGCTCCTGGACGTGGGTGGACTCCTCCACCTGCGACCGCAGCCGCCGCAAGCCACCCGTCACCCTATTCGCTCGTCTCCGTGTCGGTGGTTGCATTGGATCTATGTGTGGGTGTGGTAACTGCAGGAACCCAGGATCCATCTGGGCGGCAGATGTTCGCTTGGCCTGGGCTGCCCTCCGACCACCCGGTCCCTCTGCTGCTCCTACCTCCACCTGCTGTACCGGGACGGCTGTGTTGTGCGCACCAGTGAGTGTACCAGACGCCTCATCACTAAAGTGCCCAACCGTGGTGAGTGTTTCTGCGATGGTGGAGGGTGTTGGTGACAGCAGTGGCGTTGTGTCGTGCTCTTCGTCCCACTCTGACTCCATGGCACTTTGGGGTGGGGGTTCGTCTCCACCCATCCACTCTGAGTCACTGTCCGGTATTTCGTCTTCCCGGGTAGGGGTGTCCTGGGTAGTGCTGTCCCGGGTAGGGGTGTCCTGGGTAGTGGTGTCCCGGGTAGGGGTGTCCTGGGTAGTGGTGTCCCGGGTAGGGGTGTCCTGGATAGTGGTGTCCTGGGTAGTGGTGTCCTGGCTCGGATGTGACGGGGGCCTGTGGCTGCCCCCCTCATCGCTGGGTGGTCGCTCCCGCACATGACGGGGGTGTCGTCTCCCTGTTGCTCCAGGTCTCTCCGTCTCCCGTGGTGTGCGAGGGGCATCCTGCGGGCGTCGCATGCTGGAGGGTGCGGGTCTCTCCGTCTCCTGTGGTCTCCGAGGGGCATCCTGCAGGCGTCGCATGCTGGAGGGTCCGGGTCTCTCCGTCTCCCGTGGTGTGCGAGGGGCATCCTGCGGGCGTCGCATGCTGGAGGGTGCGGGTCTCTCCGTCTCCTGTGGTCTCCGAGGGGCATCCTGCGGGCGTCGCATGCTGGAGGGTCCGGGTCTCTCCGTCTCCCGTGGTGTGCGAGGGGCATCCTGCGGGCGTCGCATGCTGGAGGGTCCGGGTCTCTCCGTCTCCCGTGGTGTGCGAGGGGCATCCTGCGGGCGTCGCATGCTGGAGGGTCCGGGTCTCTCCGTCTCCCGTGGTGTGCGAGGGGCATCCTGCGGGCGTCGCATGCTGGAGGGTGCGGGTCTCTCCATCTCCTGTGGTCTCCGAGGGGCATCCTGCGGGCGGTGTGCATCTGCGGGGATGGGTGCCTGGACGTTTGGTCCTGCGATACACAATGAAGCATGCATGGTTAGACATCAGGCATTGATCAGGTGATACGGGGGAGGGGGATATAGGGGAGGGGGGATATGGGGACGGCCTGTTGATGGCTCACTTGCTCTAGGGCCCCCGACCTCTGCATCAGCAACCTCCCGGTCCTCAGGTCCGCCAGCCAGTTCCAGGGCCCTTTCCTCGTGTACGGTCAGTGGCCTCTCATCAGCGGGCCCTCCTCCAGTCCTCACATGCTCCCTATTGTTGTGTGCGCGCTTCTCCTGTGTGGGGGGGGGGGCTGGTGGCAGGGGTAAAAGGCAACAGTGTTAGGCAGGTATATGAATGCACGCCATCGGTTGCACGTGCATTGCAGAGGTTAAGGTTAGGGCTGGATTCACTTGGGCATATGGGGGATATGGGGGAGGGGGGGATATGGGGGAGGGAGGATATGGGGGAGGGGGGATATGGGGGAGGGGGGATATGGGGGGGTGTTATGGGGGGGATATGGGGGAGGGGTATATGGGGGAGGGGGGATATGGGGGAGGGGGGATATGGGGGAGGGGGGATATGGGGGAGGGGGGATATGGGGAGGGGGTATATGGGGGAGGGGGGATATGGGGGAGGGGGGATATGGGGGAGGGGGGATATGGGGAGGGGGGATATGGGGGAGGGGGGATATGGGGGAGGGGGGATATGGGGGAGGGGGGATATGGGGGAGGGGGGATATGGGGGAGGGGGGATATGGGGGGGGATATGGGGGAGGGGGGGATATGGGGGAAGGGGGATATGGGGAGGGGGATATGGGGGAGGGGGGATATGGGGGAGGGGGGATATGGGGGAGGGGGGATATGGGGGAGGGGGGATATGGGGGAGGGGGGATATGGGGGAGGGGGGGATATGGGGGAGGGGGGATATGGGGGAGGGGGGATATGGGGAGGCTCACCCTGCCTGCTCTGACGAGGTCGTTCACCTTCTTGTGGCACTGGGTGCCTGTCCGTGGTGTCCGGGCCACAGCGGTGACGGCCTCTGCCACTTCCCTCCACAGACGCCGGCTGTGGCGTGGAGCAACTCTGCGGCCGTGCCCGGGATACAGGGCATCCCTCCTCTGCTCCACCGCGTCCAGGAGCGCCTCCACATCGCGTGACTCGAACCTCGGGGCTGAGCGACGGCCAGCCATCAAGTCGGGTGTTGCGGTCGGCTGTTCCGGTCGGGTGGGGGGGAGCTGCGCGGCCTTATGAGCCGTCACGCCGTGCAGCGCGTATGACGCTGCAAGGCGTGGACCACTGCGCAAGCGCGGATCCCGTTACGTCGCTGCTAGCCCATTTCGGGCCGCAGACTATCGGCCCATTTTTATGACGTGACGCAAGTGGGATTTGCGCCGTTTTTTGCGCCGATCGGCGGACTTTCCGCCGATAATGGAGAATTTCGCCCCATATGTGTGGTGTCCTTAAAATATGGGTTGGTGTAATGCCCTCTTGTGGTCGTGCCACCTCTGTGTGTATCGTGAATGTCCATTGGTTGTGTCCTATCTAACTGATCTATTGGTTGAGTGTGTGTGTGTGATGTTTCTGGTGCTCCCTCTAGTGTCTAGCTAGCCTACATGCATTTACATTGATGCACATCACCACACTTCCAAGACACATAGCGGCTCAAACCATTCAAATTGAATTTACTGAAGTAGCTGACAACATGTAACACAAAATACAAAACGATCCCTTCTCTGTGAGACACCACTTGGGTGTGCAGACTTGGGATGCGTTACTATTTTGGGGGGACTGTATAAATGCACGTTGTTGTTTTATGTGGATTCGTCCGCTCATATGCAAAATCAAGAACTTGCCACTTAGGGTTTAGAAACAGAAGATAGCGTGCAAAGTGTAAAAGTCATTCTCATCTATCAAATCTTCCTCAGACAATGTATTCCACAGCCTAACCACTCAATGCATTAAAATGTTTTTCCTCCCAAATCGAATTGGATTTTTTGATCTCCACCTTTCATTGTTGCCCTCTGGTTTTGAGCCTTCCGCCAATGGGAACAGTTTCTCTCTATCTACTCTGTCCAGGCCCTACTTGATTTTGAGCATCTCTATCGCATCCCCTCTCAGCCTTTTCTTCTCCAAGGAGCACAGTCCCAGCTGCTCCAATGTGTCCACAGAACTGAAGTCTCTCATCCCTTGCTTATAATTATTTTCTGAACCCTCTGTAATGCCATCACATCCTTCCTCAAGTGTGGTGACCAGAATTGAACACAACATACAAGGTGAGACCAAACCAGTATTTTATGCAGGCTGATCACAACTCCCTTGTTTTTGTATGTTATGTCTCTATTTATAAAGCACAGGATTCTCAATCTGCCTTTCTACCTTCAGTGATTTGTGCGCATATATCCCCAGATCTCTCTCCTCCTACACCCGTTTAGAGTTATAATCTTTATTTTATTTTTGCCTCTCCTCATTCTTCTATCAAAATGTGTCACTTCACACTTCCCGACATCACATTCCATCCGTCATTTGTCCGTCCTGTCATTCCAACCAGCATGTCTATGTCCTCTCAAATCCTAATAAGGAAGAAGTTGAGTCCAAAAATGGTTTCAAAAAGCAGTTAGATATAGCACTTGGGATAAAGGGGATCAAAGGATAACGGGGAAAGTGGGATGAGGCTATTGAGTTGAATGATCCGCCATGATCATAGTGAATGGCGGAGCGGGCTTGAAGGGCCGAATGGCCTCCTCCGGCTCTGATTTCTTTTCTATGTTTCCCATGTTTCTATCACTACCTTCCTCGCAGCTCACAACAACTCCGAAGTTTTGCGTCGTCTGCAAATTTTGAAATGGTGCCCAGCGCGAAACCTGGACCATTAATACATATCAAGAAAAGCAGTGGTCCTAACAGCGACACTGAGGAACCCCACCCTATACCTCCCTCCAGTCTGCAAAAACAACTCCACCATTATTCTCTGCTTTCTGTAACCCAGCCAACTTCATATCTATCCTGCCACTGTTCTATTTAACTTTGCTGACCAGCCTGTTATGTGGCTCTTTATCGAAGTATATCGGTGTGGGTTTTTCTTTTTAATTGCCAATTCTGAGAGTTTTGTTTTGCTCATTGAAGTGAGGGAGGTTAAAGGTACACCATTCATTTCATACACTGTAGGGAACCAGGTTAGGTTTAATGTATGCCAAAGCTCTCTCTCCCCTTCCCCAGCAATAATCTTCAGTCGCAATGACATATATTAAAAGACACTTCCATTTCCTGCACCCGTCAGCCTGCAGCTGGCCGTGAATGAGATTGTCAATTAATTCCATTTTAGTGACAATTAGTGCCAAATTAGACGCAATTTCAAGCTGTGAACCTTGTGCTGACCAGAAACTGGGCTGAGGATTTCACACCGGACACTTAAGATATCAAAGAGAGGAAGCTGTCATCAGATCGAATGGTGCTCAATTTGAAAGCAAGCTTGATGTGAAGGCACTTTCTGGCCCACTGCACCACTCAGTCCCTCATCACTACAATATTAGTGGATGTCAGTAAGCTGACAACAGTTCTATGGGAGATAAAGACCCAACGATTCTTGTTACTTGTTTGATGCTCATTTCCTTTGACTGATACTGGAAAGAATTATCTCAAAGGGATTAACTTGCAACAGTTTTTGTCGGGAGAGGGTGATTCATCATGGACCGTATTAAGGTTGTTTATCGCTATTAACTTTGTAATTTTTCATTTTCTTGAACAGAATCTGCTGCAGGGATGTAATTTTAAATCACTGCGCCAGGGTCCCAGGTTCGATTCCCGGCTTGGGTCACTGTCTGTGCAGAGTCTGCACGTTCTCCCCGTGTCTGCGTGGGTTTCCTCCGGGTGCTCCGGTTTCCTCCCACAAGTCCCGAGAGATGTGCTGTTGGGTGAATTGGACATTCTGAATTCTCCCTCCGTGTGCCCGAATTGGCGCCGGAGTGTGGCGACGAGGGGATTTTCACAGGAACTTCATTGCAGTGTTAATGTAAGCCTACTTGTGACACTAATAAAGATTATTATTATTTTCTCTGCACTTCCCTGGAATGCTGACCATTGAGATTTGCGACCTGAGATTGTCAATTAATTCCATTTTACTGGCCGGGGAGACGGATTTCGACCATCTGGGCCACAGTGTCCCGTCCATCAAAGTTGATTTTACAGGTGTTTTGCCTGGATGCTTCTGGAGCCGGCTTCAAGAAGGACTCGAGTATTTGTTTGATGGTCCTCCCATTGAAACTGGAGGATGCGGCGGGCAGATGCATTGCTGCTGGAATTTTTCCAGCGTCCTTACCTGTCACTGATACACAGTCGAGGTCTCACTGCAGCACAGGAGTGCAGCACTGTAGATAGCCTCTCTGTACATTAGGACGTTTATCGTCTCGCAGAGGTCTTTGTTGTCAAACACTTTCTGCCCTAGTACGTAAAGAGGTTGAACTACTGCTGTTGTTCCAGTTTTGGATCTCCTCATCAAAGGTGGACTTTTGAGAGAGGTGGCTGCCAAGATATGGGAAATGTTTTGTTACCTGTAAGGCAAGTAATCTGTGCTACTCAACTCAGTTACAGTAGAGGTTTTGGAAGAAGGCTCAAAGTCATCCAGAGGTTTTACAGAAGGTTTATTGAGCAACACAACTTAAATAACTGTGTGAGTTCTTACTTTAAGAACGGTACTCGTAGAAAGGTTACAACATTTCTATACACTACAACCAGGCCTGACCACACCAGCAGTCCTGAGCTAAATCTCTGCCTCTGTTCTCCTCACAGTCTAATCCACCCAACAGCCTAGAGGGCTGCTTGATTCCCCCTTTTATACACGCCAGTGCTTCCCCTAGTGGTCTTTCCATTACCCATCAGCCCCTTTTGTACATACCCAAGTAAAGATCACTACATCCCCCTTTTTCACGTTTCTTTTCATAGTTGCAGAGCTGTAACTAAAAAATTCAAACATAATTAGTTGCATGCACAAATACAGAACAGAGAGCAATGACTGTATCAGTTCATGTTCACACGTTCAGACAATTGGGTGCACGTCTGATTCGGGTAGACCTCCTGCGTGGGCATATATAGAACATAGAACAATACAGCGCAGTACAGGCCCTTCGGCCCACGATGTTGCACCGAAACAAAAGCCATCTAACCTACACTATGCCATTATCATCCATATGTTTATCCAATAAACTTTTAAATGCCCTCAATGTTGGCGAGTTCACTACTGTAGCAGGTAGGGCATTCCACGGCCTCGCTACTCTTTGCGTAAAGAACCTACCTCTGACCTCTGTCCTATATCTATTACCCCTCAGTTTAAAGTTATGTCCCCTCGTGCCAGCCATTTCCATCCGCGGGAGAAGGCTCTCACTGTCCACCCTATCCAACCCCCTGATCATTTTGTATGCCTCTATTAAGTCTCCTCTTAACCTTCTTCTCTCCAACGAAAACAACCTCAAGTCCATCAGCCTTTCCTCATAAGATTTTCCCTCCATACCAGGCAACATCCTGGTAAATCTCCTCTGCATCCGCTCCAAAGCCTCCACATCCTTCCTATAATGCGGTGACCAGAACTGTACGCAATACTCCAAATGCGGCCGTACCAGAGTTCTGTACAGCTGCAACATGACCTCCCGACTCCGGAACTCAATCCCTCTACCAATAAAGGCCAACACGCCATAGGCCTTCTTCACAACCCTATCAACCTGGGTGGCAACTTTCAGGGATCTATGTACATGGACACCTAGATCCCTCTGCTCATCCACACTTTCAAGAACTTTACCATTGGCCAAATATTCCGCATTCCTGTTATTCCTTCCAAAGTGAATCACCTCACACTTCTCTACATTAAACTCCATTTGTCACCTCTCAGCCCAGCTCTGCAGCTTATCTATATCCCTCTGTAACCTACTACATCCTTCCACACTATCGACAACACCACCGACTTTAGTATCGTCTGCAAATTTACTCACCCACCCTTCTGCGCCTTCCTCTAGGTCATTGATAAAAATGAAAAACAGCAACGGCCCCAGAACAGATCCTTGTGGTACTCCACTTGTGACTGTACTCCATTCTGAACATTTCCCATCAACCACCACCCTCTGTCTTCTTTCAGCTAGCCAATTTCTGATCCACATCTCTAAATCACCCTCAATCCCCAGCCTCCGTATTTTCTGCAATAGCCTACCGTGGGGAACCTTATCAAACGCTTTGCTGAAATCCATATACACCACATCAACTGCTCTACCCTCATCTACCTGTTCAGTCACCTTCTCAAAGAACTCAATAAGGTTTGTGAGGCATGACCTACCCTTCACAAAGCCATGCTGACTATCCCTGATCATATTATTCCTATCTAGATGATTATAAATCTTGTCACTTATAATCCCCTCCAAGACTTTACCCACTACAGACGTGAGGCTCACCGGTCTATAGTTGCCGGGGTTGCCTCTGCTCCCCTTTTTGAACAAAGGGACCACATTTGCTGTCCTCCAGTCCTCTGGCACTATTCCTGTAGCCAATGATGACATAAAAATCAAAGCCAAAGGTCCAGCAATCTCTTCCCTGGCCTCCCAGGGAATCCTAGGATAAATCCCATCAGGTCCCGGGGCATGGAGACCCAGAGGTTTTTATGTCCATTTGGGCACCAACTGCTGGTGTCCCGGGATGTCGCATGATAGCGTCCTGCAGATCTAACGCCGGAAATACAAGTTGATGAGGTGGAACCTTCAGCAGGTCTCGCCGATTGCGTTGAAACAGTATTCCATCATCAGACTTCACAATGTACGATCCTGGCGATACTTGGCAGAGCACCATCCCCATGTTAGCCCTACCTCCACCAGGGTGTCGCAATCTAACCATGTCGTTGATCGCTAACGAATGCAACATTTTCGCATGCCGGTCATAGTGCTGCTTTTGTCCGTGACGTTGGTGACGCATCTTGTCCAGGACTGGCGAGTGATCTGGATTGGCGAAATGTAACGCCAGTAGCCTTGTTCTCACATCTCGATTGAGGAGCATTTGAGCCGGTGACAGCCCAGAGCTCAAAGGCGATGAACGATATGACAATAGAGCCAAGTGTATGTCGGAATTCGAGTCAGTGGCCTTGCTGAGCAGTTGCTTAATAATGTGGACACATTTCTCCAGCCTGCTATTCGATTGAGGAAAGTGTGGACTCGACGTCACGTGCTTGAAGTTGTATTGCTTTGAGAATTCCAAAGCAAGGACCATTGTCAGACATGACCGTTTGCGGGATGCCAGGCCTCGAGAAGGTTTCCTTGCAGGCTTTGATAACTGACGCTGATGTGAGATCCGGGAGTTTCATTACCTCCGGAAAGTTGGACTAATAATCTATGAGAAGAACATAGTGTCGACCCATGGAATGAAACAAGTCAATGCCAACTTTGTTCCACGGTGACGTAGCCATCTCATGCTGCTGGAGTGGCTCCTTGCATTGTGCCGGTCGATGTTTTTGGCATGTGTCACATGTGAGCACCATGTTTGTTATGTCCTCGTTTATCCCAGGCCAGTACACAGATTGCCTCGCTCTTCTTTTGCACTTCTCGACACCAAGGTGCCCCTCATGAATCCTGCGGAGCATGTCCGCCCGGAGTGCCAGAGGAATGACGATTCTATCATTTCGCAGTATGATGCCATCCACCACGGGCAGTTCAGTTTGGATGTTTTGGAACTGTGGGCACCGCCTCCTTGGCCAGCCACACTGAAGGTTGTGCATGACCTGGAGCAGGGTCGCATCTTCTCATGTCACCTGACAAATTTGCTGCAGCCTCTCGTCCGTTGACGGGAGTGTCTCCCTTCACCACTGTGCATGAGCTTCTACATCAGTAATGGAAGCCAGACGTGGACTGTCAGCATCAATAGCTCGGGATAAGGTGTCAGCTATTATTAGGTCCTTCCCAGGAGTGTAGACCAGCGTGAAGTCGTACGTCCGCAACTTCATCATCATGCGTTGTAGGCGCGGCGTCATGTCATTGAGATCTTTGTTGATAATGTTGACCAGTGGCCTATGATCAGTCTCCACTAGAAATGTGGGAAGACCATACACATAGTGGTGGAATCTTGTTATACCCGTGATCAATCCCAGGCACTCCTTCTCTATCTGTGCAAACCAGCTCTCCGTGGCGGTTATCGCTCGAGAAGCGTAAGCCACTGGGACCCAGTCCGACTGGTCACTCTGTTGAAGTAGCATCGCACCAATTCCATGTTGACTGGCATCGGTGGAGATCTTTGTGGGTTTTGCCGGGTCAAAGAATGCCAGCGTTGGAGCTGCCATCAATTGGTGCTTCAGATCCACCCACTCGTCTTGGTGGCGTGGAGTCCAGTCAAACTCCGTGTCCTTCCTTATCACTTGTCGTAACGCCGTCGTCCGTGCTGCTCGGTTCGATATGAACTTACCGAGGAAGTTGATGAATCCAAGACACCTGAGCACCGTTTTCTAGTCACGTGGCTGCTGCATGTTCTGAGTTGCCGCGATCTTCTCAGTGTCCGGCTTCACCCCGTGTTCTGCTACCGTGTCACCCAGGAAGGTCCGAGATGAACGTGCAAAGGTGCACTTGGCTTGGTTGAGCTTCAGCCCAAATTGGTGGATTCTTTGTAAGACTTGTTTTAACCGAGCAATGTGGTCTTCCTCTGTCGTTGACCATATTATGATGTCATCAACATATACACGGACGCCTTCAATGCCCTCCGTCATCTGCTCCATAATTCTGTGAAATATTTCGGATGCAGAGATAATCCCGAAAAGCATACGATCATAACAGTATCGTCCAAACAGTGTGTTGAAGGTACATAGCAATCGGCTGGAATCATCGAGCTGCATCTGCCAGAAGTCTTGTGAGGCATCAAGTTTGGTGAATATGTGAGCCTTCGCCATTTTGCCCATTATCTCCTCTCGCTTGGGGATAGGGTAGTGATCCCTGCGAATGTTTTTGTTCAAGTCTTTGGGATCTAAACAGATTCTGAGTTCGCCAGACGGCTTCTTGACACATACCAACGAGCTGACCCAGTCAGTCGGTCGTGTGACCTGTGATATGATGTCTTGAGATTGGAGGCGTTGGAGTTCTGCTTTTAGCTTGTCCCGCAACGGAGCTGGTACCCTCCTTGGTGCATGAATGACCGGTGTTCCATCGTCTTTGAGCAGGATTTTGTACTTGTAGGGTAACACACCCATGCCACAAAAGACATCAGGATATTCACTGAGAGGCAGCTGGATGGTATCGGCCAGTCATGATGAGTCAACTGTGTTCATGAAAATCCTTTGAATCAGCCGCAAATCCTTGCAGGCTTGAGCACCTAACAGTGACATTCTTTTGTCGTCCACGATCTCAAAACGTAGTCATTTCGTGACTTCCTTATGAACTATTTGTAGGTGGCATGATCCCCTCGAGGCGATCTGGTTGCCATTGTAGTCTGTTAACTTGCATGCAGCAGGTATCAGCTCGTGTGTCCCTGGGATGGATGCGAGATCTTTGCTTGTCATCAAGTTCGCAGATGCCCCCGTGTCAAACTTGAACGTAATTGGGGAGCTGTTCACTTGCATCGTGGCACTCCATTCGCTTGTGGATTGAATGTGGTATGCACGTATCGAGGCTGTGTGGTCAGTTTGTGCGGTTAGTCTGTGGCATTTATGATTCCAACGCCGTATGTGTTCTCCCAGGAGTGGAACTCTTCGTGGTCAGAAATGTTTTCTTCGGTGTCTGAGTCTCCATTGCATCTACTGTGCGAACCTTGAAGTTTCCATGTCTTTGTATTGGAGAGTAATATTTGGCTGTGGACTGACACTGGGAGGCAAAATGATTCATCTTGGAGCACTTTAAACATCTTTTCCCTACTGCACTAGGGAAAAGATGTTTAAAGTGCTCCAAGATGAATCATTTTGCCTCCCAGTGTCAGTGGACGGTGCCATCCCAGTAGCACGTCATGACATCCGTGACGTCACGCGTCGGCAGTGATCGCGCATGCGATCCTGTGGCGGGTTTACCTGTGGTGGACATGCCTTGCCATTGGTCACTGGCAGGATCTTATAATAATAATCTTATCATAATCTTTATTGTCACACATAGGCTTACGTTAATACTGCAATGAAGTTACTGTGAAAAGCCCCTAGTCGCCACATTCCGGCACCTGTTCAGATACACAGAGGGAGAATTCCTAATGTCCAATTCACCGAACAGCGCGTCTTTCGGGACTTGTGGGAGGAAACTGGAGCACCCAGAGGAAACCCACGCAGATGCAGGGAGAACATGCAGACTCCACACAGACACTGATCCAAGCCGAGAATCGAACCTGGGACCATGGCGCTGTGAAGCTACCCACTGTGCTACCGGATCTTCCGGCCCCGCCAAAGTTTGCTGTGTTCCGCTTGGCTCACTCATCCCACAGCAGGACTTGGGTTGATGTAAACCTTCTCCAGGAGATTTCTGGTAAGGTATGAGGACACAGGTATGGAACATAAAGACCTCTATAGAACAGGTGAGTTCAACCACCTGTTTGTATGTTGTAAATGCTACGCAACAGCAAAATCCTAACACCAAAACTGTCACCTTTGTTACGTTATGGTGCTTGGCCGGTTGGAATAAATGCACTAAAGAACATCTAGTTCTAGACTAGTTTAAGTTTATATTGTTCAACAATTGCATGGTTAAGATAACCATAAGAATATTATCAAAAACTACTATTATAAATTAAGTACGAGCTACTCCAAATTATGACTATCCACGACGAAGACCCTCGGCCAACTCCCTGAGGTAACAGTGTCACATGGTTGTTCTCTACTGCCACCAGCTGTTTGGAGGTCCTTCCTATCACTTTACACATGACTGCTTATGCATATCATCACAACCTTGACATCATTCGAATGTGAAGAACGCCTTTGAAATATCGCAATCATTTCTCAATGCCAAACAGAACAGCCTTATAAACCTGTGACCTCTAGCACCGAGAAGGAAAAGGACAGGAGGTACATGAGAACTCCGCCACCTGCAAGTTGCTCTCCAAGTCACATGCCATCCTTGACTTGGCACCATACCACCGTTCCTTCACTGTGGCTGGGTCAAACCTCTGGAACTCCCTCACTAACAGCACTGCATGTGTAGCTACATCCGATGGGTTGCCAGGGTTGAAGAAGGCACTCAACCACCATCTTCTCAAGGGCAATAAACAGCCGGATTGGCCATCAACAACCACATCCCGTGAAAGAATGGATTTTAAAATCATCTAATTAGTACATTGCAGAATCCCATAAACAGTAAACAAACTTGTTATTGGTGACATTGGTTGAATACTCCATCCTGTTCTTTAGCACGTGCCTGCAATGTGGGAACATTATGGCGACCTGCTTTTATGACGATGTTAGGCTTTCGAGCCACTTTTATTTTACAGTTTGCAATTTTTTAGGACTCAGCATTATTCACTCGTATCGTAAATGATTCTCCATATTCCAGATAATGTTTCGCTTGTCCACCTATTGACACAGATTTGTAGCAAGGCCTGGGGGGGGAGTGAAAATGTTTCATTTTGTTCGGGCTGACCGCATTTTATCACATACCCAACAGGAACGTATTATACTTGGTCATGACATTGCTCTAACTGCTCAACTGAAAACTGCACGATGACACAATATAGATCTTACAACAGTTAAATTGTTCCCTCGAGTAAGCAGAAAAAATAACTAATGGCCTTGACTGCTGTGCTAAATTATATGTTCTTCTGAAATGGCCCTTTTCCATTTCCCACTCTGCACTGATGCTTTGTGGCCTGACTCTCACACTTTGAAGAGTGCAGCATCTCCCCGGCTTTTTAAGAGACAGGATTTGAAATACTTTTCAGGCAATGGCCAGGTCCAAGTGGATCTGAGTACCCGTCAGTTCAATTCAAATTGAAAAACTGGCAAACACATCGCTGGACAAAGAAGCACCCAACAACGACACACTTATCTGGCACCTTCAGTGTGCTAAACCATCCCAATGTTCTTCATTTTCTAAAAAATACCCAATTTTTTCATGGAATATGGATATCGTTGGCTGGGCCAGCATTTACTGCCCACCGCTTAAGTGTCCATCAACTGATTGGCTTGCTAGACCACTTCAGAGAGCAATTAAGAGTCAACCACATTTGCTGTGGATCTGGAGTCATGTGTCGGCTGGTTTGAGTAAGGAGCTATGTGTTTGTGACATACAGCCTTATTCGGTATGTAATTTAAGTGTCTCACAGATCCATGAAAGGAGCAGAGAGAGACAAAAAGCTGACGGTCTAGATGTCTCGGGGCACAGTTACCAATGGCAGGTGAATGAACAAAAGGCCAGAATTGCAACTGTGCAGGGATCTCAAAAGGTTATAGGGCTTGAAGAGGTTTCAGGCATAGGCCAGAGCATGGAGGGACTTCAAAATTAAGATAAGGGCCGGGATTCTTTGCTGTTGGGTGTCTCCGTTTCGCAGGCAGCGTACCCACACCCGGGGATTTCCTGATGGCGTGGGGCTGCCCACAATGGAAAACCCCATTCATTGGCTGGCAGGATGGAAAATCCCGCTGCCGGCAGGGGCGCACTGCACCAGAAAACTATTGCGGCGGGACGGAGAATCCGGGCCAAGAATTTTCAAATCCGACTTCGGCCACTGACTAGGGATGGAGAATAATTGCGGCAACACTCACCCTTTTTGCATCCAAAGGTTGCACCATGATCGACCCTCCTATTGACTTCTGAGACAAAACAAAGCCATTGAGAATCTATGGCCATGATTCTCTGCTTGCCGATTCCGTGATCGGCGATCGGGCGGAGAATCCCTTTGTAAGACCGAATCGGGGGCGGGGCATGTTTTCAGATGCTCTGCCTCCTCCTGAACGGCGTCATTGGGGAGAACGGCGCATGCCGTTGGGATGGCCTCAGGACGTTACCTGAAGGCCCTCCCCCGATGCTCCGCCCCCGATGGGCCGAGTTCACGGGGGTGCGGGGCACGTGTGCTCTCAGTTTTCAGGAACCCGGCGTGGCGGCTGTTCGACTGTGTCCAGCGCCGCAACAGTCTGGGGGGGGAGAGGGGGGGTCTACTGGTGATGGGGTGGCCCGGGGGTGGGGAGGGGTTGTCCAGGGGGCACTATCTGGCAGATCGGGTCCACACGCGGGCAGCACCATGTTGTACGGCGCCTGTCGCCGTGCGCATGTGCGGCCACAGACCCAGCAATACTCTGGCCGCTTATTTTGTGAAGGCCAGGAGTTTTACGTGGCATGGCTGCTAGCCCCTCACCGATTGGAGAGTCGGTGCTGGGGCCTCACTGATTGCTTCATCATCAAACTTTTCACCTCCTCTGGACATAGCCTCAAAATCGGATAATCCAACCCTATGTCAACCATAGCTCAAAGACGGCATGGTGGCACAGTGGTTAGCACTGCTGCCTCACTGAGCCATGGACCCGGATTCGATTCCTACCTTGGGTGGCTGTCTGTGTGGAACTTGCACGTTCTCCCCGTGTCTGCGTGGGTTTCCTCCAGGTGCTCCAGTTTCCTCCCACAGTACAAAGATGAGCACGTTAGGTAGCTTGGCCGTGCTAAATTGCCCCTTAGTGTCCAAGGATGTGCAGGTTAGATTATGGAGGATAGGGCTGGGTGGGCAGGGTAGTGGGACCAGGTGGGCTGCTCTTTCACAGGGTCGGTGCAGACCCGACGAGCCAAATGGTCTCCTTCCGCACTGTAGGAATTCTATGAATTCTTGCCTCTGAATCAAGAGGTTACAGGTTCAAGTCCTATCATAAACAATTGAATACATAATCCAGGCTGCCTCACCAATGCATTACTGAGGCAGGGCTGCACTGTCAGAAATAGTCGGCTCATCTCTCAGCTGAGATATTGATGTGAGGCCCTGCCTACTCTCTCGTGTGCTTGTAAAAAAATAATTTCATCTTCTTGTGAAGAAGAACTGGGGATCTATTCCTGGACAATATCTATCCCTCAGTCAATGCCCATTAAATGTAACAGGTCACCTGGTCATTGATCTTTGTGGGATCTTGCTGACCACAGATTGATTTTTCTGATTCCAATATTACAGCAATGACTACACTTTAAAAGGAATTAATTGACTTGAAAGCACTTTGAGACATTGTGAGTTGGCGAAAGATGCTGTATAATTGCAAAGGGCGGGATTCGCTGTTGGCTGACGCTGAAATCATGAAATGCGAATCGTTTCTGACGGCAGAATCGCGGTGGGTGCCGATTTGATGCCAAATCGCAATTCTCCGTCACCTTGAGAGAGGCACCAATGCATTCCAGAACGCACGAACAGTAAACACCGACTTCTCATTAACCGACTTCTCCGGGGACTCCGCGATTCCCCTCCTCCGATGGGCCGACTTCCTGACGTTGCGGTTCCCTTGTGCTTTTCAAAATCATGAAACCGGCATCGTGACTGATGAGGGAGAGAGAGAGGAGGAAGGACACAGAGAAGCGCGACTGTGGGCTGCCGGGACAAACACTGGCCTGGCTGGCTGGGATGGGGTGTGCCCTGCCAGAGCCGGGAGTGACAGGGAACAGGCCGAGTGTCCAGGGGCGCTGTCCAGTCAAGGACCGCCATTACCGCAGCCTGCAAGGCAGCCATCTTGCTGCGCACACACCGACCATCCACCTTGGCCCCTGGTTCTGGAGAGTAACAGCGGCCATATGGGTGACCCCAATCCCTGCCCACCCTCCAGCATACCCCACCCACCCAGGCGACGCCTACAATAGTCCTAAAGGGGCAGAGGACGGGGGTTGTAGAACACACTGCTGGCATGGGCAGTGCCAGCCAATGGTATCCCTGGCATAAGGACAGGCACCAGGGCCAGATGCCCCCGCTGTGCTGGGCATCAATGGGCCCAGGGGTGCGGTGTTAGGGGGATGGTGTGAGGGACACACGCACACATGTGGAGGCAGAGTCCACCGTGCCAATCGGGGCCATCGTGTAGCCTATTGGATCTGGTTGGGACGGGGTGAGGTTGGGGAGCCCTGGCCATCCACAACGTCTGCCCATTCCTCCCCCCTCTCTGGCCAGCCCAGATGGGTCTACCCCTCACACCCGTCTGACAGAGCACCGAGTCAGATCATAACAGTGGCAACAGGTGTTTAATGTGACAACGTATATACATATACGGGCCTTAGCCCCATAACTCAACTGTGCCCTGCACCCGTGCCAACTTAACTGGTGTCTAACTTTCTGCCCTTACGGCCCTAACGCTGTGCCCAGGTGGATCCCCAGAAGGTACAGCAGGAGTGGAGGCGGCCTGCTGTGATTCACGCCCTGTGACCTGGGTACCCGTTGGCAGCCGCCTTCTTGAGCGACGCAGCCTTAATGGGCCAGGCTGCTGCTTGGGTGTCCCAGGTGGCGTGCCGCCACCCTTTTTCGCACGCTGCCTACCAGATGCCCCACCCCACAGGGTGGGGGGGGTAGAGTCCGTAGTGCTGAGGTGTTCCGGCACCTTCCCTACGGGAGTTACCGTCACCTTCTCCTCCCTTGGGGTGCCCGATGGCCCACGGGCTACTCCATGGGATGGGGGTGCGAGTGGAGCTATCCCCTGAGGCTCCCCCGCCACTTGGCCCTGCCGGTCCTGGAGGCCCGCTCTAGTCTCGACCAGGGTCCGCAGGCTCACGGCCATGGAGCACAGGAAGTGGACCATCTCCGTCTTGGACTGCGCCACATCCTTCATTGACTGTGCCACACTTTTCGGGATTTGTGTCACATCAGCCAGTGATCCCTCTGGGGCTGGGCTGTGCCGCCGACGTCCCCCGCCATTGCCTGCTGCGACTTGGCCATGCTCAGAAGCGTCGCTGCAATGTCTAGGTGCCTGTGGCGCATGGTTGCCTGTGAGACGGCCAGAATGCCCCAGGCCTTGGACATGCTGATCTGTAGCTAAAACCATCGTCCACAATCCCTCCACTGCAGATGCCACCATGCAGTGTTGGCCTGGGTGGCTCACTTTTTCGGCACCACTTCCTGCTGCTGCACACGGTTGGACTTCTCCAACTGTGCCTGCGGGTACTGAATGCTCCTCATAGAGGCCTTCACTCTGCGACTGCATCTCCATAACCGATGGGACTGTCCGTTATAGGAGCCCAAAGCCCTTCTGGACGGCAGCTCGTTCCTGGGATCGGCCTGCCCTCCAACCATCCGCCCCCTCGGGTGTTCCTACCTCCACCTGCTGTACTGGGTCAGCTGTGTGGTGCGCACCAGAGAGTGTCCCAGGGGTCTCTTCACTATAGTGCCCAACCGAGGTGAGTGTCTCTGGGATGGTGGAGGGTGTTGGAGACAGCTGTGACAGGAAATCAGTGTCATCCTCCACCTTGGGCTCCGGAGTCTCATGAGTCTTGGGCGGTGTCATGATATCCACATCAGCATATCATGGTGCAATCACACACACACTGATGGACAGGTAGTTGGACCAACCAACACACACACAACATCGCAGCCAATCACCAGTGAGAGCACGCGCACTATAAAACAGGGAACACCACAGTTCCCGCTCATTCTACCAGGAGATAGCTCAGAGCACAGAGGTCACAGCGTGCCACTCGGACATAGACCATGTGCTGAGTGCCTCTCTAAGATAGTGCTAGGGCTGAGTCCACAGGTTAACTGGTGAAGCACGTACCCAAGCCAATTGTTAAATGTTACAGTTGTTTAGACAATAAAACTGAGTTGTACCATCTACAGCTGTGTTGGATCATTTGTGCATCAGGACACCCAACACGACAGGCGGGAGCTGACATCCGAGCTGATCTCATTGCTGGGGGGGGGGAGGGGGAGTAGTGGCACTGACTGGGGGCAGGGGGATTCCTGATGGACCCACCACATCTCCAGCAACTCCTGCAATACACAAGCCAAGACGCATGATTAGACTGTGCGCCGGGGGTAGGTGGGGGTAGGCGTAAGGGAGTGGGTAGGGCTGGTGTAGGATGAGGGGTGGGAGTGGTGTGGGAGTGTGAGGGTGGTGTGGGGAAAGGATGGTGCGGGGGTGGTGTGGCGGGGGTTTGACACACCTGTCACAGGGACGCGCAACTAAACGGCGTTTCACTTCCTCGCCCGCGGCCGAACTCCACCTCAGCGACATCCCTTTCCTCCAGGCTGCTAACCATGTCCAAGGCCCTCTGCTTTGCCACGGTGAGGGGCCGCAGGTCCGGTGGTCCCCCTCCTGTCTTCTCCCGTGTTCCAGCAGTTGTGCACGGCCTTCTCCTGGGGGGGGAGGGGCAGAAAACGACAGTGTTATACAGTCCGGCGCATGTAGCCCAGGGGGTGGGTTGTTGGTGGCCTCAGTGGTCAGGGCACCTGGCCATGGCAGCCAGTATGGGTGTCGACATGTGGTGAAGTGAGGGAGTTCCGCCCCACTCGGGTTGGGAGGCGGTTGGGTTACGAGTATGTGGGACGCGGGTTAGTGCCAGGGGCTCAGTGCTGCCTCCATGTGGTGAAGTGAGGGAGTTCCGCCCCACTCGGGTTGGGAGGCGGTTGGGTTACGAGTGTGTGGGACGCGGGTTAGTGCCAGGGGCTCAGTGCTGCCTCCTCACCCTGGCCGCCCTGAGGAGGTCGTCCAGTTTTTTTCGCCACTGCTGTCCAGCCCGGACTGTGATGCCCATGGCACTGACCTCCTCTGCCACCTGTGCCCGGCAAATGGCGGCGGCTGGCAGCCTCCTTCCCAGGCTGGGGTACAGGGTCATCCTCCTCTCCTCCATCACATCCAGGAGGGTCTCCAGCTCAGCGTCGGTGAACCTTGGTGCTGCGCCTCTTGCTGCCATCTTGCTGGCTGGGATGGTGAGTGTGGGGAGTGAAGGGCTGGGATGGTGTGTGGGGAGTGCAGTGTGTATCTGCAGCTGCAGCTTGTCAGCCGCCTGAGTGTCAATCGCGACACCGGTGAATTCGGCACCGTTTCCCTGAGAATCGATTGTGTTCCACGTGACGCTCCTTCACAGTAGCAGAATCGATCCAGGTGCGGTGCCAGTGTTTCTGTCGTGGATCTCCACAAATTCTGCGTCGGCGTCAACACTTAGTGTCGGGCTCGGAGAACCCCGCCCAAGTTAATTTTTTCTGTCATTATTTTTGATGATTGAAAAGATTTAATGTCCTTTATGTACTAGAGCAGAATTGAACCGAGCAATACCATAATTTATACCTTAATCAGTAATGCTCCTATTTTGAGACATGGTTAATTTAAAGGGCAATCCTCCCCCTACAATACAACGTCCACTCTGTACTGCTTTGGCAGCCAAACTCTTGTGGTCCGTTGCTGCCAACCATGTTCTGTTATGGGCTTTTTAGATGTCTTAATGATGAGATCTTTGGACTGTTTATTGTCAGTCTTTAACTAGTTACAGATCTGGTTACCGTCATTCATGGTGTTGCTCACAATGAATGTGGCTCCTTCCCGATGTCATCAACTGTCACTAACTGCCTCCAGATTGTTCTTTCTGAGTCTAATACCATGTGACTCTAACAATCATACTTTGGGAGAGCACCTTTACATCACAATGTCATGCATGTACGCACAACATCATATAAGGCATACCAGACTACAGCTTGAAACCACAACTGTCTAACTTCAAGACATGTGTGCCATACACAGAACCAAGCCACCCTAGAAACCCAAGTAAATCACAGAAAGAGGTCATTCTGCCCAATGCGTCTGTGCCGGCCAAAACGAGAGAAAAAAAAGAAACTAGCTGTTCGTTTCAATTCCACGATCCAGCACCAGGGCCATAGCCTTGCCAGTTACAGCATTTCAGGGGCAGATTTGGTGCCTTTTAAATAAGATGAGCGGTTCAAGCTTAAGCACCAATATAAGCAGGAATTCCACACTCTGGGTGAAAAGAAATTCCCAGCACACTCTATTATCCTTCTATCAACCACCTTAAATCTATGCCCCCTGGTTATTGAACCCTTAGCCAGGGGGGGAACAGGTCTGTCTTGTTATGCTCTAGGCTTGGCATAAGCGGCTTTCTTGTGGTGCACTTGACAAAGGAAAGTTCAGACGTGGAGATAACTTCAACACGTTTATTAAACTATTTACACTTCTATTACTCGGGTTCGACACTACTGCTAATCCTTCTATAGCTACTCAGACTGACTAACCAGTTGCTGCAATCCACGTGGTGGGTGTAATATTGAATCAACCCTGTGTCACTACTCACTGACTGTCTCCACTGGAAAGAGGAAGATCATGTGTGTTGTGTCCTTTATATATGGGTTGGTATAATGCCCTCCTGTGGTCGTGTCACCTCTGTGTGTATCGTGAATGCCCAATGGTCGTGTCCTATCTAACTGTTCCATTGGTTGAGTGTCTGTGTGTAATGTCTCTGGTGCTCCCTCTAGCTAGTCTACATGTATTTACATTAACCCCTTGTGTCTTTACAGTGATGCATATCACCACAAGGCCTTTCCTCATTACTCTTTCTCGGCCCTTCATAATTTTGTGCAGCTCAATTAGGTCACCCCTCAGCCTCCTCTGGTCGAAGAAAAACAACTCCATCTTATCCAATCTTTCCTCAAAGCTGCAATTTTCAAGCTCTGGCAACATTCTTGTCAGTTTCTACTTGAAGACTCTCCCTAACAGCAGTTGCTCACCAATCCGTGAACTTATATCTCTCCTGCGATATTACTCTTGGATGTTTCCAAAGCTCAGCCCTCTTGTGTAACCTTTTTGGTCTCCGGGCAGCCGAGCAAAATAGCAAAAGAGAAAGATCAGAGCAAGAGACGGCCTCCTTCTCCCCCTCACCAAACTCCCTTTTCACCAAACTCACAGTAATTTGACTCGGTACAGATTGCACTCTCTGATACTTGGCCTCTCTTACTTAACCTATTGACATTTGGAAGTCTCCTATCTGGCAGAATCCTTGGACGGAAGAATCGACTCGTCTAGATCGACCGACAGCGGCAATACCAACTACCGAGTAAAGGTCACAGGTTTACATCTTCACCTCTGTTGTTAGTGAACAATTTGGAGTTTCAGCATCAATAACTTTTTTTCAAACAAAGGAATGAGACATGTTAAAACACCAAAATTCAACTAATTATTTTTCCCTCCGAAATGAATTACTTTGAGGACTAAGTACTGATGATGATATCATTGGGTTAGCAGCTGAGAAAACACCTGAGGCGGGATTCTCCAACCCTCCGCCGGGTCGGAGAATCCCCGGGGGTGGCGCGAATGTTGCCCCGCTGCCCCGATACCGGCTGCCATATTCTCCGGCACCGTTTTACGGGCATGGGCGGGGTTCACGCCACGCCGGTCGGGGGCCATTGCCAGCACCCCCCCCCCCCCCCAGCAATTCTCCAGGCCCCGATGGGCCGAGTGGCCGTCCATATCTGGCCAGTCCCGCCGGCGTGGGTTACGCATGGTCCCACATGGCGGGACCTGGCAGGTAAGTCGGCTGGGGCAGCCCTCGGATGGGCGCGGGGAGATCCAACCCCGGGGGGGGGCCCCGTGGCCTGGCCCACGATTGGCGGGCAGGCCTGTGCCATGGGGGCACTCCTTCCTTCCGCGCCGGCCACTGTAGGGCTCCGCCATGGCCGCCGCGGAGAAGAGAACCCCCCGCGCATGCACAAAAACATGCCGGCGGTTCCGCGCATGTGCGAGATCACGCCGACCGTAATGAAGTGCTTCGACAGGTTGATCATGAAGCGCATCACCTCCATACTCCCAGAACGCCTTGATCCACTGCAATTCGCATACCGTCGCAACTGGTCCACATCAGACACCATTTCCCTGGCCCTACACTCATCCCTAGAGCATCTCGAAAACAAGGACTCCTACATCAGACTCCTATTTATTGACTATAGCTCCGCCTTCAATACCATAATCCCAGCCAAGCTCATATCAAAGCTCCAAAACCTAGGACTTGGCTCCCCACTCTGCAACTGGATCCTCGATTTTCTGACCAACAGACCACAATCAGTAAGAATGAACAACAACACCTCCTTCACAATAGTCCTCAACACCGGCGCCCCGCAAGGCTGCGTACTTAGCCCCCTACTCTACTCCCTGTACACACACGACTGTGTGGGAAAACTTGGTTCCAACTCCATCTACAAGTTTGCTGACGATACGACCATAGTGGACCGGATCTCGAATAACGATGAGTCCAAATACAGGAGGAAGATAGAGAACCTAGTGGAGTGAGGTAGCAACAACAATCTCTCCCTCAATGCCAGCAAAACTAAAGAGCTGGTAATTGACTTCAGGAAGCAAAGTACTGTACACACCCCTGTCAGCATCAATGGGGCCGAGGTGGAGATGGTTAGCAGTTTCAAATTAATAGGGGTGCACATCTCCAAAAATCTGTCCTGGTCCACCCACGTTGACGCTACCACCAAGAAAGCACAACAGCGCCTATACTTCCTCAGGAAACTAAGGAAATTCGGCATGTCCACATCAACCTTTACCAACTTTTACAGATGCACCATAGAAAGCATCGTATCGGGCTGCATCACAGCCTGGTATGGCAACTGCTCGGCCCAGGACCGCAAGAAACTTCAGAGAGTCGTGAACACCGCCCAGTCCATCACACGAACCTGCCTCCCATCCATTGACTCCATCTACACCTCCTGCTGCCTGGGGAAAGCGGGCAGCATAATCAAAGATCCCTCCCACCCGGCTTACTCACTCTTCCAACTTCTTCCATCGGGCAGGAGATACAGACGTTTGAGAACACGCACGACAGACTCAAAAACAGCTTCTTCCCCACTGTCAGACTCCTAAATGACCCTCTTATGGACTGACCTCATTAACACTACACCCTGTATGCTTCATCCGATGCCAGTGCTTATGTAGTTACATTGTATATGTTGTGTTGCCCTATTATGTATTTTCTTTTATTCCCTTTTCTTCTCATGTACTTAATGATCTGTTGAGCTGCTCGCAGAAAAATACTTTTCACTGTACCTCGGTACACGTGACAATAAACAAATCCAATCCAAATCAATCCTTTGGCGCATGCGCGAACTTGCGCAGTCCCTTCGGCGCCAGCTGGAGCGGCGGCAACCCCTCCGCCGTGCACCTAGCCCCCGAAATTGTGGGGCATTCCGCACTTTCGGGGGCTGTTAACACCGGAGTGGTTGCCGCTGTTTTTCCCGCCGCCGTGGGGACGTCGTCCCCGGAAAGGAGAATCCCGGCCCTGCAGTCCAGGCTAACATGCTAAGAGTTGGGGAAGTTGGACTGATTGGATAGCTGTGTAAAAGAGCCAGTTCAGGAATAATGGGCCAAATAGCCTCTTTCTGTGATGTGCGATTCTGTATCTGGGCGGCTGGGTTGAGTTGCTGAGCGTGTCATTGTCACAAAGCTGAACTGACGTAAATTTAAATAGTCATTAATCTAATAGTGCTTCAGAGATTATGACACTTCAGCTGTATGTATTGATTCAGCCCCCTCACATTGTTGGGCTTGATAACTCCTCCCAATCAGTCATGCCAAACAATACAATGATTATAATGATTAGGCTTCCTGAGCATCATGGTTGGGTGTTTCTCAGGTTTATCCATGTGAATTGAGATGTATGAACTTGCTCAAAACTAAATATACTCAACAGAGGGTTGCTGGCAAGCTTTAAGACTGAAATCACTATAGTTTGAATGAACAGTTCTACAATTAAGCCACAGGTTGTTCAACTCGAGTTCTTTCTGATCAGCAGGTAGCTTTGTCGGCTGTGGTCTGGAATGAACCACATTAGACAATGGGTTTGAATTCCAACAGAATTCTTTATCCTGGATCAGTCAATCTAATTTCTTTGGAAGTGTGGGTGCAACAGATGGCAAGGAATGTCCAGTGCTATTCCACACACTGTCAGAATGTCTGTCCTCACTCAGTGCTGGGTGTTGGTTAAAGAAATGTAGATCCCTGCTCCACCCTACCAGCTGGATGGGACAGAATAGGTTTGGAGGTAGCTGGATATTCACAGGAGGAGGGTTGAAGCCAGTCTCAAAATAAAAAATGCAGCCCCACCATCTTGCACGCCCAAAGTTGTTGTGCAATTTAAAATCGAAACTGGAAAAGAATCTGCACGGGGCTGATCTGAGCCAGCTTGGGAAGAGGCCCTGGCTGCACTCAGGGGCCCTGTCAAACTGCTTAGAGTCACGGCATTGAACTGGAGTCGGAGCTGAGAGGAAAGAGGAAGACTTCCTTCATAGATCCCATAGGAGCTGGTTGAGCACAGTGGGCTAAACAGCTGGCTTGTAATGCAGAATAAGGCAGCAGCGCGGGTTCAATCCCCGTACCAGCCTCCCCGAACAGGCACCAGAACGTGGGGACTAGGGGATTTTCACAGTAACTTCATTAAAGCCTACTTGTGACGGTAAGCAATTATTATTATAGACTCCCCACAGTGCAGAAGGAGGCCATTCTGTCTGCACCGACCTCCAAAGAAGCACCCCTTTCCCACCCCCCTCCATCCCCGGAAACTAACCGACACATCTTTGGGCACTGAGGGGCAATTTAGCATGACCAATCCACCTAACCTGCTAACCTGTACATCTTTGGACAGTGGGAGTAATCCAGAGATTACAGCCCGAGAGGTCCTACTTTTTAGCCTGCAGCCTAGCTCCCAGAATTCCTGATGCAAAACCTCATCCCTCTTTCTACCTATGTCATTGGTACCAACATGTACCTTGACCTCTGCATTATCGCCCTCTCCTTCAGGATGACCTGCAGCCGTTCAGTGACATCCCAGACCCTGGCACCAGGGAGGCAACACACCATGTTCGCTAATACACTAAACTTTATGTTCCTCCCGGTCACAGTTGCTTATTTTTATTGCAATTGCTACACTGCTCTCTGGCCATGAAATTTATCTTTAGATTTATACATTTTTCTTCTTTTAAACTCTCATATTTATCTTGTAGGGAGCTGGTTTAGCTCAGTAGGCTGGACAGCTGGTCTGTGATGCCGAACAATGACAACAGCGTGGGTTCAATTCCTGTACCAGCTGACGCTATTTATGAAGGTCTGGCCTTCTCAATCCTGCCCCTCACAGATCACAGAAAAATACAGTGCAGAAAAGGACCTTCGGCCCATCGAGTCTGCACCGCCGCGTGAAAGGCAGATGCAAGAAAAGCACCTGCCTTGCCTACCTAATCCCAATTGCCAGCACTTGGCCCATAGCCTTGAATGTTATGACGTGCCAAGTGCTCATCCAGTTACTTTTTAAAGGATGTGAGGCAACCCGCCTCTACCACCCTCCCAGGCAGTGCGTTCCAGACCGTCACCACCCTCTGGGTAAAAAGGTTTTTCCTCAAATCCCCCTGAAGCTCCCACCCCTCACCTTGAACTTGTGTCCTCTCATAACCGGCCTTTCAACTCAGGGGAACAGCTTTTCCCTTTCCACTCGACATACCCCTCATAATCTTGTGCACCTCGATCAGGTCGCCCCTCAGTCTTCTCTGCTCCAATGAAAACAACCCAAGCCTATCCAACCTCTCTTCTTAACTAAAATGTTCCATCCCAGGCAACATCCTGATGAATGGAATTCCTTGCCCAGTGAAGCAGTTGAGGCTCCTTCATTAAATGTTTTTAAGACAAAGATAGATAGTTTTTTGAAGAATAAAGGGATTAAGGGTTATGTGTTCAGGCCGGAAAGTGGAGCGGAATCAACAAAAGACCATCCATGATCTCATTGAATGGCAGAGCAGGCTCGAGGGGCCAGGTGGCCTACTCCTGCTCCTAGTTCTTATGTACTTATGAATCACCTCTGCACCCATCCAGTGCAATCACATTCTTACTATAATGTGGTGACCAGAACTGCACACAGTACTCCAGCTGTGGCCTCACCAAAGTTCTATACAACTCCAACATGACCCCCTTGCTTTTGGAATCTATGCCACGATTGATAAGGGCAAGTGTCCCAAGTGCCTTTTTCACCACCCTATTAACCTGCCCTTCTGCCTTCAGAGATCTATTTACAAACACACCAAAGTCTCTTTGTTCCTCAGGACTTCCCAGTACGGTGCCATTCGTTGAATATTTCCTTGTCAAATTGCTCCTTCTAAAGTGTAATACCTCACACTTTTCAGGATTAAATTCCATCTGCCACTTTTCTGCTCAGTTGGCCATCACGTCCATATCTTCCTGTAACCCAAGACACTCAGCCTCACTGTTAACCACCCGGCCAATCTTGGTGATCATCAGGTTCAGCTGTCCCCTCAAAGGGGCGAGCAGCCTATGGTCACCTGGGACTATGGTAACGTTCCTGTATTTAGATTGTAGCTTAACGCCTTATCTGTTGGGGGAGGGGGGGGGGGGCAGTGTCGTAGTGGCATTGTCACTGGACTAGTAATCCAGAGACCCAGAGTCATGAACGAGGGTTCGAATCCCACCATGGCATTTGGTGAAATTTGAATTCAGTAAAAATCTGGAATTAAAAGCCTAAAAGATGACCATGAAATCATTGTCGATAGTCATAAAAACCCATCTGCTTCCCTAATGTCCTTTAGGGAGGGAAATCTGTCGTCCTTTCCTGGCCTGGCCTACATGTGACTCTAGATCCACAGCAATGTGGTCGACTCTTAAGTGCCCTCAGGGATGGGCAATAAATGCTGGCACAGCCAGCGATGCCCACATCCCATGAACGAATAATAAAAAAGTTATCATAAACCCCACTTCCAACATCAATCTTTGAGTCACGCATTTAATCTACTAATCTGATTGACTGTATGAAAATTTAAGCCTGGTTCAAGTAGAAATTGGTGATTATTACCTTTGAGGTTCTGCTTTTTCACTTTGACCTGAGCCCCTCAAGCCTCAGGCAGAACGTCATTCCTTATTCTGCCTATGATGTTGACCCCAGCTTAGACCACAACGCCTGGATCATCCCCTTCCTACTCCAAGTTCTTCTCCAGTTGTCAGGAGATGTCTTTTTATCTGGCAATCAGCAGACAAATAACCTCGGAGCCTCAGTGGGAGATGTAGAGACCATTATCCATCCCCTGATCATCCTGTTCCTACCACTTCCACAGACATTTTCACCCCACCCCCGTCCACCTTTGGACCACACGGGCTTGAGCAGTTTCATGCATCCCTTATTCACACAGACAGCCAGAACCTCGTACCCATTGCAAAGAGATGAGGGGTGTGTCTCCTGTAGTATTGTACCCTGGGCATCCATAGAACCATAGAATTCCTACAGTGCAGAAGGAGGCCATTTGGTCCATCGGGTTTCCACCAACCATCTGAACGAGCAACCTACCTAGGCCCACTTCCTCCGCCCCTCCCCCCCAAACCCTACCTCCCCCCACCCCCCCTTCCCTGCCTCCAGCTCAACAAGTCTGAGCGTTTTTTAAAGTTTTCCAATTAAGGGTAAATTTAGTGTGGCCCAATTCACATACGCTGCACATCTTTGGGTTGTGGGGATGTGACCCACGCTGATATGGGGTGAATGTGCAAACTCCACACGGACAGTGACCCGGGGCTGGGATTGAACCCGGGTCCTCGGCGCCGTGAGGCAGCAGTGCTGCGCCACTGTGCCACCCTCCAACAACACTTGAGTTGAAGTTAGTCAAAATTCAGACACTCCATAGAGTTGTTACGGCTCAGAAGGAGGCCATTTGACACTTCATGTCTGTACTGACTCTCCAAATGAGCATCATGAGCATCGGGGCAGCACGGTAGCCTTGTGGATAGCACAATTGCTTCACAGCTCCAGGGTCCCAGGTTCGATTCCGGCTTGGGTCACTGTCTGTGCGGAGTCTGCACATCCTCCCCGTGTGTGCGTGGGTTTCCTCCGGGTGCTCCGGTTTCCTCCCACAGTCCAAAGATGTGCAGGTTAGGTGGATTGGCCATGATAAATTGCCCTTAGTGTCCAAAATTGCCCTTAGTGTTGGGTGGGGTTACTGGGTTATGGGGATAGGGTGGAGGTGTTGACCTTGGGTAGGATGCTCTTTCCAAGAGCCGGTGCCGACTCGATGGGCCAAATGGCCTCCTTCTGCACTGTAAATTCTATGAAATCTATGACTTAGTGCCATTGCCCTATCTTTTCACCATTTCCCTCCAAATTGTTTCTATTCAAGTAATCATCTAAAGCCCTCTTGAATGCCTCGATTCAACCTGTCGTATTATGTACTCTGGGATAACACAGGCTGCAACTGGATGCAGCTTTAACCAAAAGATACTCCAGACCTTGAAGTTAGTTCAATCTGATTTATTGAACCAGTAGCACAGTTAGCACAGTTCTCTATGAGTTCGACTCTCTGCTAACCTAAGTGTGGTTACTCTGTCTGACTGAACCAGACTAGCTCTTAGCCATGTGCTGGAGGTGTGATACTGTACATACACCTTGACTCACTCTGTAGATGTTCATCAGTGGAAAGAGGCAGAGTGTGAGTGCCTCGTGCCTTTTATAGTGAGATACCACCCCTGAGTGTCCTGCCTGCTCATTGGTCATGTCCTGTTCTCTGTGTTCGTTAGCTGCCTGTCTGTGCCTGTCTGTATATCATTATCTGCGTGTCTGCATATCATGACGGAAGTCACTGGTCACTGTTCTGAAGACTGGGTAGTTTGCTGCAAAGTATGTTTATCTAGTATGTTTCCAGGCAGTGCATTCCAGATCCAAGCAAATCGCTGTGTAAAGTATATCTCTCACATGCCAGTGGACAGCGGGGTCGCCCTGTTCGCCAGCAGTGCAAGGTAGATGTTGGAAGCAGAATCCGCGGCCTTGCAGATGAGCTGTTTCACAATGTGCACCCCTTTTTCAACCTTCCCATTGGACTGCGGATAGTGTGGGCTGGAAGTGGCATGTCTGAAATGGTTTGACTTGGCAAACAGAGACCACTCGTGGCTGTTGAAGCACAGGTCATTGTCATTCAGGATGTGGAGATGCCGGCGTTGGACTGGGGTGAGCACAGTACGAAGTCTTACAACACCAGGTTAAAGTCCAACAGGTTTGTTTCGATGTCACTAGCTTTCGGAGCGCTGCTCCTTCCTCAGGTGAATGAAGAGGTATGTTCCAGAAACAAATATATAGACAAATTCAAAGCTGCCAGACAATGCTTGGTGCGAGCATTTGCAGGTGATTAAAACGTCTTCATCTTTGACAAAAAGTTCTTCATCCAGACGCACGGAACAGCCATGGGGACCAAATTCGCACCCCAATACGCCAACATCTTCATGCATCAGTTTGAACAGGACCTACTCACCGCACAGGACCTTCAACCGACATTATACACCAGATACATCAATGACATTTTTTTCCTTTGGACCCACGGCGAAGAATCACTGAAACGACTACACGATGACATTAATAAGTTCCATCCAACCATCAGACTCACCATGGACTACTCTCCAAAATCAGTTGCATTCTTGGACACACTCGTCTCCATCAAGGATGGTCACCTCATCACTTCGCTTTACCGCAAACCCACGGATAACCTCACGATGCTCCACTTCTCCAGCTTCCACCCTAAACACATTAGGTACATCCCCTATGGACAAGCTCTCCGTATACACAGGATCTGCTCAGACGAGGAGGAGCATAACAGATATCTACAGACGTTGAAAGATGCCCTCGTACGAACGGGATATGGCACTCGACTCATCGATCGACAGTTCCAATGCGCCACGGTGAAAAACCGCACCAACCTCCTCAGAAGACAAACATGGGACACAACCGACAGAATACCCTTCGTCGTCCAGTACTTCCCCGGAGCGGAGAAACTACGACATCTTCTTCACAGCCTTCAACACATCATTGATGAAGATGAACATCTTGCCAAGGTCATCCCCACACCCCCACTACTTGCCTTCAAACAACCGCGCAACCTCAAACAAACCATTGTTTGCAGCAAACTACCCAGTCTTCAGAACAGTGACCACGACTCACACAACCCTGCCATGGCAATCTCTGCAAGACGTGCCAGATCATCGACATGGATACCACCATTACACGTGAGAACACCACCCACCAGGTACATGGTACATACTCGTGCGACTCGGCCAACGTTGTCTACCTCATACGCTGCAGGAAAGGATGTCCCGAAGCGTGGTACATTGGCGAGACCATGCAGACGCTGCGACAACGAATGAACGGACATCGCGCGACAATCACCAGGCAGGAATGTTCCCTTCCATTCGGGGAACACTTCAGCAATCAAGGGCATTCAGCCTCTGACCTCCGGGTAAGCGTTCTCCAAGGCGGCCTTCAGGACGCGCGACAACGCAGAATCGCCGAGCAGAAACTTATAGCCACGTTCCGCACACATGAGTGCGGCCTCAACCGGGACCTGGGATTCATGTTGCATTACATTCATCCCCCACCATCTGGCCTGCGAAATCCTACCAACTGTCCTGGCTTGACACAATTCACACCTCTTTAACCTGAGGTTACCTGTAGAGGGTGCCATCTCCGCTACTCCACTACTGGGCCGATATCTGGGGTTTGGATGTCTGTGTGTGTCTCTCTCCAGCTGGCACTGAAACTTCAGAGGCCAGGGGATGTCGCACTGGGACACTTCCACTGAAGAGAGCACTGATTCAAGCCTGCCGTTTATTCCTAACCGACAGCCTGAGACTTATATCACACAGATCTCCAGACCCCTACCAATACCCAGGTGATTCTCTCTCTTGCCGGTGGTACAACCCCCACCCGGTTCCTACTCCACTAGAGTAGCTTTCCCAAGAGAGAGAATAGGACACTGCTGTTTATTTCCTAACCAGCAGTCTGTCCTGAGTGAATCGCTCAAGATGACCCTCGATTCTTGAACCCGGAATTAAGGTGAGGAGTATTTTTAACAATGACTTGGTCAGAGATCGCTGGTGAAGGATTGAAGAATTTAAACGATTCCAATTAGCATCAAATCAAGGTTTATTGTAAAACCCAGGTCAAAATCATCAACAGAAGAAACACAATAAAATCTTATGCTCTAATACAACTAAGTCTATTCAAAAGGTAATATAGCGGACACAACGAAAATTCTTACGGTTACACAGGTTTTAGCAAAAACACAAGGCACAAAACAAGTTCCCTTCCCCAAAGCCTCAACCACTATTAAAATCAAGGGAGCTTCGCAAGCTGCTGCGGGTTACTTACGGTCACAGGCTGCAGAGGTCAAGTCAGGGGTGCAGAGGTCGAGCCAGGAACGAAGAGACCCCCAATTGAAAACACAGCCCCTTTTATATTGCTTTACCTGGCTTTGTTCTGTGATCGGCCAGCCCCTTTTGCATTGAAAAGGTAAGTTTTAAAGTTCCCGCTGGTCCCGCCCCTTTGAGCCGGTCAGAGCTGTCGAGATGGGAGTACCTCCCCTAGGTCCGCCTCCAGTCTGTTTTTTGAGATAACGAGGTTGAGCTCCCTTGAAGATTTTCAAAGACTTCCATCTGCTCCGGAGATGCTGCTATGTTGATGGGGTGTTGATTGGATTCTGCTCTGGTGGAGGCCAGGTCATTTACATTTGCATGGGGCTATGACCATCCCATTGTCCTGCTTGCATGCAAGCCTCCTGTGTATTCCCGTGCCCCTTTGTCTGTGTCTTGATGTTATCTTGTTGTCTGGCTCCTTCTTCCTTGTAGCTCCTAGGGGGGTGTTTGTAAATATTTATGTGCTTATGTCCCCACTCAGCTCAGCGGGCCAAGCCTGCTGGGAAAACTGGTTCTGTTCCCTTGGCTGGAAAGTCAGTTTACAGTCTCTGAGTTTCTCCAAAAGGGCCGAATTGCCCGAAAACCTTACAGATGCCCCTTCGATACGTCCCTACCTGCTTGGACCGTATCGACACAGGTGAAGGGCAATTATTTCCTTTTGTGTGGACCGTAGGTCCCCCCCCCCAACAACATGCGAAACTACAAGTCCCAAGACAGTTCCCTTAATCTAGGTTACCCCTGATTTCAATGAAAGGGAAAGACAAGACCATACTTAATTCAAGCAGACAGTAACATATACACATTGCACCGGAACCCCAAACGTAAGGGTCCCTGTACATATATCCCACTCAAGTACAGCCCGGCTCCCCAGGGTCCTAGTGCCTATCGCTATCCGGTGGAAGCAGCAGCTCCTGCTTTGAAGTTGCCGCAGCCTGTCTGGGGTTCTGTGTTTTACAGCCCGGCTGCACCAGGATCCTAGTGCCTGGTGCTTCATCATTTTACCCTTGCACCAGGCGCTTCTGTGTTCCCACGATCCTAAATACTTCACACACAACTACACACTAATTAGAACTAGCAGGGGGAAAGAAAAAGGAATATGATATATACAATGCCACCCGTCTCCGAGTGGCCAAATTAAAACTGTGCCCCGCTAAACTGGGGCAGTCCACCTGTTTGGTCCAACGGCTCGGGCCAGACCGTCCCCTCCCGGGGGTTCGGGCTGCCCCTTGCCTCTCCTTTCCCAACAGGGTTCGGTGATCCCTCATCGCTCCCTTCTACTCGGGTCCCCTTACTGCGGGACCGGGTGACAGGGAGATGGGATGGGGACCATCTTACCGGGGGCTTGGAGACCCGATTGCTCCTTCGTCCCCTGACTGGTTCCCAAACCCAAGGTGATACCTCCACTTCCTCCGCCTCCTTAGCCTCTATACTAAGGCAGGCCACCTGACCCACAGGTAAGGGCTTGGGAATCGTTACTGTCCCTGGGCTGGGTGCTTGCAGCACGGTTGGTTTCTTTGGGACTGCCCCTTCGGGACAGCACCTTGTCACCGGTTGTGTGACCGTGGAGTCAGGGACCTCCCCCACCGTCGTTAATTCTACGGGGGGTTTCTCCACTACCACCCCCCGTCTTCCCCCCACCTTGCTCTTTCTTGTCCTTATGGGGTGGAACAATTTAAATTGACTGATGTGGCGTTCGCATGGGTCCCACCTTAAGGGATTTAAACTGCAAATAGCCGCTGAGGCAGCCTCCAGAATGGGACCCTGCACCTGGACCGGACCAGGGTCTGGGGCTAGAACTACCCCTGCGCTCCCTTTTTCCTGAGGCTGCTCCCTGGGTAGTCATACGGGTTCTTGTGGTGTGGGTGCGGGCAGGCCCTGGCCCGTTGCCATTGCCACCTGTCCCGACCCAGCTGTTAGGCTCTGCAAAAAGGCTAAAAGTTTCTTTACCTCGAAGGTTTCCGGGGCAGCTGCTCCTGCCGCCGGGGTCTGACTCTCTACTGCGGGAGCCCTCTCCTGCTTGCTAGGGTTTTTACATTCCCTCTTGAAATGCCCGGCCTTCCCACACCCGTAGCATACCGGTTTCTCGTCGGAGGTCCGGGTGCCGTCATGCTTCCACTCTCTCTTAGGGGCTGCTGGCGCGATTTCATGCACCCTACCCTTAAGGGGCTTGTCCTCACCCCTCTCCCCATTACGATATGCGAGGGTAAGTTTCCTAAGGACCTCTTCCTCATTAAGGTCCGGACTCTGCGGGTCGAACCAGTGTTCGGCTTTTGCCCTAACGTTAGGGAGACAGTTGGCAACTAGGGTCTTCAGCCAGTGGGCGGTTCTTTCCCCTAAATTCCGTCTATCCGCTTGAACCCCGCATGCCTCCATATAGACAATCCACAGCCTGTCTGCGAACATGGTGGGAGATTCCCCTGGTTGCTGCTTGGTTTCCCCCACTCTCATGAAAGGGCTCCCCAGATTCAAGCCCATCGCCTCCAGAACAGCAGTCTGTGCGGCCGCCCATGTTTCAGGTCTTCCCCCATTCCCAGAGGTCACTGTCCTGCATAGATGTGCATCTAGGGTCATCAGGAGCATCTTTATTTGCTCCCCTTCGTCGCAGTCATTGATGTTGGCAGCCTGTTCCACCTCCATAAAATGCAGCGACGGATCCCCCTTTGGAGTTAGTCTGGGAACGTGGGCCACCATCCCCCTGAGCGCGGATGCCCCATGAGGAACGATAATGTCGCCCTCAACCGGTCCCCTGTTTGCCATCCCCGCCGGGGGACCATACCTTCTTTGCCTGACAGGGCACATCTGCCCTACCTGGGGGTTCCTGCTCCTCCTCCCCACTGTCCAGCTCTCCTGCCTCGTTGGGTAGCCCCCCTGTCCCCGGGCTAGCTACCCATATAGGAGACGCCGCTATCTGGGGATACACTGCCGACCCCCCTTGGACTTGCCCCTGAACGTGCAGCCCGATCCCCCCCTGCCGACCCGGACACGATCCCGGTGCCTCAGGAGGCGGTCTATTCCCCTTGGCCTTTGGGGAATCATCCGCTGCGAGGAGCACCTTGCCCCTTGGGACCCCCCCTGGACCTACCAGGTGTATCTGTCCCCTGAACTTGGACAAGGTCTCCTCCAACTCCGTTATTCGTGCCTGGCACGGCCCATGGGCACAGTCCCCTACTTCCTCGCGAGCCACCCGGTACGCTGCCTGGATGTCCCGGAACTTCCCCTCCAGCTTCCTACACTGCTCTGTACTCCGAGCATATAGTTCCTGGAGCCTCCGTTCCTTTTCTTTACCCTCCACTATCTGGCAGTGGAGATAGTCCTTCTCACACCTGTTAGACTCGCTTTCCTGTTTCATTTCTGTCATTTCTTCCCGCAGTCGTTCCGCTGCGCTAGCGCTGTCCCCTGCGCTGGCCCTCACTTCTCTCAACTCCTGCTCTAACTCTTCGACCCTATCCTCTGTCTTGACTACCTGCTCGGACAGGCAAACCAGCCAAACTGCCTTCTCCAAGTGCCTTTTGTGCGCCTTGCTTTCTGTCCATGCAGCCGCTGCCATTACCGGTTGCTCCGCATTGATCAATTCTGAGACCCAAGGTTTGGTGAGGTTGACCTTTTGCCACAAATATGAGGATATTCTCTCCTCCATTTTGCTTCGTTCCCTCACCCCCTCTGCCAAGTCACATACTCCAAACCACCGGGGTCCTGCCGCGGTCGCCATTGTAGAGGGTGCCATCTCCGCTACTCCACTACTGGGCCGATATCTGGGGTTTGGATGTCTGTGTGTGTCTCTCTCCAGCTGGCACTGAAACTTCAGAGGCCAGGGGATGTCGCACTGGGACACTTCCACTGAAGAGAGCACTGATTCAAGCCTGCCGTTTATTCCTAACCGACAGCCTGAGACTTATATCACACAGATCTCCAGACCCCTACCAATACCCAGGTGATTCTCTCTCTTGCC